>NW_016107833.1:447787-499963 GCF_001604975.1 Cebus imitator
GGAATTTGCCATCTTAGCCATTTTTAAGTATATTCACACTGCAGTGTGGCCACCCCTGGAACCTATTTGTCTTCCCCAGCTGAAAATCTACACCCACTAAACACTAACACCCCATTCTCCCTTCTGCCCCTGGAAGCCCCCATTCTCCTTTGTCTCTGTGGATTTGACTAATCTAGGTGCCTCATATGAGAGGAATCATTACTATTTGTCCTTTTGTATCTGGCTTATCTCACTTAGCATAAGATCCTCAAGTTTTATCGATGTTGTAAAATGTGTCAGAATTTACCTCCTTTTAAAGATGAATGATATTCTATCGTATGTATATTTCGCAGTTTTAGCTACAGTTGAATAAGGAGACATCTCTGTATTGTTAACAAATTTTAAAATATCATTTATGCTCCTAATTGTCATAATCTTTGGCTTGAATAAAACTTAAGAGCCCTACAGGCACAACTACAGAGAAGGAGAAATTAAAGCCTGTATATTGTATTGGTTCTAAAGTTTATCTTTTCTAAGATGCTTTTTGGAAACAGTATCCTTCCAAGATAGATACATGTAAAGTGAATCACATGTGCAGTTTTTAAACATGATGAGTGATTGGTATTGTGGAATATCATTTGCTATGTAAAATTATTCCTTCTTTTTTTAGGATCCATGTTCCAAGACCCGACTCTCATTTGAGAAGTGTCCTCTCCCAGGCTCACCAACTTGGTTTCCACGGCATCCCGTTTCCCTGAATCTTAGAAAGGGCTATTTAAAGCCAGAGTTTCTGTACACAGAATATTTGAAGGTTAAAGCAGAGGAACCAGAAAGTGTTTCCTTGTTGCTATTCTTTACACACACTATAAAAAGCTTTCATCAGAAAGAGGAAGGGAGAAAAAAGATCCCTATGCAAGTAATCTCTGGAAAAAAAAATCAAGCTTATTCTAAAAAGAAAAAAACTTATACTTTATAAGTGAGCAATGTTCTAGGCAGAGTGGGGTTCTGCATGCTCTGCACTGACTCCTGCCCAGCTCTGGGTAACAAGTTAAATAACTACAGCTTGCATTCACAGGACATTTGAGCCTGGGGGTTCAAGTACAGCATCTCCTTGGGCTTTACAACCTCCCAGGAGACCAAGGGTACGTTGTACAGATAAGGCAACTAAGGCACCTGGAGAGAAAAAGTCAGATGACTTTACAAACCCAAAGTGGAACCAGGATGGAAATTTGGACCATCTTAAGACTTGCTGAGTGCCACCTCCTGGCCGGAGCTGCCTCTCAGGCTGCAGAGAACAGACGTTTCCCCAGCAAGGACTCCAGCCCAGGAAAAGGTCTTCTCCGGCTGATGACTGATGGGGATTCTCCAGGCTTTCTCTATTCCCTGCCAATATTTATTTCTGGAGAGGTGGTTCAACAGCAACATTTGCTGACAGTATCCACTTGTTTTCGCCATCTTCCCAGAATGGAAGAAATTACTTAATGTGATCTTGTTGTGAACAGACTAAGGAAGCAGGCTGCATGAAACATAAGTCTTCACAAGCAGTGTTCCTTGAGGTAAAAGTTTTGTTCAAGGAAGGAGGAAAAATGGGAGTAGATGATGGAAACTTCCTTTCCTAGGGTTTTGTTCCCTGAATATTTATCACAAAGAAATCTGCTGTGGCCAATGCCCACATTGAAAGCTTTCTTTGTAACTGCAATGTGCTGAATGTTTGATTAAATTTCTGCTGTAGATAACCCTGCAGATACATCCTTCTCGGGTCTTCTCCATTACGAATTCTTTGAGGCCAAGACTAAGTGTTCTCTCTTTGTCACATTTCCCATGACATCCAGGAGAGAGCTGCATAGGGCTGTCAGCGAACAGATGAATGGAGAGAAAGTTGGCGTTGGATATGTAAAGAGTTAAATGGAGTAGCTAGCATTCATCACAAATGATGGGCGCCCACCTGCCAGGTGGGAGGGAACTCGGGGTGCTTTTCAGATCTGGGATTATAGGAGCTTGTGAACTCAGGCTCATTTTGATCACCTTTTACAGGGAGCATGATGATGCCATTTTTAGAAGGAAGTGGTGAAGAGCTGTGACAATAGGTACAGACTGCCCAGGCAGGCTTGCTTTCTATCCCACTGCAATAGACGGAATGTTTGTGTCCTCTCAAAATCCATGTTCAAATCCTTACTGTCAATGTAAGGAAATTAGGAGGTGGATTCTGTGGCGGGTGACTAGGTCATGAGGGTGCAGCCCTTAAGAAGGGGATTAGAGCCCTTATAAAAGAGGCCCGAGAGTTTTCCACCTGTCTTGCTGACACATGAGGATACAAGGAGAGGTCAGCAGTCTGTAACCTGAGAGAGGGCCCTGAACAGGATTCCAGCCTCCCACCATGCTGGTGCCTTGATCTTGGCCCCCCATCCTCCAGAACTGTGAGAAATGAGTGGTTGTCCCCAGTCCATGCTGCTGCTTTGCTATGGCAGCCTGGATGGACCAAGGCACCTGCCACTCAGGACCCACTCCCCGCAGGCTACGGCAGCTCCTCAGTGTACCGCGTCATCCTGGCCAGGATACTGACACCTCTGTGAGGCCAGGAGGACTCAGAGCCTCAGGGAGACTGCCCAGTACCCCATCCCCCAAGCCTGCTACTGCCATCCAGGAAGGGGCCTGGGCCAGGAAAGCAAGGAGAAGGGTAGAAACCAGGCTGCTAATTCCTGTATCTGTAGTTGACTACAGAAGCAGGGCAGAGTAAAACTCAACCAAACACTTCCACGTCCTGGAATTCAGCAGGGGCAACTGATGGGTCCTCAGGAGCAACATCAGCCTTCTGGAAATGGGCTTCCAAAGCAGCTTAGAATCTGAGAAGAGAGCTCACAAAGGCCTTTTCTGTTTTAGTTAACATTAGTATCACAAAAATGACCATTCGCCTCTACCTTTCCTATACATACACATGACTACTGACCCAAGGGATAGAGAAAAAGGACCCTAAGAAGATGGTTCTTTAAAAGAAATGACTTTAAGAATGGTTTCTGAGAAGAATTTTTATTTATTTTTACATGCTTCTTTCTCCTACTCCTATGCATTTTGATTCATTTATAATTAAAGTAGATTTATTAAATCTGCTGTAAATCCAGTGGGCACCCCTGGCTGGCCCATCCTCTTCCTTTCTCCCCTCAGGCCTCAGCGAACACTCCCTGCAGCATACTTTTTAAATGGCCACTTTCCTGCTTTTGCAGGCTTCCCTGTGTCCTCTCAGCTTTCTTGCCTTTTAAGGGATAAAATGTTTACAACTTGCATTGTCCCTGACAACAAATATTTCCTGGTGGCCTAACTCCTTAAATAAAGCAACCTTGCATGCCTGTTTATCTGCTGAAATACTCTGGAGTCAAGAAATACAACGAGTTGTTTCTGCAATAAAAGTGTGTATCAGCAGCCTTGTAGCCCCGCAACTGTCTGACACTGCACACCTCGGCCCAGATAAAATGTCCACAAAAGCAACCTCTTCAGGGTCAAGACCCGCTCAACTGACCCCTGTTGCCAGCTCCATTTTTTCATAGAACTGAGCAATATTTGCTGCCTTATAGGAAACACCTGGCTCCAGCAAGCAGTCCGTTTTCTTCTAGGGTCCTCCTCATAAGACTAGTTCTTGAAACTGTTTTAGGTCATGACTTCTTGAACTTCTGGTCATTCACCACCTCCTCCATTTCTCGTCACCTCTGCAAATCACACCAGCAGAAAGAGAAGTGGCATGGAATTCTTCCAAAAGCACCTGGCTCCTTCTATACCTGAGCGACCCGGGTGCCCACCTACCCAGGAGTCACACCAAGCACATGTTCAGGGAGACATCCCTCCATGCCGGCTCCTGAAGCTGGGCTGAAAAGTCCAGGGCCCAAGGCCACTCGACTCAACATCCTCACGTTGTCACTGATATCAGGAAGCTGCACAGGTCACACATCCTCTAAAAAGCCTCTGAGAGGCAAGCTACCTCAAATACATATGCTGGCTCACAGCCTAGCGGCTCCCAAAGAATTTGAGAGCGAAAGCGCAGCACGTTCTTCTTCTGCAGTGCTCAGGTGCTCCCAAAGCCTGATGCTTTTCTTCCTCCCGTGTGTAGCTCCCCTGCTGTACATGTGCTGGGATCGAATATTTCAGATACACGGCCTGGGGAAGGCTGTCTAGTTTTCAGACAGCCCCTTTGATTTACAATCCTGTGGTTAAATCAGTGCAGGATTTTGGAGAAAGACCAATTCCCTTTGCTTATGAGTCTGATCCCAAGGTTCTGGCATCTCTCACGACCCTGGCAATCATTTGCTTTTAATTACCGTTTGATTCCATCCCTGAAAGCATGAGCCTGGCTGTTACCCCACAAGTGCACGGTTCTGAAGAATCTCAGCAGAGGGTTATGGCTGCTCTGATGCTAAATTCGGTTCAGGCAAAGCATCTTTCAGGGTTATTTTAGGCTGTCTTGACTTTTGTATAATGAAGAGTAGCCACTTCTATCCTGAAAGAACCCTCCCTGCACACCTGAATCTCTTCAAACATCACTTATTTGCCAAAGGATTCTGGACCTCACAGCAAAGCTGCATAAAGCTTAGAAAAACAAGTTGACTTAAAGTTTGTATTTTTACATGGTGTCCTGTTTCTAGAGGGGCTGAGACTCGTGGTTTGAAACTCAATTTAGCATTTAAACTAATTTTCAGCCCGGTCTCTATGGACCAGCAATTAGGGAAGGAAAGGAGGAGTTTCCAGCCTCTCCTGCGCAGGCGTGTGCGGTCTTTGAAGATGCTCCCCCTGCCCTTTTTCCTGTCTTTGCCGGGCGGCCACAGACGGGCCAGACGACCTGCTGCTGCTGGGCCCGTGTGGGTACACAGCGCCTGGGCTTTGTGGTGCCGGGTCTGGAAAGGTACCAATGACTGAGTCCATTTTATGCCTTCTCGGAGCTGTCCTGGGGAAGGATCTGAAAACTTCCTGAAGACTCCGCTGCACACTGCAGGCCAAGAGGTACAAGGCGAGAGACAACAACAGAAGAATGGGCCCTTTCAGCTCCCAGAGCCACTCGGCCTTCCACTGACCCCCAGCCATCTTGCGGGGCCGCCAGGCCGGCTTGGAAAGCCTGGGTCCTCCTCCCAGCTGGGCTGCCACCTGCATCTGTGGCCACAGCATTCCTCTGGGCCTGAGAGTGTTTGCCGGCTTTTGTTTGTTGTTGTTTTTTTAATCTAAATTTTCCGTGATGACTGGGCTTAGAAGATCACAGGACAAAATGCAAGAGGTACCAAAAGTGAAGTCTCTGTCCGACCAACAGCTCTGTCTCTTCCTCTGAGGCAGTCATTAATTTCCTCTAGAAATATCTGATTCCTCTGCAAAGAGTCCATCTTCTTCTCCTTTCATTATCAGTTTTATGTACAAGGTATCATATTGTTCATGCTGTTTTGTAACTTCCTTTTTTCCCTACTTAACAATATGTCTCAGGTAATATCTAAGGTCCTAGAGCTCTTTCCACCCTTAATTTTCTGTCATCAAGGAATCAGGCCTACATTAAAGAGTCTACTTCTTAAGAATCTGGATAAATGTTCCCACAACTGCCTTAGCAGAGCAGGGAGGAGAAAATGGGAGGAAGTGTTTTATGATTAGGCATCATGAAACACTTTGATGTTCCCTGGTCATTGTTATTCTCATTCCTCTCGGAGCCATTGGCCCAGAAGGACGGCTTACTCTAGGTTAGAAGAGATGGAGCTTTGCAGAGACGCCCTAACCCGACGCCCACAGGATTCTGCACATTAACCCTATCGATTCTTATATTTTAGCCATTTTCTAAAAAAGGAAAACAAAGTCTCCAATAGGTCAGATAACTACCAATCCCACACAGCTGATAACAGCAGATCTGGCTTTCAGGACTGGCTACCGTTTCTGAAGTCCACACACTTGCCAATGTGTCCAGAAGGTGTTAAATTCTAAAAAGGTCAGCTTTACAATTGCCATCTGTAATTCCCATGCCAATATTTAATAATTTTCACTTTTGGGGCATTTTCCCTCCAGGAACCACAGACAGGTCTGGTGAGGGACAGTGACAGGAATGAAGTTTCCCCTCCTGGACTAGGGGAGAGAGAATACCCTGGGCACCAGCCTTAGCAATGCTGACTGGGCTTTCAGACTCCATCCGTGGAGCTACATCCACGAAGTGCACCGGAGAGCTGAGGGTAGAGAGACAGGTAAGAAAATAAACGTGGTTATGGGTTAATTTTTCTCCCAGTGCTAAAAAGAGCAAAAGAGATCAAAGCCCACCCAGGTACATGAAGGTGAGGAAAAGGAACTGGAACCTGAGTGGGTGCAAAGGACCTGCCCAAGGTCAGGTTCAGAGCCTACAGCCCGGCCGACGCCGGCCCAGCAGGTTCCCTGGCCACACCTGCTTCCTTACTCACATCTCGCACTCAAGGCTCCCCGCGTTTTGGCGTTTTGCGGCTCCCTTGTGTCTCTGTTGGAGGGTGGGCAGGCTCTACCTACTCAGCAGACCTTCACAAAGGTCCTGGGGGAATAAGGGGTTGCAGGGATGCTCCTGGCTAACCCCAGGTTTCTGGGTTATCTGCAGGCCATTTTTATTCATGACATTCACACCTTCCTCGTGTTACCTGAAATCATTTGAAAGATGGTGACCAGGTGCAGTGGCTCATGCCTGTAATCCCAGCACTTTGGGAGGCTGAGGCACGCAGATCATGTGAGGTCAGGAGTTCAAGACCAGCCTGGCCAACGTGGTGAAACCCCACCTCTACTGAAAATACAAAAAGTAGCTGGGCATGGTGGTGGGCACTGTAGTCCCAGCTACTTGGGACACTGAGGCAGGAGAATAGCTTGAACTCAACAGGCAGAAGTTGCAGTGAGCCAAGACTGCACCACTGCACTACAGCCTGGGCAACAAGAGTGAAACTCCATCTCAAAACAAAAACTAAACAAAAAACTCAGAAAGATGGCTAGACTATACTCAGAGGGAGCCAAAGGTAGGTATGAAGCCCCTTCTCCTGCTACTATCTCAAAACAAGGGGACTTGGCTTCGATAAAACAAGAGAAATGCTACGCTACGGTGTGGGGTGCCACCTCTGGGCAGTGCTGCCGACCAGAGAGGTCCTAAAATGCAATTCGAAGCCCATTATTCCTACCCATTTTTCCAAGACACCCACTCAAGTCTGACCGAGAAAGCACACCCCAGTCCAGCTATCACCCTATGAGAAGTTTCTCCTCCTGATACTTATGCTGGGGAATCGACATGTTGAAGGGGCAGAGCTTTGGGCTCCTTCCCCTGTGGCCCTTTCTAGGAAAACCTCTGGGGCCCCCAACAGCAGCAGCAATGCAGCTGGCATCAGAGGCTGCCCTCCCTCTCTACCCTAACTCATGTTGCCCTCTTGAGTGCACTGGAAACTTACAAGGCAGAATGAAATGAGCCTAGCTCCTGATCTGCGTCAGAACAAACTCACAGTGGCACCCTGAGCCGGTGGGAGCACAGGGCTTAGGCGCATGGGGTGAGCACTGGGCTTAGGCATATGGGGTGAGCACTGGGCTTAGGCACATGGGGTGAGTTCAGGGCTTCCTCTCGCACACGGGGACACAGCCCTGACAAGACGCATCCAGAGGAAGCAGCCTCCACCAAGCGGACTTCCTCAGCAGCTGTTTCATAATTTTATTAAGAGCCACTTGCATTTCACAAGCTCAGGATAACATAGATTAAAAAAGATAACATAGAGCAGACTTTGGCAGAGGAAGATTGTGGTACCTCTATTGGTTATGAGTAGTCTTGGAGGACTAGTAAGAAAAAAGATTTTTTGAAAAATGAAGAAACCACCAAACAAAATTTAAGGAGGGCTCCACAGTTACAGAGCCACCGTGCTCAAGAGTGTTCCACAAAGCCAGGGGGGATGGCCAGGGAGATGCTCCGCAGATACCTGCCCACTGCCCGCCTGCAGCAGGCCCGCGTCTGCACATTCGCACTGCGCCCTGGGCAGAAGCCCATGCCCCTCCAGCATGGGACTCCACAGGCTCTGCGGGGAGATGGTGGAGGTGATCGAGTTACACATGGACATGTGCTCTAAGCTTGTGGGAAGGAAATGCCTTGTGAATTCCAAATATAATTACTAGAATATCATTCAAGGAAAAGACATTATAAGGTTTAATTGTTTCCTGCCCTCCTTGGTCCCTCTTCTGATCATGGTGACTTTACATTTTCCTTAGTGAAATGGAAAGAATACGGGGTATGGAGAAAGGAGCTTTGGGCTCACGGTCCAGCAGGAAAACTCAGTAGCCATGTGGCCTGGTCAAGAGCCATAAAGCCTGGGACCTCAGTAGCCTATTCTGCCTAAGAGGGTCGGGACTCACCAGGGTGTCCCTGAGGAGTGGAAGCAGTGACTCTGGTGGAAGGTCTCTGTGGAGTCCAACATCCCCACGCAAATCCCAGTCACCTCCTCTTTCTGTCCCTCCCCGCCTCCTCTGGGGCCCAGGTTGCTATTGTTTAGTATCTTTTCTAGGTGTGGTTATAACATCACCACGTTTCCTTCACTTTCCTCTTGGAATCACTGAAGACATTCCTGGGATGGGAGAGCTGAAAGGAGCCTTAGAAATTTTTCTGGAACCATCATTCCACACCACCACCCACTTCAACAGGAGAACTGAGACTCTGAGTCACAGAGCAAGTTGGTGGCAGACCCAGGTCTCCTGACTGGCTACAGCCCCCCAGCCCCAGCCTTCCATGTCTCCTCCCACCTTGCAGCAGCCCCACCTTGGCCTGACCCACCATGATGCAGAATCCCCCCTTTCACAGGTGCCCTGGAGCCTCCATGGCAAGCCTTTAAGAAGGATCACCCACTTTACTCAATAAAGAGGAGAACACAGAGCTCTGAGGGTACCTTGGCATTCTGCAGTGGGGGCTGGTAACTGGACGGCCGGTAGAACATCCTCTGGGTGGCATCGGTGTGAATATCGCCAAGGAAGAGCTCCTCGACCAGATGGTCGAGGTTGTGGTGAAGGTACTGCTTCTCCACCCGGATGAGCTGAAGCTCATGCATGGCAAAGTTCACGGCCGTGGTGCACTCACAGCCATTCTCCTCCCGCCAGAGGTCGTAGGCCACATCCTGCACCCAGGGGCCCCCATCTTCGAGGAAACCTGGGCACGTGCGGTTCACCTGCTGGCCCAGCTTCTCGGCTACCGCCTCTGTGTGGCAGATCACCTGGATGTTGTGCAACTGGTAGTCAGCTTCCGTGCCCCCTCGGATGATCCAGGAGGCCTGGCGGAGGCGGATCTTGCCCCGAATGATGAGAGTATAGGTGGGATTTGTGCACCGGTTGCTGCCATAATAAAACTGGTAGGCCTTGAAGGTGTTATTGTGGTAGAATCTGTACGACCTTGTGATGAACTCTGGGCCTGACCTTACTTCACAGCTGGGAAAGAAAGGGGGAAGGAGAGACCTTTGTAAGCCCAAAGGTATGGGAAAGAGATTCATTATAGTATTAAGAAATACAGAAATAATAATAAAATGCTGATGATGGACCAGACACTGTCATCAGCCCTTTATAGATACCAACTCATTGACTCCTCACCACAGCCTAGGAGTTAGATCTTATTATCACCTATATTTTACAGGTGGGGAAACTGAGGCACGAGGTTAGGGAACATACGCAAGAGCACATGACCAGCAAGTATCACAGCCAGTCCATGAATCCAGGCAGCCTGGCTCTGGTGCTGTGCTCCTAGTCACTCTGCCTCAGCCAGCCTTCTACTCGCTTCACGAGCAGGCCAGGAAGGCAAACACCTGCTGCCCTCACCTCCACCTGTGAGCCTCCCTTATGCAGACATTTCTTTCTGGATAAAGAGGACGAGTGTTGTGGTGGCCTATAAAAGAAGTTCCCTTACCCTAATTCAAAAACAGCTGATTTCCTGAACACTTTTATTTTATGGACCTTGGCTACAATAGGCAGATGCAAAATGTCTGTCATCATGAGACAGAATCTAGTCACCCAGCGGCAAATGAAAACTCATCCTTTTGTCCATTCAAAATTAATTTTCTTTCTAGTAGAAAAGTAAAGGAGCAATTAACTAAAAGCAAAGCTGGCACAACAGAAATAAGGGCTCCTTTTGTTTGTGATGGTTGCCAATGTGGCCTTAGATGAATGCTAGGTTTCTGAGCCAGAAGCACTAAGACAGACTCTACGGAGCATAACAGCAGTGGGATGGAATTGAGGAATTTCACACACAGCTCTGATTGTCATCTATTCACATACACCAGCTGAGGCTGCAACGGGGGGCACGGGGAGGTACTTAAAGCCCTGGGCAAGTAACCTGGACTTCGCCTTTTGTTAGATCCTAGTCTCAGTTACTCCATGACTTTCAGCTCATCAGTTCTGGCCTTCCCACTCCGCTGTCATCTATGATGCTAACACAGATTCTGGTTTGAACTGACAAAGCAATGCTAAATCAAGCAGTCAGGCTAAAATGCCAAACACAAGTAGTTTTCAAAATTGCTAACATTTTAATTTATTTGTTGATGGATTGGTGAAAGATAAGCATTATTTAGAAGGGGGTACCGTTGTTATGTAAAGTTTAACAACTGATGACGAGTAACATCCTATGGACATAAGGCACACGGCAGTACTTGGGGTATCTGTAATCTTAGGAAAAGGAGAGAGAAAATACCCCAGATTTCTCCCACAAGGAAAGAGAAGTTTAGTGTAAGCAGTGATTCACGTTAGATGAGGTTTAGAAAAGAAGACCCCTTATGTTTAATTTTTTAATCCAAGCATCAACAGTCTGTTGATTCTGCCTGCCACGTACAGTGGATCTCAGGCCCAGTCACTTTTCAACTGCCTCTGCAGCTCCTCTTACCCAAGCCTCCATCCTTTCTAACCAGAACAGTTGCAAAGGTCTTTTAGCTGCTCACCCCTAAATCACTTTTTCTCCCATCCACTTGCCAAACATCAGCCAGAACGCCCTTTCATAAAATTGAATCATGTTTTAAGCATGGCCCCTACTGAGGGCCTGCAATGACTTTTCAGTTCTCTTAGGTTTCAGTTCCCTCTGGTCTGCAAGATGCCTTAGAGCTGGCCCACCCTCCCCAGCAGTCTCATCTGAGGCTGTCTGCTCTGGTTTACTGCATCCCAGCCGCAGGGATCGCAGCCAGCCAGTCCTCCAATCTAGCCAGCCTCTTGTTCACTCTGCATCTAGCTGGGCCTCTGGCTCTTCCCACAGTCTTTGCACAGCCAACAATGTCACAGCTCTGGTGGACTTTCTGAACTCCACCCTGATTTTAAAATGGGGCCCCCGGTATTCTCTTTTAGCACCTGCTGTCTCCCCCACCCCTCCACTTCCATAGTATTTCTTGTGTACTTATAAAACCCCTGAAGATAGGGACCAGGTCTGTTTTGTTCACTGCTATATACACACAACTTAAAACAGTGCTTGGCACACAATAGGTACTCAATAAATATTTGTTGAATAAAATGATATTTTTAAAGTATGTAACATTAAGGTTGTTTATGAAAATTGTTTGTCGTGGTTATTTTCAGAGACCTCATTTTTATGAAATAAAATTCTGGGTCTTCATCATCTTATACAATTTCTTTTTTTCTCTTCTCCATATTCATCTGATCCCTCCCGAAGGAACTTAGAGGCTGTTATCCATATCCCAGGAACAGTGCATAGGGAGAAGTGATCAGATCCCACAGTTAGTCTTGTTAATTCTCAGCAGTTTAATGGGTAGAGGAAAAAAAATTGCAGATCTGCCTCTAGGCTATTTTTAAAAGCTCTAATGGAAGATAAGCCAGCGCTCAAACTGGAATAAATCTCAGCTTCCCAGCATGGAAAAGAATCCAAGAACTGCACCCTGGCTAGTAGAGGTAGCTTTTAACTTACTCTTAGAACCCTGAGGCCATATATTAAATTACCAGAATATGGCTAGAATATTTAGACTACACGGAGCTTGCAAGTCATGTTTCAGGGTTGGTGAAATGCAGACTCTTAATTTCACTTGCTAATGGTTTCTTTTCATACACAAGTGGTCCCATAGAGTTCAGTAAACAAGGATCTATTCACTCACACTGTGTGGTTAACAAGGATACAATATAATCTCTGCTTTAGCATAAGATTTCTACAGTACTTAGCTCTTTTTCTTAACCAACCATGATTTCAAAGAGTGGTTTGGTTCTTCATTAGAACTTAGACAACACCTAAATCATTGTAAATGATATAAAGTCTCTATGCATCTGAAAACCCATAAGGAGGGTCTTCCATTGTGGTGTGCTTTCTGGCCTCTTTCAGACCCCACCTGTCTTCTTACCCTGTGGAGACCCAGTGGCCCTCGATTGTAGGTGGCATCTGCACTGTGATCCTTGCACCACTGTGGAGATGTTTGAGCATGTGATGGCACTGCGACTCCTTGAAAGCCCTCCATGCACTTTTCTCTAAGGACCTAGGGTGGGACCTGCTGTCTGGATGAAGGAGGGCAGAACCCTCTCCCAGCCCTGCAAAAAAAAAAAAAAAAGTAGAAAGTTAGCCAAAAGAACTAGCAGCAGACATGCATCAGGCCAAACAATCGCCTCTGCAGCAGGGAGTGGCTAAAGGTGGGAAATGATTGTTTATTCTACAAGGTGTCATCACAGCGCACGCTCTCATATAGGAGGCACACTCCAAAGTGGCAAGTGTCATTGTAGATCAATTCCCTGGTGAGAAAACTGAGGTCCTTGAAGATTATCAACATAACTTGCTTGAGATCACTTAGCTAGTTCCTGGCAAAGCCAGAGATCAAATTCATGCATCTATGAAGCAGCAATGAAGGCTGTGCATCTAAGGAGTGTTTGTGCAGGGTAGCCAAGGGAATGTGACCAACACTGTAGGAGAGAGAAATGAACATGTTCTGGAGCCACCAAAGCAGAGGAGGTGGGGAGAGGTGACAGCAGTGTGATCAGTAAGGGTGAATTTACACAATGACAGGTTTAGGTAAGGAAAGGAAAGAGCAAAGAAACCAGCCTTAATGAAAATGCAGCCAGGGCAGTGATGAAAGGATAAGGCCCAGGGGACTCAGATGATTCCCAGCTTGGATCTGCTTGCTGGCTGGGCTCCATCTGCTCACACCAAGCCATGCATTTTCTGGTTCTCTGTCTTCAAGGGGACACCCTCTAAAGGGCAGCTCACCGTGAGCCTTGTACCCTCCTACAATAGGGACATGGTGTGACATTTCCCCCCAATTATCTTCCAAGTTCAGCCCCTCACCCCTAGAAGGCCAGAAACAAGCTAAACATACAATATAGGGTTTTAAATTAAGAATAATGGCAAGAAGATTGCATATGTTTATTTCCCAGGGGTAAAGAAATACTAGCAGCAAGCTTATCTTCAGAACAAGTCATGCAGGTTGGCCACAAGCTACCCATGCAAAACTCCACCAGTCTAATGTTCAGAATAAAGCAATTAAAACTAATGGAGTTATCATCTGAAAGCCACAGTCTCCTCTGAGATTCACTCCTGAAGTGATTAACAAACCAACAGGCATTTACGGCAGACCTACTATGTATTTAGCCCTGTGTTAGGAAAAAAGACACTAGGTTAGACAACTTTACAAACTGTTTTGAATTGCAAAATAAATAAAATGTACCTGTCAGAATGCTACTGGTGAGGAGGCAATTCTGTTTTTTAATCAACACATGAATACCCTCATAAAGAACGCATGGTTTCTGAGAGATCATTTGAAAACAAAAAGTTAGATTCAGAATACAGTGACTTACAGCAATGTGATGAAAATCTGCCTGGATAAACTGCAGGATGATAACACTCAGGTATCTGTAAGACATTCAGATATTTACCATCGTGTGGCCAAAACATACAAAACACTGAACTAGTTTTTGCTATGAAGTCTTGGTGTTGAGAAGACCTTAGTTTCCGTGTCTGAACTCCCAGATTATCCCTCTAAGTAGAATTCTGGCTTTGGGATGGAAGGACAGCTTCTGATTGTTCTTACACATTTTACATGCAATGAATGTCAGTGAGACAAAGATACCTGTGGCTATTACTCAACTAAATGAAAATTGTAAAAAGAGATTCTAGGCACAAGAGGATGGTGCCATGTTCAAATTAAAGGCAACCTCACTCAGCCCTGTTTAGCCAAGTCCCTTGATTCTGGTCTGAGCTAAAACGAAGCCAACTCTGAACATGAGAACTCTGCCTAGTGTTGTTATTACTGATGGTCATGGTTATTAAGCAAGGGCCTCCTTTCCTGAGACCTTGAGTTCCATCAAGGGAAGGTGTCTCCACTAGATGGGAACTCCTGGGTATTCCCTCCCTGTCCCTCATTCTGTCCTCCCCAGGTGAAACCACATGAATTATGGAGGTGGAAGCAAGTGTGCTTGACTCAGTCATTTTTCTCTTTGCAAAACTAGCCTATTTACATAGTACATGCATTTTGATCAGCCGCTCCCCTCAGGGAGTGAGAACCATGCCCCTTTTGTTGTTCATGTGTGGCGCTAGGCCAGGTGGGAAGTCTGAAACATTCGGGGGGAAGTATGAGCACCCTGTCATGGGCACCCATCTACGCTGAGTCTTCTGATCGAGTATTTATCACTATGCTAATGTTTTAATCTCCGTGTGTCTCACCCTAGTGTTGAACACTGCCTTAGTTCTGAACCAGAACAGGGGAGAGGGGACTGCTCACTGGACCTCCGCCAGCCTCAACAGTTGTAATTATCTTCATAACTGTCAACATTTCCTCAGTGTCCCTGTTAGGCAGTCAAAGAATGAAACCGAATATAATTTGCTGTCTGGTGGCTCAACGGTGTGATCAGTTTTGATGTGGCTAAATTAAAATAAATTTTAGCTAAAGTTACAAGGTATTGGGAGTTGGGGGAGATTCTGCTTTAAATATGTCACTAAACAGTCAGCAAAGAAGCCATCGTCTCACTATCAAACAAGCTATGTTCTAAAACTTGATGTGTAGTCTTTTGCAAATATGAAAATAAAATGGCATAATTATTTTAGCAAAATTTAAAATGCAAGGAAAGCAACATTATACTTCTGGATTTTAAGCTTCTAGTCCTTTTTGTTGTGAAACCCTTCAGTAAACTATTCAATTTCTATATGAAGCTGCTTTATCCTTCAATCAATAAACTCAGTAAGCGCCAAAAAATAAAATAAAATAAAATAAAACTTGATGTGCAAACCTCTACACCCTGCAAGTGTTTTCCCATGAAGATAAGAAAAGCCAGGAGTGTAGTGAATATGGATAAAATCTCCCGAGCTCAGCTGCTTGGGTTTGAAATTAGATCTGCCACTTGAAGGATTGCACTGAATCCAAGACATCAAGGAGTGTTCAGATGCATCATTATTTTATTATCAGTGACAAAACACACACATTTAAACAATGACATGATGCCTTAACAACAGTACTGAGATACCCGCGTATCATTAACAGCAGCCTCTGCTGGCTCTGACGTTTCCTTTATCTAGTCAAAGACATTTGGCAATTTCTCTTGCATTGGTGACACTGCTGCACATGTGACAGGTGATCTGTTTGCTCTGCATATATTTCAGTAACAAAACACAAACAACGCCTCATCTTTTTTGGGCATTCTCCTTTCCAAGTGGCTGAATGATACTGTGTGAGAAAATATGGAGTTGCAGTTATTTTTCCAGTAACAAATGTTTGCTTCACTAATGTCAAATTAACACTCCACTGGTCTACTACAAGATCTGTCCGATTTTCACCATGGTTTTTTCTATTCAGTGCTGAGAGTGTAATTTATAAGTGAGTGAGGGAGGAAAACCCAAGCATACTGGCTCAAATGTATACTCTCTTGATGTTCAAAACCAGCCTATTTGCAAGGAATCTCCAGATAAGCCCCAAGGATGAATAAAAAGGAGGTGATATGGGGACAGTACGAGTATCTGTGTTCAGGTTCACACAGGCAAAGGGAATGTCACCCCTCATGGCTACTGTCTGGAGGCCAAGGAGGACTGAGACCCTCACTGACCATGAGATGTGCACCCCCTGCAGAGATCTTAAAGTATGAAAAAGATGAGTATCTTGCAATCGATGAAACACGGTATTAGTGCAGTGATCTTAAACAAATCACTTAACTCTCCAAGCCTCAGGCCACTCATCAGTGATGAAGGGATGACAACGTCACCCACTTCTTGAGGTTCGTCTCAGTTTAGCACACTGCCTTTCATTCCATGTTGATTGGTATTATTTCAAATAATAATAAGGTTCTCAGACCACTCTCAAAAACTCCTCTCTAACTAACAGAACAGTTAAAATCATGGTAAAGCCACATGGAGGAGCCAGGCTCACTCTGAGCTTTGAGGAGTACAAAGTATAAGGACACGAAGGCTCCAGGAAAAGTTAAATGATGACCCTCGATGTAAAAGAGAGACAGGCCCAAAGTGCCAGAGTCTGTGGTTGCTGATATATTATCCTCAGTTTAACAAATACCTATCAATGAGGCTGGGCACAGTAGCTCATGCCTGTAATCCCAACACTCTGGGAGGCTGAGGTGGGAGGATGGCTTGAAGCTAGGAGTTTGAGACCAGTCTGGGCAACATAACAAGACCCCATCTCTACAGGAAAATAAAAATAGCCAGGCATGGTGGTACATGCTTGTAGTCCCAGCTACTCAAGAGGCTGAGGTGGGATGATCACATGAGTCCAGGAGTTCAAGGGTGCAGTGAGCTATGATCGTGCCACTGCACTCCAGCTTAGGTGACAGAGTGAGACCCTGTCTGTAAATAAACAAATAAAACATACGTATTAACATTTATTTGCTATATTTTAGGAGCCAGAAGCATAAAGACTAATAAAGATAAGTTGTTCTGTGTGTGTGTGGTTTTTTTTTTTTTTTTTTTTTTTTTTGAAGCTCTTAAGATCTCACTGGCCTGGATGTCAAAGAACAAGGGTCAAAATGATGAAGCAGATTCTGGGAAGGAAGTTAGGGAGTTCAAAGGCAGAGGGAAAGGGAATGGTAGTAAGCATTTGTATGGGTCATTCATAAGACTAGTCACACGGGAAAGGAGGCCTATAGTTATGTTTTTAACCAGTGGTGGAAGAAATAAAATCTAAGAACCTCTAATACACAAATCATTGGAAAGCAGGAAAAAAATGATATTAAATAGCCCAGGGTTTCGAGAGATCAATATCCATTTTGCCATTGCTCACATCTGACAATGAGCACAGCTCAGGAACCCAGCGCGGCTGGCAGTGCAGCAAGGGCACCCATGGGAGCAGCCAGATGGAGAACTCCAAGGCTGGCACCGCTCCCCAAGGTCACAGTGATTTCAGGCTCACACTCTAGGGTGATATTCTATTTCTAAGATGGAAAAATGGGTTGGTATTTATTCCATTTTTATATTTTCCCTTCAAAGTACCCAACATCTTCATTACTCTTAAGGAGCTAAATTAATTTTACTCCTAAGGAGCAAAATTAAATGGGTCAAGTGAAAGAAGTTGCTGTAAGGCAGGAGAAACTGTCTCTTAGGCCTTCCATTCACCACTGCAAGTGGTCTGCAGTATTTACTTGGCTCATCTGATGTGGCAAATGTGGATGACTTTCCTGTGAGTACTACTTCTGTTAAATGGCTGGGAATTAA
Organism: Cebus imitator; assembly: GCF_001604975.1. NCBI lineage: Eukaryota > Metazoa > Chordata > Mammalia > Primates > Cebidae > Cebus > Cebus imitator. The sequence goes on from NW_016107833.1 coordinate 465,354, forward strand.
AAAGTCATTTGAAGCACTAATTTCAGCTGTAGCAGAGGCCAAGCATAAAAGTTAGACCAGAAACCCCAAAGCTTCCTTCTCAAGGATCAGCTACGGTATGCCTCTGGGGACACTAGCCTTAGAATTCTGGTCAACTGAGGAGCCCTTCTGTTTGTTGCATTGCCTGAAGTAAGCAAATTCCAAACTTGGGACTGGAAGCGAATCATTCATTCAATCAATCAGTAAGGCTCTGAAGGGCCAGGCACTGTTCTGGACATAGAAGCTACAAACATTTCTCCCCTGGGAGTCTCAGTTGGGCAAGAAACTACAGGGTTGTCAAGGACTCTACACAGAGTGAGCAGGCTTGGAATTCTTCCTTGAGGGTTCATGGAGAGGCATCTCTGCCTTGAAGATGGAACAGAAGCGGTCTAGGTAGAGAGTGCTTGAACACATTCAAGCATAGCGGGGCAGAAGTGAGAGATTCGTGTAGGAGGCTCTGGGAAAAGGGGACATAGGGGCACAGGGAGGCAGGGCCACAGTTGAGAGCACCACGTGTCTATCACGCAGAGTGGGGATTTCACTGGAAGGGTGAAGAGGGGCCAACAAAAGATTTTCTGTAATGTTGTGGTGTGGTAAGAATTTCATTTTGTAAAAATCGCTTTTTTGGTTTTTTGGAGGGACATGGAGGACACACTGGAAGCAGGAAGATCAATGATGAGGCATTGCAATGCCTCATGTATTGTATGATTTATTGACTAAATAAATACCTACCTCATACATACCTCAGTCTTGTATGATTTATTGACTAAATAAATGAGAAAGATAAAAGAAGGGAACAGCTCCTAGCAAACTACAGTAATTCTTTTCTGTAGTGTTGGAGAGGCATTGACTATCTTTTGCATCTTGTGGGGGGAAGAATTACCAAACAGTTATATTAAAAAGGAAGGAAGGAGGAAGAGAAGGAGGGAGGGAGCAAAGGAGATAGGAAGGAAGGAAGGAAGGAAGGGAGGAAGGGAGGGAGGGAGGGGAGAAGAGGGAGAGAGGGAGGGAAATTTAGCACTACATCTGAAAAGGAACTTTTGTAAAATACATATACTTCCTCCTTTAATACATTTTAAATTGCATAAATCAATCATCCCAGTGCTTAGCAATGCAAAGTTCAAGGACTTCACTGATAATAACAGTTCCTGTGTGAGTACGCCTATTATTTATAATAATAAATGTGCTTATTATATATAATGATAAGTTTTTAAACCCATCCACTTAATTGGGTTACTTGTGTAATTGGAAGTGTTGGTTAATCACAATATTCAGTTGTTGAAACTTCTGCCATTGTATGTCAAATGCAGTTTGACATTATGATCTTGCTTTGATGAATCAGGTTCTTAAAAGTGCCTTAAGGTCATTATTAGGAACAACCATGCCTGTAGGATGGGGCTGTGGATAGAAAGGTATTGGAATGAACATGTATCAACTCTGTGTAGTCTATGGAAAGCTTTTTTCTCTTATTTTACATATAAAACAAGTTAGAAACCATATACTATAAGTGAGAGTACACACATAAATAATGTCAACATTTTGATTAGCTGAAGATTCTAGATGTTAATTAAGGGGACCAGGAATGGAGCTCCCATTCACTAAGACTTTGTTGCAAGAGAATCTGAAAGGATTAAACAAACAGTAAGAAAATGGCTGCGAGTTTTTGGTCTTCAAAGTGGTTTTGGGTAAGTCATCTAATATATGCCTTCCTTTTTCCTCTATAAACTAAACATAATGATCATGATGATAATGACTAATGTTTGCATTACACTTGATAATTCACTTTATGTATATATCATCTCATTTGATCAAATGCTAGCTACTACACAGGAACAGAGGCACTCTTGATTGAGAACGTATAAAGTTAGTCCACGGTACTATCTAAGCTGGAAGCTATCCAGAGACAGTTCCCAGTCCAGGGGAATTCTGAATAAGGTTATCCAAATGATTCCACCATAAAATGGTCTCAAACACTGGGAGTCCAATGGTATGGGCCCAGATAAAATTATTATGACAAAAGGAGTAGTTTCTTTCTAATGAATGTCAGGCAATAAAGTAGATTTTGGAAGGAATGGTTCACCTGTTAGAAACAAATTAAGTCCTGTGTGCTTTAGGACATGATTTTACAGATGACCATTTCCAGAGCACTATATGAGAGCCTGGAGCTCTGGAGGGCTTGGTGGTGTGTAAGTGTGTGCACCTGCACGTGTACACTAGTGGTTTACACCCAAGGAATCCATTACCCTACGATAGTAATCCTGCATGACTACATAATGATTATAACTACAATCAAAATCACAATAGTCTAGCAGAGAATGAAAATTCCCAATGATATCGCATTTTAAAAATAGAGTTACCTAAATGAAAGGAAGCACAGGGTTGACCATTTACATGGAGGTTTATGCCCTAAATAAAAGGCCTATGTGTCAGGTTAACAGTTCACATCCCCTGAATTCACCAGATGATGCACAGAAAGCAGTCCTAGGCATAGTTTCCAAACGGAGCACACACAGTCCTTCGGCTAGAGCCATCCACAGCAGATCTCGTTCCTAAACCTATGGTGCTCTGAGCAAGCACTCCAGTCTATGCAGAAACCAAACATAGCCTTTGTAGAGAGTCAGAGAGGAAAGAGGGTGGGGTGCCTGCTGGACTTCTGCAAGTCAACATTCATTCATTCAACACATGATTGAGTGCCTACTATGCACTCAGATATCTCTTAGGCACAAATCATGGCCACATATACAGGAAAAAGTTAAGTAGGACAGTATACGCCATGACCAAGACCCTGATTTTTCAATAAAGTCTTGTGGGTTTTTTTTTTTTTTTTTTTTTTTTTTTTTTGAGATGGAGTCTCGCTCTGTTGCCCAGACTGGAATGCAGTGGCACGATCTCAGCTCACACTGCAACCTCTGCCTCCTGGGTTCAAGCGATTTTCTTGCCTCAGCCTCCCGAGTAGCTGGGATAACAGGCATGCGCTAACTTGTTTTAGTAGAGACAGGGTTTTGCCAAGTTGGCCAGGCTGGTCTCGAACTCCTGACCTCAGGTGATCCGCCCGCCTACGCCTCCCAAAGTGCTGGGATTACAGGCGTGAGTCACCATGCCCGGCCTCAATAAAGTTTTAACAATCTAAATTATCCAGATGGAGGTATTCCATAGTTTTTCACCTGCCTGTCTATATTGACTGAGAAATCAAAAGTTTCAATCTATTTTACACATAATAAAATGTAAAATTATTTGTGAAGAAAACAATAATTTTCAAGCACACTTGGGGCTAAACTAATCTTTGATCAGGTTAATCTCTATACGTGTTTTCAAATGCTTAAGGGAAAAAGCCTGAACTTTAAAAAGACTAAGTATAATGTCAAAATATCAATAATGAGAGAGAGCTTAAAATGATTCTTTTCTTGTTCATTTTGCAAGTTTCCATACTTTATATAATGTGCCCTGTATACTTTAATAATCAGACCGAAAAAAGTGTTCTCAAGTTAGAATTGTTGTGATACATAAAATGTGACTGATTAGATTAAATGCAGGTAATTACTTAGCCATGAAATTGCCTGCCCAATTAAATAAGCAGTCATTACTGTTAAATGTGCGCTTTGAAGTGGGTGCTGGTAGATAAACTCCAGCACAGCTTTCCATTTTTTGAAATAAAAGCATGTATGTATTGCAGACAGAACTGAATTATACTACCACTGTGGTACTTGTGCTTACCAAGTTCTTGTTTTTATTTCCATTGTTTTGTAGTAGGCTTGCTGCTTTTGCCCATCTTGAAATCTTCATATCTAAAAGTATTCTCTCTTTACGAGTAATATAATAAAATCAAGTTTTCAAATTCCTGGTTCCATTTGACTTTAGTTGAAAATAAGTTATTTATCTGTGCCTTCTTCTAGTGTAGTCCTCAGGGTGGACACTGGGGCCGAGCCAGAGGTTGCAAAGTTTGCATGTTGGATCTGCAGCTGACTAGCTACAACCACCCTCTTCGACACAGTTGTTGGGTGTGTGTATGTGTATGCACACTTGTGGGATTCCCAGGAGGGAAAATAGTGCAATCAACTGCAGTGTGTCATCCACCCAGCTCTGAAGCTCGACAGTCAGTATTTCTTCTCTTTCCTCCCCTAGATATTCTTCAAGAATCCTCAAGGAAGGGGAAATGTTCCTCTTCGGTCCTTGGACCTAGCAAGTGGTGGCACTTGGCACATCATAGGCCCTCATAGATGAACTTACTGACTAAATGGTTAGCTGAATGAATGAAATTGGGAAACGCTTGCAGAACAAAATACCCTTAATAATTGTAGGGCGATACTATATCCTTTCTTCAACCTTGATATGTATGTACAGACCTATCGCATGACTTTCCAGAATAATTTTATTCCCAAATTGGAGAGGACTAAGCAGTGGCCTTTATTCACAAAACCAACCCATTAGGAAGGCATATTTAGAGGATGGTAGCGGATTTTTTCCTAAAGTTTTCCCTGCAATCACTTCAACTCCAGGGGAAGAGTCTGCTGAAGACATGCCCTGCTGTGTATCTTTCAACTGATGTAGACAATCACTAACACATCATCTTCTATTTCTGGTCTGAAATGTTTTATGCCTCCCTTTGATTGATTATATTGTCATCAGTCTGTCCCTAAATAGTAGTATGTCAACACGCAGACATATCAACCATCTATATTTAGTTCTTTTCTCATTTAAGGGAAAAAAGAATGAACTTGGCTAGTATAAAAGAATAAAATTGGCTTGTCAATTTATTTAACAAGAGGAAATTTAACAGCTGTCTGAGACCCTTGCCCCTGTTGGGTACCGAGGAGTCATGCTTCTTTTCAAGATTTCATTTTCTTTTTATGACTAAGGGGGGAAAAGTGCAGGAAGAACAGTGTTTTCTTGGTCACAAAAACTGTCCTTAGTCAGTTTTTCAAAGATTTCTATTTTACCTTACATAAACGTTTCCTTACATTTTGTCAGTTAAACTCTAATTTAGTAATCTGCAAAGTTTTTAAAAGTTTTGACAGAATAAGCTTTAATGAAAGGCAAGAGCTGAAAGAGGCTTCACCTCTCAGAAAAGTCAAAGAATTCTACAAAAGTAAACAGCATGTGGGAAGAGAACACCTCTCCCAATGTCAGCTCCAAAAGTTAAAATCAAATGTTTCCATTAGCAAAGAGAATCAGGCACTCTGCTGTGGCATTACAGGCACGCTTATTCTGGACACCTCGTGCTAATCTGTGTTTTGGAGCTGAATGATTTCTAGAATTTGACATCTGAAACTTTTGCGGCTTTTATCTAAGCAAAGAAAACAGTGATCATGGACATCTTCCAGCTGCATACCTTCATGACATTCAATAGGCTTTATTTGGATTAAGTATTGCAATTGTTTTCAGAATTTGAAGAGGAGGGAAGTAAAACTGACATGTATACTTTTATGCCATCAAATTTTGAACTTGGGTCTCGCACCACATTTGCAGCCTTAAATAAACAACAGGCTTAAGTCTTGCCAGAACCTCATTTACTCTGCGATAGGATTTAAGGGTGATTTATAAGTGGCAATGAATTGAAATAGAAGTAGCTACAAAACTGAACAAAGACTGGATGCCAAGCATGATGGTATCCACTGCAACCTCACACGGCATGCGCTTCTTACACTTCTTAACCTGGCTTGGTGGTATAACAAATAATCTCCAAATGATGTGTGAAACTAAATTTATTAAAGTTTGTCACAAGAACATTCAACACCATACAACAAATGCTTTTACTTATTAAGTTGACTCATAAATAGACAAATGGTATCACATGGTGAGCAAAATAAAGTGCCTAGTTATCAGAAAAAAAAATCACTAATCCATTCTGAGAAGATTTCAAGAATTGCTTTCAGATTTATAACTTCTATTTAAATATATGATAACGTTTCATCTGTTACTACAGAATTCTTAAATGCTTGCAAAATGCCGATCTGTTGAGTAGGACATACTCAGCAAACCATTCTCTTGGTTAGGTTGAGTAATACCCATTTGCTGTTAAAACTACTTCAAAGGGCTAATATCCAGAATCTACAAAGAACTTAAACAAATTTACAAGAAAAGAACAAACAACCCCATCAAAAAGTGGGCAAAGGATATGAACAGACACTGCTCAAAAGAAGATATTTATGTGGCCAACAAACATATGAGAAAAAGCTTATCATTAGAGAACTGGTCATTAGAGAAATGCAAATCAAAACCACAGTGAGATACCATCTCACACCAGTTAGAATGTCGATCATTAAAAAGTCAGGAAACAACATATGCTGGGGAGGATGTGGAGAAATAGGAACGCTTTTACACTGTTGGTGGGAGTGTAAATTAGTTCAACCATTGTTGAAGACAGTGTGGCGATTCCTCAAGGATCTAGAACCAGAAATACCATTCGACCCAGCAATCGCATTACTGGGTATATACCCAAAGGATTATAAATCATTCTATTATAGACACATGCACATGTATGTTTATTGCAGCACTGTTCACAATAGCAAAGACTTGGAACCAACCCAAATGCCTATCAATGATAGACTTGATAAAGAAAATGTGGCACATATATGCCATGGAATACTACGCAGGCATAAAAAGGATGAGTTCATGTCCTTTGCAGGGATATGGATGAAGCTGGAAATCATCATTCTCAGCAAGCTAACACAGGAGCAGAAAACCAAACAACACGTATTCTCACTCACATGTGGGAGTTGAACAATGAGAACACATGGACACAGGGAGGGGAACATTACACACAGAGCCTGTCTGGGGGTGGGGGGCTAGGGGAGGGATAGCATTAGGAGAAATACCTAATGTAGATGACAGGTTGATGAGTGCAGCAAACCAGAATGGCACGTGTATACCTATGTAACAAACCTGCACATTCTGCACATCTATCTCAGAACTTGAAAGTATTAAAAAAAAAAAAAAAANAAAAAAAAAAAAAAAAAAAAAAAAAAAAAAACTTCAATCAAGTAGAAGTCATGGGGGAAAGGGGAAAGAAAGAATATCCCATTCTTTTTGGGTGCTTTACATTATTCTTGCTAATTATGGCAAACCTTTCTTAAATCCTGAGGATCTATAACTTGAACAGTGATTTCCTCTGTTTATTTTCTGCACCAGAGTCTGATACTCCCTGCTGGATCTAAGCAGATCTTTGAGCAACTTAATTTTAATAATTATGCCATTGCAGATTCATTCTGAAATTGAATAACTTTTTACAGGTTTATCCATATCATCCAACTCAACTTTGCAAACCTCCTTTTTTATCTTATGTTATCTTCATATATATTGTACATATACACATGTGTGCACACACGCGTGTCAGCAAGCAAACGGTCTGGCTCCACTGTGCTCCCATTTTAGCTCAGACTGTCCTTCTCAGTTATTTCCTTGTTCCCCATCCCCCTCCCAACACCATGGGATCTGGGGTGCCCTCCTCCCACAGATTCCGAGTTACAGAAGACTCCAGGCTCAAATTCTCAAACTCAGGAGATTTGGGGCTACTGTCCTCATCCAGGATATACTTGGGCTCTTGTTGCCTATCAGCCATTGCTACCCCATCTTGGACTGGTAGATAGGAAGTATAATTACAACCCCTACCTCTCAAAACGGGGAGAACATGTTCAGAGGTACACTAGATTACATCTCTGAGGATCACTTTTGTAGTTTAAAAGGCAATGATTTTACCCCAAAAAATGCTGTTCATGCCAAGCTTTCAAGTAATGAGTTTTTATTTTAAAATCATTTGACCATACTCTTTTTTCTTCACAGATTAATAACAATTTTTTAAGGGGGACAATTTTCCCCGTTTCATCTCTTTCTCTTTTTTCTTGTGTGTGTGGCAGCTGCTGTTTCATCTGTTCATTGGCTCTGATTTGTTTCATGTTTCAGCCAAAGATTAAAACTGCTCTATAATTCTAAGCAGATGGGCCTAGGAGTCCAACCCTATAATTATACCTTCTCTCTTTTTGCCCTCGAACTGCAAGCCTTCCATCCTGACTGTTAAAATTCTGGGATCACCGGAGCTCTCAGTACACCTTGGCAACTGGGCAGGTCTGGCCCAGCCAGACAAGTTCACAAAGCCTGTGAAGCTCTGCAAGCCACCCACCTGGGGCAGGACAAAAAGAAAACAGCATCCCAGTAGCTTGTGGGTTAACAATTCCCTTTCCTAGATCCTCCGGAGGGAAAGTCCTCAGCCTGACTTTCAGTCTTGGCTACCATGCATTCTGAAGCCGGAGCCCGCTGCAGGTTTGGGGTGGCTGTGGTGGGCGTTGAGGAAGGAGAGCTGTGAAGTCACGCTGTTGAAATATCAGGTGTCTGAGCATTAGGGACAGTTTGCTCAGGACACCCACATCAACACAGCATGATCTGCCATGGCCTGTCAATATTATGAGAGCGACGCGCCATAAAACCTGCCTTGTCCACCCCAAAGCAATTCTGGTGTTTTCAGTGCAATTTCTGGGAGCCCGTTGAAAGCGCCGATGTTCTCCAGCTAAAGGTTTACTAGAACCCCTGGCGGAAAGTGTCACAAGAAGCCCAGGAAATGGGGCGTCAGGTTTGGGTGCACCTTCGGAGACTGGTTGTAACAATTAACTCTTGGCTAATAGGAGTCCCCTGTTTCTTAAAACTACACCCAGAGAACGCAACAGTCTACTTGGGAGAAAACCCCACAACCCCGCCTCAATCCGGAGGCAAAGTGCAGGCAGACTGTAACAAACACTAGTCCTCAGAAGGCAGACAGATGTGTCTTCCCCAAATGATCAGTTTCTCTTTCCACTCTCCTAAAAGCTTGGACCACATCAAGAGCCTGCTGCCTTCTGACATTTTGAAAAAAGGCTCGCAGAGCCGGCAATTTCCAGGCAGTGTACAGTTGGAAATTCCAGCAGAGTGGACGAAAGTTTCCCTCGGACTGTATTCAACGGATTCTGGACAAAAAGGTGTCTGCGTGGGACAGCTTCGACCCTCCCAAATAGAACAGTCCCGTAGCAAAGAGCTCCAGGCGCCCTGGGGGAGAGGGGTTCCGAGCCCGGGAAAGCGGACAGAGACCCCCTCTTCCAGAGCTGAGCCGGCGGGCACGGGGTTCCCCTCGGACCCGCCCCGCCGAGGGGACAGTGTAGACCGTGCAGCGATCCAGACCCGACCCCTCCGCTGGCTCCGCGGCGCCGGGCCTGCCCCCTCCGGCTGGGAGCGCGAGTGGCCCTCGGAAACTCACCGTGAAGCAGGAGGGCCGGGAACAGGTATGTGAGCAGGAGGCGGCGCGGCCAGGACATCTCCAGTCCTGCTCGGGGCCCTCTCGCTCGCCGCGCTCCGATCCGGTGTCCGGGCAGCTGAGCGCGCGCTGTGCCCTCCGCCTCCGGCCGGGTGCGGCCCGGCCAGGCCGGGGCTTCAGGCGGCTGCGGCGCGCCCCATGCCCAGCGGGCGAAGCGCGGGGTTGTGGCGCGCGCGCTCCTTGGGCGCCGTCCGGCGGCTGTGGGAGCCCCGGCCCGGTCCGCGTCCCTGCCTGCGTCCCTGCCTCTCTGCAGCCCGCCCCGGCTTCTCTGCGCCCGGTCCCGCGTCCTGCCCCGGCAGCCGCGTGCGCCGCTCCGAGCTGCAGTGGCCGCCACCACCGCCGCAGCTGCAGCGTCTCTTCATATTTCCAGAGCGCCGCCGGCGGGGCAGCAGGGCTGCGGCACGGAGGAGGGGCCGGGGAGGGGGCGGTCGGGGGAGGTGACGCCGAGCCACCGCCCCCGGGCCGTCGCCGCCGCGGGGAGCGCGGAGACTTGAAAGGGCGCGTTGGGCAACGCCTCCCCTCCTCCCCCTCCGGCCGCCCCTCCTCCCGCTTCCCTCCTCCCGCTCTCTCGCCTCCCCTTCCTCTCCCAGCTTCCTACCCCTTCCATCCTCCCCTCCTCCTCTCCTCCTTCCAGGGCCCCCTCTGCCTCTCTCTGGCTCGACGCACCCCTTTCTCTCCTCCCCGCCCCCAATTCCCGGCGCACTTCCTCCTAGGAGGGGCTGGAAGCCCTCGGCCCAGCACCCCGCCCGCAAGGAAAGAGAATGAGCTGGTCACCCTCCCGCCTCCGCCCACGCCACTGGGGAAAGGTGTTCAAAGAGAGCGCGGGCGGCAAGGCTTAGGCCTCGCGTGGGATCCGAGGGAAGCGGCCTGCTGAGCCGGGGTATGTGACCCCGAGCAGGCACAGGAGAGGGGGAGACCAAAGAGAGAGTCCCGGAGGATTGCTGGGGGTGAGGATGCTGAAGCGCTGGGCCCCCTCGTGGGTGCGGTGCAGGTCTTCACTGCAAATCCCTACCCCGGCCCAGTGCTCCTCTGGGGAGCACAGGGAGCCCTGTCACAGGCCTCGGCCTGCGAAGGGCATGGTGTAGGCGGCAGGAGCCCATTCACTTTTTCCTCCCCCTTCCACGAGGCAAATGACTTGTTGAAACACGGGAGGAATCTCCGAGAAACGCTCCCTGTCAGCCTAAGAACGTGCGCTAAGGCTCCTTCGCTGAGTCCTCTTCTCTCCCAGAGCAAATTTAATCACCACAATCACGCTGATTTTATTTGTGTTCCGCGGGGACTACATTGACGTTTAAGACCCAAAGACAGGAAGAGTTTCCCCTGGGGTCCTTCGTTCTTCAAGGCGGGTATAAGGCTGTAACCACCTGATTTACCTGGGAGGTCCCTCCTCTGCCGAGGGCCTGCATGAGCCCTTCCCCTCGCCCAGGAGTCTTCCCTCTCCTAAGCCAAATGTCACCTCTTCCCCACACTAGAATAAAGAGCAGACAGGAGACCCAGTGGAGTCTAGAGAACATTTCTGGACTCAACTCCACTAGTGCTTTTCATTTAAAAAAAAAACTAAAATAAATGCCTGATTTCCCAAGAGAATTCTCTGCCCCTTTGAACAATGCAATAATTCAACTCCTTATGTGTTAGGCTTTCAAAACTAGTTGGAACTTAGCAACAGTGTAATAGTAAAATAGATGAGAATACATTTGACAGTTTCCACTTTTTTTTTTTAACCTGGGAAATCCACGGGTGTTTTGATGTGAGTGCTGATGCTGTTTGATGTGTCTTAATTTTTATCACTGTCATTATCGTCTTTCCATCGTTAATACAGAGGATCATAACACGTACCAGCTGCCCAGCTCACAAGGATGTTGTGAAGATTAACGTGCTACTGTTTGCAAAGCTTGAAGATGAAAGAATACCTGTGTGGGCAAAAAGAAGATCATGAAAACGATGCCTATGAGCGCAAGCATGATTTTGCGTTAGTCCTGCTCTGCCACATCTTTCTGAGCCTGACTTTGTTCCTGATCATTCGCTCATCCCGGTTGCTAGGCTTGGATAGCAGACTATGATTTGTAAGATTTGAATGTTTGCCAAGGGCCGGGCAGGTTTTCATTTTAAACCAGGAACTTGACTTCTTCACGAGTGTCGGGCAGTTGGAAATGATGTAAACAGCATACTTGGTTGGTTATGCAGAACAAAAGCCTTGTCACCAAGAACACACATGAGGCAGTGTTTAGTTTTTCAGTGTCTTTTAGTCATTTGATGCCTTTTGGTCTATCAAAGAATATTTGAATCAAGCAAATGGCATAAGAGGGTTTTAGGGAAAGTGCATTTTTGTATAAGCAAATTGATTCACAGTGATGGAAAAATGTTTAGGTTATTCATCGTGTATCAGAAGAACAGTTATGTCATGTATGTGCTTAATTTTTTTGATTTTGTTATTAAAAAAGAATAAAACCAACAGGTCACCTGTAATTTCATGTCATTTTGAGAGTCAAGTTGCTTCAATTTTTGTTTTTCCAACCAGTTTTATTGGTGTGGTATAAACATAGCCAGAATGAAGTCAGCAGTTTGAAATTTGTTTTCCCAGTTTATTTTCCCCATATAGCGTCATAGATTTAAATACTGAACCCTCAATGTAACATCCTGCCAGAGTTACTACTTCCTGAAAATGTCCCACAAAGTCCAATGGTCGTGAAGATTTAGATTTGTCGGAGGATAGGGTTCATGTTCTGCATTACTGTTCACTTCTGCTGTTAATATGCCTCCTTCTGGAGAAGAATAATGATGGAAAAAGAAAGACGTAAATTTGTCTTAGAGGGGTCATTTGTGGCTATATGTTTAGAGTTATAGAACTGGGAAGAAGGCATTGCTGGAGAGGTAATGAAGTGGCTGTTAAATCAGCGCAGAATTGGGACCCCTGAAACAAGCACAGGGAATTCCCCAGATCACTTGTGAGAACCCAAGCCTCAAGCAGGAGCGTGTGGAACCCAGGTCCTGGTGATAATGGGAGTGTCCTTGGCAGGGACAGCTGGACAGGATCCCCTTAAGAGCATCAACAAGTGTTTTAGAATATTCAGAGCTGTTCATAAATAACCTTGGCTGTATTGATGAAGAAGAGGAAACTCAAAGGAACTAAGTTCCCAGTCACACAACACATCACCAGTGCACTTGGAACGCCTGTGATTTGTTCAGTCCCCAAATCACAAGGCCTCTCACATGTCTACCAGGCACTCTTTTCCCACAAACACGGTTACCCTATGAGCCTCTATAATCGCCTGTCTTTGAGTCAGAATCAGGCCTTTGCTCTTTCCTAGGAACGCTGAGTCATGAGTAAATTTCCTGGGCTGTTCTGTGCTGGGCACAGAGCTTGGGTGATTGCCTCGGCTTCATTTTCTTAGGAAGATGTCTTGATTTTTAGTGAGTACAGAGTAGTAGAAAGCTCTATTTCATTGTTGTCCTGGGAGGCATAAGGAGCAATACCCCTTAAAACTGGGGCCACAGTTTGGTTTTCTAATGCAGTCGTTGTGAAAATTGATATGAATATTGGGCCATCATGCAAGTCATTTAGAATTTCTGAGATTCTAGGTCTTTTGGTTCTAAGAAGGGCCCGGGTATTGAAAACATGGGTTCTAGAACACGCTCAGCTATGAGTATGGTCAAATGCATTTGACTACCTTCTGCGTCCTCAGAGCCTGCAAAATGTCACCAGGAATAGACTTTTCTTGAAACTTGTCAGGTATCAGTTCCAAGGCTATGGGGTTATAGTAAATTCCCATAGACTGGAAGCATTCGAAGGCCAGGAGTGGTTGCATCATCACCATTCTCCTTTTAGCACCTAAGTCAGTATTTCCAGTCTTTTTCCCACAGCAAGACTTTGAGAAATGATAGACGTAGAATTTCAAAAATCCTGCATGGCTTCCTCAGAAACAGAGACAATGAAATTATCCTGAGGAGTCCTTAGAAGGGGGCATATTTGAGAGTTTTTTAAACACGCTAACTAGAACAATCTCTATTTTGAAAATAAAATGCAGTTTAGATATATCTCTGAGCAACACAATCTCTGAGGTTAAGGAATTAAATGTTATATTCCATTTTATATTCCAGCATTTATCAGAGGAAAGAAATAAAATGTTTGTGAGCTTAGCAAACATTCATTCATTCATACACATTTTGACCAACTGCTGAGTATCAGCTACATACATACAACCACCTGAAAATAGGAGCAGATAGGTATGAAGGGTACTTGGCTTAACTGTTCATTTACCCTCTATCACAAGTCTATTTAGGGGACTGATGAGAAAACTAGGAACATTTCTCACTGGAAGAAAATATGAGTCCCCCTCAGGAGCAGAAGACACCCAAGGACCTCGGTAGCGTTTTTGTCTGTACCTTCATGTGACAGAGATGACACTTCCTTTTAGTGCTAATTGCCTTCTGTGTCCCACTGCTTTATCTGTGCAACTAAATTATTTGGCTCTTTGAAGACAGGAAGAAAATTGGGTATTATGTGTGTGTCTCCTCCCCCAGCCCCTTCACAAGCCCTTCCATAATGGGCATTTGTTGGACTCGTAAATGAGGCAGGATAAGATCAGACCATCAAGAAAGAGTCTTTATGAGCCAACACCACCCTAAGCCACTTCGGCACCCAACTACAGAAACAGGAAGATACAAAAACTCTGGTATTCACTCCGAGCGTGCCCGAGGTTGTTACGGCACACATAGCAACGCTTGAACAAATGTGACAAATGAGAGGCAGGCTGGCACAACTACTAAGGAGCCAGATTCCCTGGGCACAATCTCTCAGCTGTGTGACCCTGAGCAAGTTACTTAATCTCTCTGTGCCCCAGTTTCCCCATCTGTAACATGGGCATAACAGCAGCATATACCTGCACATAGTTAAGTGCTACATAAGTGTACCCTAAATAATAATTCACTGACAATAATGAGTTTAGACTAGACATACATTCTCATCAATAGCAAAATTGCTCCCAAGGGAGCAAAAATTGGTTCTTAGTGGGGGAGGTGAAAAAACTGAGATATTACAATGATTTATAGCCCTCCAAAAAGACAGTACTTAAACAGATGTAAAGTGTATCCATGGTATTTACAATCTAATGGGATGAGTAGAAAAATATATTTAAAAATCTTCCTTCAGGGGCAGTAATGAAAAGGAAGTTCAAGAAACATTGTACAAGATGAAAAATTATAAGATTAGTTCTATCAAAATTAATCACGTATCAAACATTTTAATAACTTTGTTCCTTTAATTCACTATGTTTTGATTATGTGAAACCAAATATGTTTTACTCCAACTGACCATCTGGGGTGGCAATCTACCATCAGATTACATCATCGTAACATTACATTCAGTGTTGTTTATCTTTCATTGAGATAATTCAGCTATTACTAACCTCTCTTTGCAGATGGGAAAACTGAGGCCAAAGAGATTGAGTGGTTTGCCTAATAATCACAACTTTAAAGCGGTAGAGGCACTGGATTTTCTGCCTCTCAGTAAGGTGCAATTTTCAGCTCTAAGACTAGACCAAAAAAAAAAAAAAAAGGCTTTTACATCTTTTCTAGAATTAGAAAAATTGATTTAGATGTGTTTTGAGACACTGAAGCTAAAAGGGAAAGGTGAGAATGTTACATAGGCTATCTGGACATTTATTGCAGTTAGTATCTGGATGCTTGGTGCTGTGGTTCAGTATTTCATGCATGAAATATTCCAACCTTTTAGTGTTTAAAACAAATTATTGCCCTTTATAAGATAGGCAGGTAAGCCAGCTAACCACTAAAATACTGCTTACTGCCATGAATCTCTGAAATTGTCAGTATTAGGACTTGACTAGTCCTTTCAGAATGTACACATTTGTGTGTGTGTATTTTGGGTTGTGCATATTCAGGGAGAGGGGCCGTATGAAATCACATTTCATCTAGCTGAAGCTTAGGTCTCTAAAGCAGAGCTAAGTGAAAACAAAACCGTCCTTTGGGCCACCAAATTCAACATCGCAAAGTTCACATGATGCCTTATCTCCATAGTTGCGTAACAATTTGAAATGCTCAAAAAACTTTTCAAATGTGTGGTCTCTTTTGATCACCAGGCAATTTTTTGAGGGTCAGAAGACAGCCAAAGCTGTTTTAATATGGAGATGCAAACTTTAAGTTCAGAGAATTTTGAGATGCCTTTGCAGGCGCTGCGAGTATGTACTTTCTGTTCTGTGACAGCATACCAGGCACTACCTTAGACTGTGCTTTATTTTCACATACAGATCTTGATGACTTTGATGCTTTGGTCCTTACACAGAGAGCAAAAGGGAAAACTTCCACAAACAGATACAAACCCAAGGCAGGAGGATTGCTTGAGACCAGGAGTTTGAGACCATCACGGGAAACACAGCAAGACCCTGTTTCTACAAGTTTTTTTTTTTTTTTTTTTAAATTCAGCTAGGCATGGTGGCACATGCCTCTAGTCTCAGCAACCTGAGAGGCTGAGGTGGGAGAATTGCTTGAGCCCAGGAGGTCAAGGCTGGAGTGAGCCACAATTGTGCCACTGCACTCCAGCCTAGGTGACAGAGAGAGATCTTGTCTCCAAAAAAACAATGCCCCAGAGTCAAAAATAAATTAATCGTATAAACCTAGGAAAGCCTTACATGTGGTAAAGTTTATTGTCTTACAGTGTGTTTCTAAAGTTTTCCTAGGCTTTAGCCCAGTGCCATAATTAGTAACTCTTCACAGACTCTTGATTGATTAAATGAAACTAAATGTTTTACTACAGCAGACCCAAATGAGTTAAATGAACAACAGCAAATATGGTGGCAAATCATACTGGAGAAGAGACTAGCATAATATTGTGCACCATGCTGAGTTCAGCTTGGGCTGGGAATGGCTTAGCCTCACTAGAATGGCTTAGCCTTACTTAGCATGAACCATCGCTACCTCTGTTCCCAGTCCCTGTATTCTTAGAAAGCCACTAAGTCTTTGCTCACTCAGCATACCTCGCTCTGCAGTGGCAAGGAAAATTTGTTGAAGCAGGGTCAAGGACACTAACCAAGCTCTGGAGAATTTATAGAACAAAAGATCAACGTGGCTATGAGCTCATCCAGAATGAGCTACAGGACAGCAGGTTTAGGCAGGAGTCTCTGGGCATAAGAGGTCAATCAGTTGGCTGATCTTATGTCATTGGGAATGGCCGTACGGCGGTGGGCACAAAACATCTCCCCCAGCGAGATAGCCAGATGAGCACAGTCTCCATCAGATATAGTGCCTGCAGGTTCCCCAGAGATGCGGCAGGTGCTAAACTGTAAAGCTGTACTGCCGGCATTTAGACCAGACATTTGTGCTTTCCTCTTGGAACTCAAGAAGGGTTGAGCAACTTCAAAATCATCAGCAGCAATAGAGGCAAGCAGCGGTGAGGCAGAACTCTTTATCATGGGGAGATCGTGTCCACCTGTGATGGTTGGCTGAGAGCCTTGCGTCTCAGCAGAGGGTTTAGGGCTATGAGGAAACCAAGACCCCTTGAAGTCAAACTCTCCGGAGTATGAAAGTTGGTTTAGATTCCAGGTCTCCCCAGCTCATTTCAGGGCCTTTTCCACCTACTCTTCCACTTCCTGTGCTTCAGGGCCATATTTTATCTCTCATAATGATTAAAAACTTGGAAAGCAAGGACCTTATGAGACATTATGTGTATTTAATTAATTGTATGCCAGAATCCTGTTAAATGTGTATTCCACATCACAAATTCCTTACTTCATTGCATCAATTCCACCTTTGCTGCTTCTAAAGATATGTTAGGCTCTCCTGTTCTAGTATCCAAGTATTTTCTACTTCACCACAAGCCCCTGGTTTCTAACCATTATACAGTTTTTTAACACTGTAAACTAAGCAATTCGGTTTTAGCTGCGGTACTCGTGGGTGTTGTTTTGTGTTGTGTTGGCCTTGCTCGTCATGGTTGTTTCCTTTATCCCTCTCTGTGGGATGGCCTTTGTGCTTCCGTGAGGGTGAGCCATGGGGAAAACATTCCAAAAGAATCTATTGTTGTTGCAGAACAGGCCTGGATTGTCTGGGAGAGATAGACAAGCAGAGACATAAGAAGCCACATTCCCAAGTATAATCTGCCATACCTTTCCAGGTCCTCACACCGTCTTTCCCGTATTTTAATGCAGAAAAGATACCGAGAGTGTTCTTTGCCACTGCATAGCTGGATGTGCTGAGTATGCTAAGACTACTGGCCCTCCAAGAATACAAGAAGGGATGATAAGGGCAGCAGTCGTTTCATGGTTTATGGAAGAAAGACGAAGCCATTTCCAGCCCAAGCTCAACTTAACATGGTACACTTTGTCACCAATTCCATGAAAGCCACTGTGGCAGACAGACCTCATGAAAGCAAACTCTCTTCAAGGTGGGACATCTTGCTATAAAGCCACCTAAAGATGGCGTACCCAGCCTATTGCATTGAATTCAATAGCTTGGGTTTTAAATCTTGACCAACCACCTGCACAAAACTTTGCAGTAAAGACCCTCGCCTATCCCCTCCCACGCATTCACCTCCCACCCTGCCATAGAGAAATCCTTGCCATGGAATCCAAGCATTCATTCATGCAGGTCTGATCCCTGGGGTGTAGAAGGTGCTAGAATGAAAGAGCTATAAAGTGTTCCAGTCAGGTGTTACTACAACTACCACCAGGGACACAGCCACACATGTGCTTCCAGCTCCAAGACCTAAATCCTCACCTTGGATCGTAAGTGATGCTGACGTTGATGTTCTGTTCTTTCTGTCTCTGGCCAAGTTAGCTCCAAGAGACAGGTGACTGGTTAAACATGGCCGTGGCCAGAGACTTCTGCACAAGCAAAAACTGAAATCATATATTACCAAAATAATTTGAAAACAAAATTATCTCTCTCCAATCAGCCAGTAAATAGGAAGATCTGAGAATTAAAAAAGAATAAGGAAAAGAAACGCTGCAGAGCAACACTCGGAGAAAGCTGCTATGTACAGAGAGCCATGCAGCAAAGAGAGAAAAGCACGCCAGACCCTTTCGGTTACACACGCTTTATTGAGAACTAAATCTTATATCTCCCCTTACACATATATGTTTTTGAAAATTAAGATCTCTACAATGACAAGTCTTGTCACATGTGTGTGGGAACTACTGCCAACAGATACACTCTTCATTTGAAAAGCAGTGGTTTTCCAGAATTTCCCGTGAGAATATCTAAGGTCTTGCCAAACACTTGTGATAAGAGTTGAAAAAAACCATAATGATATTTTCACTTTTTCAACAAGAAGGGAAGCAGCATCACCTGTGGGTAAGAGTACTGGCTTTGGAGTCTGTTGGAAAGGGATGAAAATTCTGATTCTACCACTTGCCATCTGTGACCCCTTGTGCAACCCAGTGATCCTAAGAGTGATAAGAGCTGCTGCTTAGAGTCGATGGTGGATTAGGGAAGTGGATGGGAGAGCTTAATGCACTGCCGTATCCTGAATGTGCCTCATCCATGGTAAAGCAGGGTGGCCTGAGGGGCTGCAGCTCCAATTCCCTCCTTTTCCGTCCTCCCACATTCTGTGCCACCTGTTGTGACTATTGCTTGGAACATGGACAAGTGCTTTCCATGTCCACTCATACATTCAGTGAATAATTACTTAGCATCTACTGTATTTCAGACACCATGTACATAAGTGCACCACTGTGCTTTCCTACTTTCATTAGGGAAGCACAGAAGAGCATCAGGACTAGATGAAAGACTCAGTGAGAAATACTTCCCGGCTTCTCTCACTCCCAGGTGCCCTGTGTTGTGCTCTGTTTTGCAGGGCTCAACATTCATCTCTTTGGCCTTCTTTTTCCTGCCCTCATCCTCCCAAAAGATACCAGAGTGTTCTTATGTCCTCTGTCTTTCTTTCTTAACAAAGTAAAAATTGACCTCATAAACTTATTCATGCTAAAATATAATTTGTGAGTCCAAAAGCATTAGCCTTTATCTGGGTTTTTGCATTTAAACTGCAAATGAAGCCCTGAGCCAGAAGAGACCTGGAAATGTGGAATTCCATGGCACTCAAGATGCATCACTGTCACCTTTACCACCGGTGAACCACTGTCCCATGTTTCAGAGACCGCCTTCCCCCTCTAGGGGTGTGAGTTAGGAAGGAGTGGTGGAGACTTGGCTTTGCTGTGTTTATCTTGAGCTGTGGACCAGCCAGATTTCTCTTTCATTTACATTATAGCTGTGGTCGTTTTATTTATTGATTTTAGCTGGGGGTGGGGAATTTGGTAACGTCACTGAGTGTTGTCTTTTGATTCTGTTCGAACTTGTAAATGTTATCTAGTTCTATTCTGTTTTCCACCTTATGTAATATAGATCCAGTATCTCAATTATCTGAGCCATTAATCAGGTTGCAAAACCTTCCTGTTTCTCACGTGAAAGCAAAAAGGAAGAGTGGGACTTGTCTACCCATCGCCACCATACTTGTTAGTTGGATTTTTAGGATTGTCTGCTTCTCACATATGGTTCCCTCTGTCCTTTCCCTTTCCCTTCTCTTCTTTTCCCTCCCCTCCCCTCTCCTCACTCTCCCCTGGAAGAGAGGGGATATAAAGTATTGCTGAGAAAGACCTCGCATGCAGGGCAGTAACCAAAGACTACCAACTTTTTATTCCACACTTTGTCCTGATTGCCCTCTTGCATTTCCTAGTGGTGATTTCTCCATCACCAGCAAGCTGGGGATCTATGATTCCTAGTGGTTGTCCCTGCTGGCCAGTGGCCCCACTCCTGAGGTCGTCTCCAACAGATGAGTAATTGTTGCATTCCAGAGCTGGCAAGAGCTGGCATTGAATATGGTGATGATCCTCTGCGTTGTCCAAGAACACTGTGAGATGGAAAAGGTAGAGGATACCTTCAAGCAGCAGGCTGTGTCGGGATGGATTTTGCAGGCTCTAGATGGATCTCAAGATGTGTCAAGGGCCCCAAAAGTGGTGATAGCAGCCTGGGGGCTGGGTGGAATGCAGGATGGCTGGCCCAAGATCCAAGCAAATTACTCTGGTATTTCACTATCACCTTGGGAAAAGATAGTCTACATTTACATTTGGGACCTTGATCTTATAAATATCTGCCATCTTATTTATTGCTCATTATAAAAATTAGCGTACCTGGCTTAAATAAATGTATGGCACAGACCTTGACAGACACCTTATGATTGCTGCTTCTTTCACTAGAGAAAGAGGTTTGCCATTCTTGCAGATGAAAGCAAAGTTATGTTCTTACCAGACTTCCCATGCAATTTTTTGCACTTTTCATTCCATTTGGATACAAAAACTCTTTGAAGTTAAAATAAATAGAAACAAAAAGACAAAAACAAACAAAAAATTTAAAAACATTTCTCTGGACTGCAGTAAGCCTCATGATTTTTTAAAAGACATAGGAAATGCAAAACCAAGCTTCTTTTAGTCCTACTGAGAGGTGTACTGTTCATGTTTATTTAAAATTGCCCCTTTGTTTATCTTTGTCTTTCAAAGTAGAACAACCTTTTCTAGCACTATGAAGATGTGGTGTCTTCAACCTATTAAGTTAATTTCATTTCAAGTAGAGATAAAAGTTCTTGCAAAGATTTTACCAAACTTCTGTTACAAAAGCAGAAATGAGATGGTTTACCTTTCATTTTCTTTTTGGGGTGCAATTTAATTTACAGTTCATAAAATATGCAGAATGACTAAAATACAGCCTGAATGTACACAAAGAAAAAAATGGTATTAAATGGCATTGTGTATTATTACCCGAATGAAGCCATCTTCAGGCTGCTGTTAAACAATCAAGCTTTGTGTATGTCTGCACGTGTGTGTGGTGCCCACTTCATACATTTACAAAATATACATGGTAATATGAATAAACTGAATAAGCTGGAGAAAAACAAAGCATAATTGGACAAAGTTAATACTGCTAGCCAGTTTACAATCTTCTTTGAGCATTTTAAGATGAACATGAACATTCATACAAAAAAGGACAATATTAAAACCATGGAACCCACTCCTTTTATGGATAAAGTGGAGATGGTGTCACTAGATTAGACAACATGGCTTTGTAACACTAAAACAAACCATCTGTTCAAAAAGACCCACGCACAGGGAGGCATTATTGGGGCTTTTATGTGCATTGAAAGAGCATTTAGAGCACTAATTTTCTATTGTCCGAATTCCATGATGGCCTTGCCCAGCCTCAACACAGATGACAAAAGAGACGTTTGACCATATAGCACCACGGTGGTTAGGACCCACAGGGCCAAGGCAGAGAAGCAGCTGATCAGAGGCGCAGGGAAGATTCTGATAGTGTTTCATGGTCAGGCAATGTAAAACCACTAGACTGGGCCAGGCGCGGTGGCTCAAGCCTGTAATCCCAGCACTTTGGGAGGCCGAGGCAGGTGGATCACGAGGTCAAGAGATCGAGACCATCCTGGTCAACATGGTGAAACCCCATCTCTACTAAAAATACAAAACATTAGCTGGGCATGGTGTCGCGTGCCTGTAATCTCAGCTACTGAGGAGGCTGAGGCAGGAGAATTGCCTGAACCCAGGAGGCAGAGGTTGCGGTGAGCCGAGATCGCGCCATTGCACTCCAGCCTAGGTAACAAGAGTGAAACTCCATCTCAACAAAAAAAAAACAAAAACAAAACAAAACAAAACAAAAAAACCACTAGACTGCATTATCAGTGATGTGGTCTTTGGCCTCTAAGGCAGGATGCTGCAGCAGGCTCCCATGAGAGAGTGCCACAGACTGCCGAATGGTGGAAGAGCAGTTTTTATTCTGTTCCATAAGGCTAAGGACTCAACAGTGTTTTAGGCAAACTCTTTTTCAGTTACACTGAAGGTCATAGCTGCATCTGACACCACTCGAATTGGCTGTTTGAGGGCCGTCTCAAACTTGCGCTGTTGGCAGCAGAGGTCTGAATGTCTAGGTTGAAACCTGTTCCCCGTTTTAAAATCGGTTCATGTTGGATCAAGGTGAGAGCCCTGCCAGGATCAGAAACCAGTTGCTGATCTGCATAGAAATAAACAGCCCTGAGCCTGGGAGGAATGTCTGGTGAGACTGGAGTGTTGAAGCGGGTAGGAGCGTGGACATTAGTGTCTGATGCGCTGTGATGAAGTTTTCACCGTTCCAGTGTGACTCTGATGCATTAGTCAATCTCTCTTGCTCTTGCTCTTTTTAATTTTTTGAGATAGTTTCCCTCTGTCACCCACACTTGGAGTGCAGTGGTGCGATCCCGGGTCACTACAACCTCCACCTCCTGGGTTCACACGATTCTTCTGCTTTAGCCTCCTGAGTAGCTGGGATTACAGGTGTGCTACCACGCCTGGCTAATTTTCATATTTTTAGTGGAGACGGGGTTTCGCCGTGTTGGCCAGGCTGGTCTCGAACTCCTGACCTTAAGGGATCTGCCCACCTCGGCCTCCCAAAGTGCTGGAATTGCAGGCATGAACCACCACACCCAGCCCTGTCACTGGCTCTCTTGAACACCTACTTTCTCCTTTGTAA
Source organism: Cebus imitator (assembly GCF_001604975.1). Classification (NCBI taxonomy): domain Eukaryota; kingdom Metazoa; phylum Chordata; class Mammalia; order Primates; family Cebidae; genus Cebus; species Cebus imitator. Next base: position 488,158 of record NW_016107833.1, read on the forward strand.
AGTAGTAGCAACAGCAGAACTGATCTCTGAGGGCTGCTATGAAGATTCGACAAGATGACCATGGAAAGTTCAACCGTTGAGTGTTTGGTGGTGATGAGTGAGCAGCCCAGAGAGAAGCTGAGCAGGGGAGCTCCTCCCCGTGCTGGCCTGGGCATGGGCCTATGCCCACTGTCAATTCTGAGAGCAGACTGCACTGCTCCACACGGCCTTGGATCCACTTATCAGATTGCACAAGCTAGGAGGGCCCTTGTGTAAAGCAGCAGAGACTAAATTTGGTTAATTTAATCACAAAGCATAGAGCTGGCCTTGTAAAGACACAGACACTGCACCATCAGACCAGACAGGGGAGATTGCCTTACAGACACCACTGACACTAGGCTCTGGGAACAGCCCCTAGAACTAAGGCCCCATCCCTTCTGAAATGGTGGCTGGCTGCCCCTGCTGCCCCTACCCATAGCAGAAGGGATTCCTAGAGGACCCTTCTTATCACCACAAGCTTATGATCCAAACTTAGGGTGGAGGGGCTGTTTGGCAATACCTAGATCCCACACCTGAACCCCCGTACCTGCGAGGGGGTGAGCGTTTTTAGCTTTTCTGTGGGAGGTGGGCTCCTCTACTAATCACGTCTATGGAGTTCACATATTGGGAGGCCAGAAAATGTCGACCACAGGGACCCTGGCAGATGTCCCTAGAGTTGTCTACTGTCTGCACGCTCAGCTTGTAATAACGAACTGATTCCCTAGAGGCCGATGACAGACTGAAGACATGTTTTGAGTATTTGGCAAGGCAGAAAATTTTCTCTCATATCCTGGATTATGTTCACTGCTTTTGTGCCCAATGTGAAGGGAGTATCATTTTCTCACAGCATCAGAGTGGGAAGTGAGCTCCCATGTTTAAAGACCTTCTACATATCTGACAGTTGAGACAGAGTTGCAGATGGCGGAAAGAGGACTGGACAGAGTCAGGAGGCCTGGTACAACCCAGGCTGTCACTTACTAGATATACTACCAGCATATCTCTGGATGCCAGCTGCTGTATCTGAAAAATGAACATCGTCATCATAACTAGCTAATGGAACTGTAAGGATAAATTACATGACGTTTACGACAGTCCCTGGGATGCCGTAGGCATTCGGTGCCCTCAGATGGTTTGGTCCTTGCACTATTACCTCCTGAGATGATGGTTAGAACCCTGCCTGTGTGGTCTGAGGGACCTTAAGATTCCTCTCCCATGGCCTCTCCCATGGCCTCTTCTTGTACTTCTTAGCATGCTTGAAGAGTAAATCCTTTATGGGAGCCTCATGATCTGAGTTTGAGCTTCCTGTCTCTAGCAGAATCCAGGTGCTCTTTGATCATGAGAAAAGCTGTGTCCTGAGCAAGGAAAGAGGTCAAGGATAGGAGGAAAAGTCAGCGAAGGCATAGGGTCCAGGCATGGGGACATGTGCCGGGATGCACTGGGGCTCAGGCAGAGGCTGGGGCTGTGCAACCTCTTCACAAGACACGGAAGTGAGAGTGCCTTTCTTACTAACCGCATTAGGCATAGGAAGACTCCCTTTGTGTTCCTGGGGGTTTTGTGCCTTGGGGCCCCTTGAAGTTACTCCGACTTTCTGCATGACTGCCCTGTGGGGCTGCCTGATTCTGCCCTGGAGCTCCCGAGTGGATTCCAGCCCCTGCAAGCTGGATCAAGAGGAAGCCAGGCTTGAGGACTGGCTGATACCTGGGCTCTGCAGACCCAATTGTTTCCCTTTGGTCCAACCCACCTGAAACTGCCTCCATCTGCTCTAAAGCTCAGAAAGAAGAAACTAGCAGGCTTCCTTGTAGAAGGCATCTAGGAGATGAAGCCAGGGAAAACAAATTGGGAATAGAAAGCAAGATGAAAGATAACACTGGACGTTGAGATAAGAGATTGGACAGGAGAGCTGACTCAAATCTCCAGCACCCTGGGACTGTGGTCCTGAGAAGTCGAGGATGCCTGGGTTGCTGGGAGGAGAGCTCAGCCTGTCATATTCATTGTCATAGGCTCAGGCCTGGGCTCTCTGAGTCCCAACCCTGTGTACTGAGAAAGGTTGAAGAAACTCCTCATACCCCTCCCTGTGCTCAGCCAGCTTTTACTCCTAAGTAAGCCCTGCCAGCAAAGTTTGTGGAACGTCATCAAAGCTTTCTCTAACCCCAGGTAGGTAGAGGGTTTTCTAGGGAGAAGACAGAGTTAGCTGCAGCTTTTAGGGGTATCACTGGCATGTGTTGATGTTACATCATTCAATGCAGTTATAGCTTTGCCTCTTCCCAGGTGGAACGTGGGTTGGAGACTGAAGGATAGAAGCACAAGGCATGACTGGGAAAGCCAGGGAGGAGGTTTCCAAAGTGGTTTGTGTGCACATCCTGCCTGCCTTAGTCAGGACAGGAAGGAAATAGTAGTACTTTGCCTTATTGTTATTCTTATGTTAAATATAAAAAAAACTGAAGATTCCCTAATTTTTTAAATTCATAGGCTGACCTATCACCCTCAGTTGGTCTGGATGACAGGAAGTCTCAAATCACACATCAAATGTATGCCCATGGGGACCCCCGCACAGCAGGAGTCACCCTTTCTTCCTGCTCCCTTCCAGTCCATGACAGGTGGCATGCCATCTTCCTAGGGTGTCAGCCACTAGCTCTTTCACTAAGAATTTTTTTTTTTTTTGGGAGGGGATGGAGTCTCCGTCTGTTGCCCAAGCTGAAGTATAGGGGCATGCTCTCAGCTCACTGGAACTTCTGCCTCTCGGTTCAAGCGATTCTCCTGCCTCAGCCTCCCAAGTAGCTGGGACTACAGGTGTACGCCACCATGCCCAGCTAATTTCTGTATTTTTAGTAGAGACAGGGTTTCACCACATTGGCTAGGAAATGAAAACTTTTTATTTAAATTTCTAAAATGCTGATAAATTGGTGGATGGCATTAAAAAATAAGTTGTGATTTAAGATGCCCAGCCAATAGAGTTTCTTCCATTTGGAGCTATGTAATGTGAGTCTTGCCATCTTTAGCTACCAGAACCACTATAGCAAAGAATCAGATGGATGAGCTGAATGCCAGATATTTAAATCACTTTATTACAAAGTGCTAAGGCAAGATTTTCATAGAATCATAGTCAACCATAAAGCAACAAGATTTCTGTATCATTGATAATGTTTACGGTATTGCTTGGTTTACCTTATCTCATCCTTTAGAAAATCATAGTCTTTATATACTTTTCATTAAGGACATTGTAGTGTGACACTTTTCTTCCTTTAATCAATAGGACTATGTGGTAAAAAAAAAAATAATACTTAGAGACTTCAGCTCTAAATGTTTTATAAAATGTGGAGAAATTTGATTTCTTTCCTTCAGGTGAGGCAAATGGAAAATGATCTCTTCTCCGTTGAACTTTCTTCTGAAGTTAGAAGGTGCTTTAATTGCACCTATATGCAAAATTTAAAACTGCAAGGAGATTACTGAAATTTTCTAATTTCATGTTTCAAATAAGAAGTGAAGGACAAAGAATATTAACTGGAAAAGTATATATAATTTTACATGTTTATTTATAAATATATTGACTATGAGATTTTTAATATTATGTTAATAAGCAAGAGTCAAAAATAGCTGATGGCAGTAGATGAAAAACCATACAGAAATTGTTCATTAATTGAATATAGTAACCTGTTTAACTTAATTGTATTTGTCTTAAAAGGCTTATTTTCAGCCTCTAATTTTGATACATTTTAAATAATTGGTTTACTAAATAATACCAGTTTTTTTTTCAAATGGCTCATATAATGATATGCTCAAAAGTGATATTCTGGCGAATGTTTATGCCACATTAACTTTAAAAAAAAAAAAAACCTTTGATTTTAGGCTTAAGAATACATGGCAGGTTTATTATATAGGTAAATTGCATGTCTTGGGGGTTTGGTATACACATTGTTTCAACACTCAGGTAATACGCATAGTACCCGATAGGTAGTTTTCTGATCCTGCCACCCTCCACTCTCAAGTAGGCTACACTGTCTGCTGCTCTCCTCTTTGTACTCAATGTTTAGTTCCCACTTATAAGTGAGAACATGCAGTGTTTGGTTTTCTTTTCCTTTTTTTTTTTTTTTTTGAGACAGAGCAATCTCAGCTCACTGCAACCTCTGCGTCCCAGATTCAAGCAATTCTCCTGCCTCAGCCTCCGGAGTAGCTGGGACTATAGGCGCACGTCACCACACCCAGCTAATTTTTGTATTTTCAGTAGAGATGGGGTTTCACGATATTGGTCAGGCTAATCTGGAACTCCTGCCCTCAGGCGATCCACCCACCAGCGTATCCCAAAACGCTGGGATTACAGGCATGGCACGGTGTTTGTTTTTCTGTTCCTGCGTTAGCCTGCTCAGGATAATGTATGCCATGTTAACTTTATTGCAAAGATTTGCATATTTTATATGTTCACTGAAATCTGGTTATTTTAACTGAGCTCTTTACAATTAATGTTTAGTTGATTTTAATTGTATACTCCTGTGGAGATAATAATACAGCAGCATTTGAATTTTCAGTCTATTTACCTGCTTACTTTTGACTCACCAAAATGTTGTCACTTCCAACTAGCTTCTCATTAATCACCACTCCAACATCTATCTAAACCTTTCACATTCTGGCTCTGTGAATATATAATCCTAAATATGTGCTCTGTTCAATTCTTGGGCATGAACTTAAGTTAAAATGGCAACATAATAAAGCATACTATTTGTTAGGAATTCACAATAGTTACTGAACAATTTCTAAAAGATTTAATCTGTAGAGCATCTATGATGGACCCAACCACTGTTTCAGTAAAGAACAAATAAATTAATGAATAAATTAAAATGCTTAATTGTTTCATCATAAAGATAGAACATTCCCTGGATTAACTATATTATAGTTAATTGCATGATTGCACATGGGTTTGTGTCTATTCAGCAAAATAAGACAGCTAAGCTACTCAACGGAACACATTGCAATCAAAAATCCAAACTTTGTTATTAATGGCTTTAAGATAATTTTAAAAGTGCATCTTCCAAGTTATGACTTAAAAACCATTTACCTAGCTTTAACCCTGTTTTCTGAGTCCTTTGGAAAGCCAAGGCCCCGGCATGGGATTTGCTTCCTACTGAGTATTGGGAAGTCTCGCCCTAACTGCTTCCAGGTGTCCTTTCCGGACCCATCCAGCCCTTCCAGAACATTAGCACTTGTTTGGGGAGAAAAGATCCTTTTGAATCAGGATCTGTTTTTCAAATGTTCAGCGCATGAAGCCTGGCCATTTGATGTGGTCAAAATCACATTTCTTCGTATGTATTTGATGAATGTTAATTAGTTGTTTTCGGTTTTCTCCTAATGATTTACTTTTAAAAATCATGCCAATTGTATGCTCTTTCAAGACAATACCATATAAAACATACATCTGAAATGTCACATGTGGTTTGATGAAAACAATTATGTTTCCTCATTGCAAGTTTTTTTTCTTCTTTTTCTTTTTCGTTAGTTTCACTGACTTTTAACATGTCAAGTAAAAATTCTAGAAACAAAACCAGTTAAATTATATTCACGTGAATAATAATAAGCTGCCCCAGACGGCAGAACTATTTGTTTGACCACAACATGTAAATACCAACATCAATATAAAATCAGTATAAATATACACACATATGCATACATATGTGTATGTCTAGATCTATATCTTCAGACACCAAATGGCCATCATAAACTTTGAAGGTTAAGCCTATTTTAAAAAACAAAAAGGAAAGAAAAACCTATAAAGGAGAAGATCGCTTTGAAATATGACTGTAAACCATGTGAAATGCATTTAGGCTTTTCAAAGTGAATCGAAGGCTTTCAATTTCAACAGAAGTAAATTGCTGTCATTCTTAATAGCAGACATGTGGTAGTGTTTTTAATTGAGATCAAAAGTGAGGGTTCTTCCTGGTACAAAGACAGTGCAAACTCAGACTGTGAAATGCTCAGGAGCGATTGGGAGAAGTCAGAGGCTTCGTTTTGTTTTATACTTTTTAAAGTGCCTAAAAATTCAGTGTACAGACTTACAGTTCAAGGGATAAGACAGTTTGAAAAGTGGTGGCAATCCTTAGGGCAGGAAAAATAACTTGTCTATTGTTCCAGTATTAAATGACAGTATCCGAGATCTGTGACTTTTATTGAGAATTAGGGCAACATTTACCCATACAGATACCTCAAGGAAGCATATAAGCACCTACTCCTCTTCATTTTCTGACAATCCTTTCCCTAGAATTACATACTTGTCTCTGGCATGGTTTGACTTAGGAGACTAAATATAACTTAAGAAGTATGTTCCCTTAATAAAAGAGGTAATAAAACTGCCAAGGATTTACAAACATAGACTGATATTACCTGGAAAGCAATAGAAAGTGACAACACTGAAAAGAAATTGTAGTTGGACTGGAGAGATAGACATGTTAGCAGGTAATTGCAACTTAGTGAGATGGGTACAATAATAAAAATAGGCACCAGGCCCACGGTAATGTGCGGAGGGGACTAACAAGTCTGCTTCGGGAAGTGGGTCACTGCTCGGGGAAGCTTTTAGGGAGCAATGGCTCTCATACTTCAGCATGCACGGTAATCCCCTGGAGGGCTATTTAAACACAGATTACCGGGCCCCACTCTTAAGAGTTTCTGATTCAATAGATCTGGGGTGAGGCCCAAGGATTTGTATTTCTAGAAAGTCCCCCAGGGGCTGCTGCTGTTGGTGGTTGGAAGCCTACCCTTTGAGAACCACTGTCCTAGAGGGGGAGAGGCTGGGTGGGTTTTGCAGGAGGAATAAAAGGAGAGGCCCACCCTAAGGCATACAAAATACCAAGGGGGAAGCCCTGGGGAGGAAGCCTTTGGGGAAGTCTGAGGGTTGTAGGGAAGGGCCCAGATGGGGAGACCAATTTCCCTGGCTTGCCAGGGACTGAGAGGTTCCCCAGGACACAGACAGTCCTTGGCAAACTGGGACAGTTGGCCACCTGGGAATAGCAAGAGGATGAGACTAGACAGGTGGGCATAATTCCCACCCTGATTGTCCCAGGCCAGGTCAAGGGGCTTTAACTGGAAAGCCACTGGGAGCCATAAAAAGGGCGGTAAACGGGAGAATCACAAGGTTTTTTTGTTTTTTTTAGGAGAAGGAGTATTGCTCTGTCACCCGGGCTCGAGTGCAATGGCATGAACTCGGCTCATTGCGGCCTGTGCCTCCCGGGTTCAAGCGATTCTTCTGCCGTAGCCTCTTTTTTGTTTGTTTGTATACTTCACTTTTTGTACTTTTTTATGTTCAAAGATTTAACAATAAATTCTACCACTTTCCCAAAGAGAATAAAGCTGTCAAGGAAATGGGCACACACAGAAAACAGACCGTTAGGCTGCAGGGAGAAGGAGCAAGGACAGAGGTCAGGGTGTCTCCCTCCAATGTGCTGGTATCCAAGACCCCTTTTCTCCCACCACAAAAGATGGCCACTTTGTGGATTAATTCACGCAGTTAGAAGCTCCAGCCCCACTCTAGTTTTCCCACACTGGATGCTGAATATAGGTAAGGGTTCACTGAAACCTGCAGGCTGGTCCCTTACAGCAGCTCGGAGAAGTCATTGTATTCGCCAGGTGCCCCTTTTGACCTCTCCATCTCGGTATGGATCAGCTCCTGCAGGGTGATGATCAAATTCTCAAAAACCTGGGCCTTGTCACTCTAGTTGCAGGTTTCTATTGAGTGTCCTTCCTCACCACAATACGAACAGAGAATTGTGTGTTTTCACTTCCTGGCTCTACGCATGGCTCCAGGACCATTATTCTTCTAGCCAGAACCATCACGGGTAGAAGAAAACCGAGGCCTGGAATTGGAGGGGAAATCAATGGCATCCCAAGTAACTGGGATTGTGGGCATGCATCACCATGCTTGGCTAATTTTTTGTATTTTAGTAGAGACAGGGTTTTATCATGTTGCCCAGGCTGGTCTCGAACTCCTGAGATCAGGCAATCCGCCCACCTCAGCCTCCCAAAGTGCTAGGGTTACAGGCATGACCCACACTGCACCTGGAACAAGCTTTTTATTTTTAAAAAATCACTTTGAAACTCGTATGGATGACTGATTAGAGGAGGGTGAGACTCAGGCAGGGAGGAAGATCCTGAGGTGACCTGGGTGGGAGACGCCAAGACCTGGGGTAGGTGTTTGGGGCAGCACTTGGGTGAGGAGGGAAACAAGCAAATTATGCTGGAAGCCTGAGTGCCCTGGACCTAGTGACACATGGAAGAATGTAGGACTCCTAGGTCTGTGGCCTGGGGCTAAGTGGATGGTGCTGACCAACTGCACCATTTTACAGACAAACACTGAGACCCTGAGAGTTTGTGCGATTGGCCAAGACCACAGCGTGCGTGAGTGGAGGAGCTGTGTGTGCCTGCACGTCATGCTCAGAATATCCCTGCCATACTACTCGCCCTCTTTCATGCACTAATCATATCTCTATGGTGCTTTCTACATACACCTGTTGGGTAGGTTGGCACTTTCTGCAGTGCTCTTCATAAGTGGTGATGAGAAGCTGTACCCAGCAGCTGTGCTCAGAGTGCCTCTTTAGTCCTTGCTTCCTTTAATGGAAGCATCGTGCCTCTTTTTCATAAGATCACCAGTTATTACATTTCACTGGTGGCTTTTTATTCCTAGTCTGACCCTGTACATGCCTGGTTTTTCTAGTCTTCGTTCCAAGTTTCACATTAGTGAAGCAGTATGCATACTTGGCTTTTGTCAGGCCTTGGATGTACACTTGAGTGACTAATATTGGTTTTTAAATGAATTTCTATTGCTTGATATTAATCCCTTCTCCATTTTTTGGCCCACTGTGTCATGGTGCTGCCAAACACAATCTTTGAGAACGCTGTTGACACAGTGGGAGTGTTTCAAGGCTGTTTGAGGAGCACCTTCTGCTACACATCGCACTAATTGGAAATAAATCTCAAGTTTCAGCGTGAGTCAGCCAGCTTCACAAGAGCTCAGTGCAATTTCCATACTACTGCTGTGTAAACAGGGGCCAGGCAAGCTGTTTGCGTTTTGGCTAGGGCAGACAAGTTTACAATTGAGAAGCAGGTGAGGGTCTTTGCTGGGTGTGCAGAGTGACCGGCATGGATAGATCTCCTCAACCTGAGCTGTAGGAGGCTGGCCACTTACCACCTGAACATACCTTTTACATCGATCTTCCACAGCTTTGCCTTAACCTATTACAAGGGGTGTGTCCTACAGTTTGAACAGGGGCAAGACCAGCTGGATATAGGGGAAAGTGTGAAGATGTCAGGTTGACTTTGGGGGCTTACCCATCACCCTCCTCTTCACATACACTTTTCAAGGCTATGCTTTGTCCCTTCCCAGTGAAGACTCAGACCTATCGCTTACTACTCCCAGGCTGCAACTGGGACTCCATGGGAGTTAGCCCACTTGGATCATGCCTGATATTTAACTTTGTCATTGCACCCTTAAGGCACCAAAATTGGAGAGTTGAGCCTATAATGTGAGCCAGGAGCCTCCCAAAGAAGAAGCTGGCAAACAACTCTTGCCCAAGTAACTCTCTTAAAGGAGCTCATCTGAACCTTTATTATTCCACCTTATCTTCCGCTGGCTCTTAATTGACTTTGGTTCTTAGACTGACCTCCTCTGTGCCGTATGCCATCTTTGGCTCTCTGGGTTGCTATTTCTTGGCCAGTTTTGCTTCTGCCTAGTATCTTGGCTTGCTTCCATGCTCATCCTCCCTGTGCCACAGGCCTCCGGGCAACTGCTGACCCTGGCATTGCTTTTCTTAACTCAGTCAGGGCACCGATCATAGCTGTCATTCTTGTCAGTCTTTCAGCCACTAACAGGTTGGAGGGGGATTTGATCAATGAGTTCACCTTGATGTACTCATAGTTGATCATTTTAAGGAATGGTCATTTTGGATGGACTGATATCTTCTTGTGCCTTTAAATCACACAGTCAGGAAGTGGCTTTTCTGTTTGTCTTTCAGATTAGTCCTGTGTCTGAAGGAGAGCCGTTTAAACTGACTATTGGGGTATACAGCTCTCTCTCCCCATCCAACTTTTCACTACCTTGGACCAAGTTTATTTGCCTTTAGTAATAACTATTTCATTCTTTTTGAAGAAATGATTCATAATTATTAAGAAAATTTAAGCAATGCAGAAAATACAAAGAAGAAAAGAAAAAGCAATCCTAACCTAATCCCAAAGACTTGTCATTAGCATTATGTAAACAAATTTCCAGCCATCTTTCTATGAACATACACAAATAAAAGCATCAGCCCCACATTATCATATACACCTGGAATCATGCTGTGCATTTCATTTCTAAGTAAAGATAATAAAACATAATTTTTCTTAAATGAAGTAGAATCATGTAAAAATGAAAAGATACTAGGACTTCAGAGGGATTTTTTTTTGTTGCAAGAGATATCCTTCTATGATGAATAAAACGATTGGGAAAACAGTAAGTGGTAGAAATCACTGGCTGTTTTAAAATAAGTTTCAGATTTGACTGTTTCAGTATTCAGGCTAGATTCACAAACAGTTTCAGTATTCAGGCCAGTCTCACTCCTGTTGTGAAAAGTGGGACACTGAGTACTTCTGTTCTTCCTGACACTTCTCTCATGCTTCATTATTTTTCCTTATAAGTTTCATAACACACTTATTTCATTTATAACCACATTTATTTTCATAACACATTTATTTCATTTATATGGCTGTTTAGCCTTAGTTTTATTTGTAAATGATGCCTTACCATTTATTCTTTGACTGTGGCTGTTCTATTCCTTGCTTCTTTATTTTGATTTATCATTTGGTTGGCCGGATTTCATTCTTAAATGTTTGAAAAGAAAACTTGGCTGGGTCTCAAATTCCTGGGTCAATTTCCCTCAGAACCTTGTAAACATTGCTGGCCTATCTTCAGGCATAAAATGTTAGTCCTCAGTTTCTCTCTCTAGCCCCTGGTGAGCTTCATGTCATCAGTACATAGTTTTGCAGAAAGGACTCAAGGGTGCTGTATTTCTTGAGTTCTTTCATGTCCAGCTACATTTGACCTTTTGTCTTTGTACTTGAATGACATCTTGGTTGGGTGTGACATGCTTAGATCAGAGTTTCTTTCCCTTATAACATTGCTCCAATGTATTTTGGCTGTGAATATTGTTGTGGACAAGTCTAAGGCCAGCAAGCTAGGCCCCAGGAGTTTCTCTATTTGGATGACCGAAGAATTCTTGATTTTTTTTCCCCTGAAAGTTAATAACAACCATGATAAGTCTTTACAGACATCACTTTAAAATCTATTTTCTAAAAAATGCACCTCTATGACATGGAAGTCCCATTCTTCCTTCATTTCAAGAAAATGTCTTTCCTGATATGTCTTATGTCTTTGTATACTTTTAGGTTTTCATTTGCTGGCTTTTTTTTTTTCTTTGGAGTTTCACTCTTACTGCCCAGGGGGAGCTGGCTTTTTTTTTCTTTAGATGGAGTTTCACTCTTGTTACCCAAGCTGGAGTGCAATGGCACAATCACGGCTCACCACAACCTCTGCCTCTGGGGTTCAAGTGATTCTCCTGCCTTAGCCTCCCGAATAGCTGGAATTACAGGTGTCCACCACCATGCCCAGCTAATTTTGTATTTTCAGTAGAGACGGGGTTTCTCCATGTTGGTCAGGTTGGTCTCAAACTCCTGACCTCAGGTGATCTGCCCACCTCGGCCTCCCAAAGTGCTGGGATTACAGGTGTGAGGCATGAGCCATTGTGCCCGGCCTTGATGGCTTTTTTTTTTTTTTTTT
>NW_016107833.1:500051-501713 GCF_001604975.1 Cebus imitator
TTTTTGAGACAGTCTCAGTCTGTCATCCAGGCTGGAGTGCAGTGGCACAACTTCGGCTCACTGTAACCTCTGCCTCCCATGTTCAAGCGATTCTTCTGTCTCAGCCTCCCAAGTAGCTAAGATTACAGGCACACGCCACTGCACCCAGCTGATTTTCAGTAGAGATGGGTTTCACCATGTTGGCCAGGCTGGTCTTGAACTCCTAACCTAAAGTAGTATACTCGATTTGGCTTCCCAAAGTGCTGGGATTACAGGCATGAGCCACCATGCTGGGCCAATCACTGACTTCTGACTTAACTATTTGTTTTTTTCTTGCCGTTTCCGATCTATTTACTGATTCTGTAATGGTATTACTTCAATGCTCAATTTACTTCCTCAGCTCTACAATTCACCTCAATCTGTGTTTTTCCCAAATGCTATTTTGCCTCTTGTTTTATGGAGTTTTTGTTAACATTAGATTGGTGATTTTATGCGCAGAAAGGATTAATTATGGGTTATTTGGCTTAATTTAGTTTTGCCTGATTAAACTTGCAAATCTTAAAATCTAATTTTAAGAGTTCAGGTTTAACCCACAACTCTTATTGTTTTACAAATATAAATTTGATACAAATAATCTTATGTTGAATACTTTGCCTACATATTTATTTTTTCAAGTTCTACCTACTTATACATTTCCACATCCAAGAAAGAGGAATAATTTCACCTTCTCAACTTGCCTAAGGTTTCTTGGGCCAAAAATTCCAGGCCTCAGTGCAGTTGCTTATCAACCAGGGATCTGAGCCAAGGATTCAGGAACCAGAGGCTACACACTTGCAGAATGATTCCATCCAAGTACAGATGGCAGGAGCCGCTGTGCAGATTGTGCCTTACACGAGGGTATCTGCAAGAGGGCACTGAGGGAGCTAAAATCCAGCTTGCACTCCTGCCAAGACACAGCTGGAAAAAGGACACTCCTACGAGCTGTTCTGCCCAGAGGGGTTGCCTTTATCTGACTGGTACAGCCAGAAAACCATCCTTTTATTTATCAGTGTACTCTCCTAGAGCTGGTGCCTGTACAAAAACACCTTATAGTGGTCAAGTGCCAGTGGTGGCTCCAAGCCATGGATGAATGTGCTGAACCTCTCTGATAATTAGTGCTGGCTTTTAGGACAGCAGAAAAGCCCCAACCCTCACTTTTAAGGAGATTTCGTTACACAGACGAGCGCATCGTATGCTCAGTGTTCGTGTTTCCAGTCCTGCTCTGCAGCAGGAGTTAATCCCGACTGGGAGAGATGGAATCCTGTGCCCTGCTCCTGCTGCTGCCAATTTATTTGGTGACATGATAGAGTCAGTTAAACTCCTGACTCCCTTGCTGGACTTGGCATTATTTCACATTTCTCTTGACTAAATCTCAGCCTCACTATAGCCATTTATTAACATGTGTTTTCAAAATTCTATAGTCTAAAACACTTTGAGATGGTCTTCTTTTACTCGTTATATTCAAACTTTTTCCCTGTCCTAAGTTATGTCTTCTTCTTAATTGGGTTTTTTGTCATCATGTAATACTTCTTGCTTCCTTTCTTTCTTTCTTCTCTTTTCTTTTTACATCTTTCTTTTTTTTCTTCTCATTATTTTGTTGTTGCAGATTTGCATACCAGTCAAGAGAAGGTTTTTTTTTTTTTT
>NW_016107833.1:501888-536971 GCF_001604975.1 Cebus imitator
AAAAAAAAAAAAAAAAAAAATTAGCCAGGCATAGTGGTGTGCACCTGTAGTCCCAGCTATTTTTCCTGAGGCTGAGGCAGGGGAATTGTTTGAATTAGGGAGGTAGAGGTTGCAATGAGTTGAGATCACGCCACTGAACTCCAGCCTGGGTGACAGAGTGAGATTCCATCTCAAAAAATGAAAAGTAAAAATTTTTAAAAATGTATTTTTGCATTTTTGAGCAGTTTTAAGTTTATAGAAAAAATTGAGCCAAAAGTACAGAGTTCTTATAAACCTCCTCACAATCCGCTCCTCCACCAGTGTCTCCTATTTTTAACATCTTGCATTAGTATGCTATATTCGTTACATTGATGAGCCAATATTAATACATTATTATTAACTAAATCCATCTTTTACACTAGGGTTCACTGTTGGTGGTGTGCCTTCTGTGGGCATGGACAAAGGTATGCCATGTGTCCACCGCTATAGTGGCATGCAGAATAGCCTCACTGCCGTAAAAATCCTCTGTGCTTCACCTAATCATCAGAGGAAACTTTTGTCATCTAAGCTAGTTTTGGTGGCCCAGTCATTTACAACAGATGTTCACTGGGGGCCTATTTGAATCATGAATTGTAAATAAGTCCTGACACCTGATAATTAATAATGACCTCCAAATATCAGCCATTCTGCATTATGCTGTAGGCAAGAGGTAGGTAGACCTACATACATGGAGGGATTGACCTCGGGCTGGAAAGTATGGGTCATTGTCTCAGTCTCCTGAAAGTGTAAATGAATTACTAAGATGCTGGCAAAACCAAGTTGACAGAAATGAAATTGGTCTGTGATATATTTCCTGAGTTGAATTTTCAGTAAAATACATTTAAAAATATTTAACTGAAAAGAAATGGTTCATGCGATTTACCTGTCCTTATTTGTTGACATGATGGGGAGTTTGTTAAAAATCTACTAGAAATGTCATTGTAAACTTCTGAGGGGAAAAGAAAACCCACCTTTCTTTCTAATGATTCTAACAGCACTGTTCATAAGACCTAAGAATTGAAGATAGAATTTTGACATTATCACTGGTAACGTTCCACAAAAACAGATGGGAAGTGCCAAAAGTTTGGAAATGTGAAAATATGACCTCACCTTCCAAAACGGGAGAGAAGCTGATGGCAAAACTCTACAGTGGATTACTAATGAGTTAGGTTATGAGCGTTTCTTAAACAAGGGCTGTACCAGTTCCACAGTGTGGCATAGATGTGGAAGAATGGAAAGTTTTGAGTGTTCTATTTGGGGACATTTCTTGGCGTTCTGAAACATCTTAAGGAAGGAATTGCATCCTTGCTCTCCCAGCCTTTGCAAGGATCTCCTAAGTTGACCCCGTGTTAGGTGGCCTACAGGCGGCAAGGCCACAGTAGAAATAGGGTTTCTGCTGTCTAAGTAGCTGTGAAGTCAGGCAAACCTGATTTTCAATCCTGGCTGTGTCAGTTATTGGTTGGCTTACCAAGGGCAAGCTATTTGTAAAATATGGATATTAATGGTTCCTATCTATTCAGGTTGTAATGAGGACGGAGCATGCACTCAAAGCACTTAGTGTAATGCAGAGCACATGATGTGTCCTCAGCAAGTGGGAGCTGAAGGGGGTGTGCCAGACTGCATTTGCAGAAGCTCCATGTGGCCGTGCCCTGTACACCTCTTCAGCTGGAGAGTCCTCATGCTTGAAAACATATCTGCCAGGTATCTCGTAGAGAGAATTCCTGAGTTGACTGAATATTGGATTAGATGAGCCACAAAACTCTTCTGGTTCAGAGTGTGATTCCTTTGCTTTTACAAGACCGTAGTTTCTGGGCAAAGCTGAAATGGTACTGGGCCATAAAAGGACCTCTTCTTTTTCACCCATTTGGAAAACTTGTGGTGTTGTGATTGCCTCTGGTCTAGTTACTGGGTTTCTATACCAGGGGGTGAATAATTTTTTGGGAAAAATAATTCTCTGGCATCCCTGACTGAAAAGAGCACCCGGCTGCCTCTTGTGGAAATGTAAATGGAGACTGGTTACCTGAGTCCCAAAGGTATCACATGCATGAGAAGGATGGGGCAGAGAGGGGGACACCTGGGTCCCAAAATCATCACACACAGAGTAAGAACAGGGCAGAGGGAACCAAACACCTGGATTCCAACCTATGACATGCAAGAGAACAGGGCAAAAAGGATGGGACACCTGGGTCTCAAAGGCATCACATGCAATTGAAAAACTGGGTCAGAGGAACAAGCTCTGTGCCCCCATGCATCTCTGGAAGCAGGGCCTGATGAAGGCAGCTGCATTTTGGTCTTCCTTATGTCTGTGGCTTCCTTCCCCATCCTACCTCCTTTTCCCTTGAGCGACCCAGCATGTTGCGTAATGGAAAATGTTCATAAGGCTGCCCCTAGAGGGACATAGCATCATCCATCACTGCCTTCATTTGTGTATTTGTGCATCTGACATTTTTTATTCATTCATCCAACATTTTTTGTTCATTCACCCAACATTCAATGAATACACAAGTGAAAGTGGCAAAGGATAATGCTATATCCATCAGCTCACTGCTGCAGTCACAATGAAGGGAAATGCTCAGAGATAGATGACTGTGAACCACAATGGTCATCACAAGCAAAGATGCCCCAAATAGTGTCTGCCAGCAGGTTTGAAGCAATGACTATTTGAGGTCTCAATGCACAGGGGCCAGTGGGGACTGGGAGTGTGGGGCCAGCAGGTACCAAGAAGGTCTTCTGTTGCAGTTTTCCCACCTGGAAATCCAATTGCCTGCATTGCCTTCTTCCTAATTGCAGAAGAAATTGTGTCTAATAAAATATATTCAATCCTTTAGTTTTGAGAGAAGGGGAAAATGGCATCATCAGAAATGCAGTTGTGCTGCAAGGGGGCATGTGGCTATGGCTCTTATCTTTTTTTTTTAAGCACACATGTTTATAAATGTAGATTTTTAGAGAGAACAACCATTTTAGTATTTTAAGCCAGTGCTTCTTCGGTCTCTACTTAGGAAGAATACTTTGCCCTCAAAGAATACTTTGCCCTCAAAGTATTCTTCCTAAGCAGAGACCTAAGAAGGTCATGTTCGACCCAAGTTCCAAAAACAAAAGAGATGAGAGAAATTGTGGATTTAATGATTCAGTTAAGCACCTGAGCTTGACATTGCAATGTGCTTGAGAACACCGTACCTCAGTGTCAGGAATTCTGGAAGAGGTCACAAGTAAGGAAGGAAAAAATCAAAAGCAGCAGCGTGGAGTGAGGTGAATATGGAAATCCTGCCAATCTATATCTGTCCAAAGACATAAAACTGAAACAAATAGGTAAATTTGCTTGGTAATGAAATGCATGCTGCTTCTAAAGCTTGCTGTCTTCTCTGGGACATTTATGAATTCTGAACTTGTATGTTCATTTGCGTGTTTACTAGTCAAGAGCATGTCCCTCCTGGTCTGTGTGACTCTTTCTGTGGTTCTACACGCATCTCCTAATCTGGCCATCCGTGGAGATCAGAGAGAGGACTTGAGTTTTCCTGCCTCCCTCCCTCCCTCTGGCGCCCTCCACCCCACTGTGTTGTCTCTGAGCCTCTGCACTGAGAATGTTTTATCTAAAACTGAGCTTCAATTTGGAGTTTGCCTAAAGTCTGACCTTCACATTCACCTCCTTCTAGAAGCAAAAGAGGTAATTCAGCATTTTTATTTCACTGCATATGATAACTTTCTAATGTACTGCTTTTCAGGAGAGCAAAAATAAAACATTACAGGCATGACTGGTGTCATCAACTTCCTCTCTCTCTCTCCTCCAGGAATAGTTATTAAAGATTGACTGTACGTTGGGCACTCTGCTGGCACAATGGGCATAATTTGAAGGAAACCACCAAGCAGGATTTAAAACAAGATCAGGTGATCATCCTCCTCACCAGTGCTGGTGTTAGGGTTTGCGGGGCTCTGGGTAAATATTTTTGTAAGGCTCCTGTCTACACAATTTGATTGTAAACTATGTTACAAAATTCATGGGTCCGTGTGGGGTATAGTGATTTATCAATGGAGATTTGCAATCATGGGTGGAGAAGAGGAAAGTGCACGTGATGTTTGTTTTGTCCAGGCGCCATCTCTTTTTCTTTATTGTCAAGGGCAGCATTCCTGGTCAAGGTCATATCTCTAGGATGAAAAGGTAGCATTGCTGTCATCATTCCTGCCATGGCTTTCAGGGACCTGTTTGTACTGGAACAGTGTAGACCTGGGACTGTTCATGCACCACTGGTCACATCATTTGTGAGGCTGCAATGTCCGCCATGACCCAGCATGGCTTCTGCTGACTCTCAAAGTGGTTTCTGTGCTTTGCTGATGGGGACCACCAATGTCAGTGTCACCCAGAGGATGCAAGAAAATGCAAATGAAGGTTCATTTTCTGGTCATGTGTTATGAATGTAGAACAACCCATTGTCCACGGCATTGTCCCTTGACTTCTTTAGGCTGACATCACTGCACGCCTAGAATGGGGTCTGTTTCCCCATGGACAGCATCTGCCTTCCACACTGCACCAGCAGGAGGCCGGGTGAGAAGGCTGCAGCGGAACAACGACAGGGAGCCCATCCATACCAGATGTGCCATCCCTGCCAGAAATGTCATCAGAATGACCCAACAGAGCACATGTGGCCACATTCATGGGAAGTTTCATCAGGGGAGATGGATTTGACCACCTCCAAAGGATGGCCAGACACATGTGCAGAGCCTGCGGAGGGCAGCTGATCAGTGGGTGCTGTGCACCATGAGGGACACAGGTTGGCACCTATGGCACCATCTGGTGCTATGAGCTAGAGGGCACCACAGCCGGAACACAGAGGGGAGGAGCCCATGCATGGAATTGCACATGGGCTGAGACTCAAAGACCATATTCACCTCCTCCAGGCTGTCAGCACCACTCTGATGGGCAGATCCCAAATGATCTCCTGCACCAGTGAGCGGGAGTGATGGCTGTGCTAGGCTGCCCCCTGGAGCCAGAGGCCACTGATGGCCCACATGACTCCAAAGGCACAGGTCCCTCAGTTGCTCTGGGTACCTGCAGGGAGTGGGGCAGTATATGGGGCCAAAGCACAGGCCCCTTCAAGAGGGGAGCCCTGGGCAGGGGACCCTTGCTGGGCCAAAGGGCCTTGCTGCTTCTCACTTCCTGATATGTCAGGAGAAAAGATTGCATGAGGCCCCGGGGTCATTAGAGGTATGTATTGAGGGAAGCTGGCCAGGGGCTGTGAGATGGAAGCCCAGCACCTACACACTGAGGGCTGTCTGCACTGGGAGCCTCAAGCCACTTGGGAAGCCAGACTGCAGGCTCCTGGAAGCTGGTGAGACCAAACTCTCAAGATGCTCCCCAACCTGCACATACACATGAGGACAGGGAGGTGGGATGTTAATTCCCCATGCTTCTGTGTAAGGATGAGAACTAAAGGTAGCTACCTTTATGCTTATAATTCTGAGGAAGATACAGTATATGGATTAATTCAAGGAACAGTTTTTAAAAGCAAAGTAACTTTTAGGTAGTAAAATTCACTTGTTTTGAAAGGATTCATTGCCAAAACCATAAGGAAAATAAGTCAACAATGAGAGGTTAAAAGGTTGGCATACAGGCAACCTAATTTAATTACTAGATCATGCCTCTGTGGATGAGGAAAGGCCATGAGCTTAGAGACCAGAAAGCCTGGGCCAAGTCCTGAATCACTCACTGGATGATCTTGAAACAAGTCACCTACGTTGTTTGATTTTGGTTTCCACACCTGAAAATAAGAATAATATTAACACATCTCGCAATGAGCTTTTTTTTTTTTAAGATCCAATGAGATAATGTACAAAAAGTATAGTGTAAAATGCCAAATGCCAGATGGATATTAGTTCATTCTTACTTAACCACAAAGGTTTCTTCCTTGGCTCTCAGATGCCTCAGTGCAGCTGCAGAGTTCCTGGGCATCCTGCTGCTGCCTTCTTTCTGGCCACATGCCCCCAACTACTCAAGAAGGGGTTCCTGAGGATGTCCACGTGCAAATCCCTGACACTCGTGGTGTGGTTAGGCTCATGGTGGGAGGGAAATAAGGTTGCAGGTGGAATTAAAGTTGCTAGTGCACTGACTTTAATTTGGGGGATGATTCCAGATTTTCAGATGGGCCCACGGTAATAACAATAGTGGAGGAAGGAGGCAGAAAAGTTAAACAAAGAAGGGGATGTGATGGCAGGAGCAAGGGCAGAGTGAGCCATGTGAAAGGACTCCACTCACCATCTGTCTCTGGCTTTGAAGACAGAGGAAGGAGCCACGAGTCAAGGAATATGGCAGCCTCTAGAAGTGGGAAAAGAGCAAGGATACGATTCTCTTCTAGAACCTCCGGGAAATGACACAGCCTGTTGACACCTTGATTGTAGCTCAGCGAGACCCATTTTTTGGCCTTCTGACCTCCAGACCTGCAAGATAATAAATTTGTGTCATTTTAAGTCATGAGATTGAAGAGCCACAGTAGACAGCAGATAGTACAATACCTGCTATCAAACTAGCACTAGCAAACAGATGGTTGATTACAGTGGCAATAGGAGAGAAATACAGCACCTCATTTCCCAAGCACTCTGCAGGCTTTCCCATTCCCATGGGTTTGGGACTGAAACTACCTCTGCAAAGATTATGATAGTAAGATAAATCCGACATAGTTGACTCCATCATGCTTCTAACTGCCAAGCTGTCCTCAGTCACTCCTGGGTGTAGGCCAAGCTAACTTCGGGAGAAATTTAGTTTAGAGTTTAACCTTCAAGCATTCATGATAATACCCCTTCTCAAAACCAAACTGCCTTTGTAAAACTAATTAAAGTCTAAAAATTTAGGATTATGATGGGTACCTTAATTCTGCTAAGAGGTAGGCATAGTTAAACAATAACCAGCCATTGTTGAGGAGGTCACAAGATTTGTGACTTCCCCAATTACTCCTGTAGATAACATCACTATTGTAGATACTATGATTGGCCTTTTGAGATGTTTTTCGAGACTTTTGCATTTCTGATGATTGGCTGACTCCACCTGGACCCACAACCGATGACTCAACTGGTCCTGTGGCTCCTATCAGAGACTGACTTAGCCCACAAGGACTGTATTCCACACCCCTATGATTTCATCCCCAACCAATCAACATTCCCCATCCCCTGCCTGCCAAGCTCTCCTTGAAAAACCCTAACCTCCAAGCCTTCAGAAAGACTGATTTGAGTAATAACTCTGTCTTCTGCATGGCCAGCCTTGCAGCAATGAAACTCTTTCTTCACTGCAATACTATAGTCTCAGTGACTTGGTTTTGTCTGTGCAGCACGTGAGAAGAACCCACTGGGTGATTACGCAGCTCTGGACTTCTAACCGTTTTTAGACCGTGAAAATCCTGCTTTCCCTTTAATCCCTAGTTGGATGTCTCCTCCTCCATAAAGCCCTCCCCAGCTTTCCTTTGGTTAGATACAATGACATCTTCCTATAAGTTTCCACAGTGCTTGACTCATCTCGGTATACTTCTGTTCCAGATTGCAGTTTAATATTTGCAAGTATATCTTCTCTGACCGACTGTAAGCAGTATAAGGTAAGGGATGGCCTTTTAGTTATTTCTGTACCCTTCATAGTGCCTAATTCAGAGCTTTGAACTGAAAAACAAAAATGAAATCCTGAGCCTTCCAACAAACTGAGTAGACCCCCTTTGGCCAAGAGGACCCCAGAGAACCCTTAAAAACTGAGTTCTGGCCATGAGGGGATGGGAGCTCAGACATGTGTCGCTATGCCCCCTTGCTTGCTGGCCCCATTAGGTTTTCTTCGCTAGGGGCTGAACAGAAACCAGACCTTTGGAAAGACTACTCCCCCGTGATATCAACCAACTGCCTGACAGTGCCCATCACTTTTGCAGTTTCAAAACAACTGACCAGCATTCCTCCTTGATAAGAGACCACCTCTGACCACAGAGTGGTTCTGGCCAGTCTACAGAGGATGCAGAGAGAGGGTTTTTGTTTCCTTTGCTTCATCTTTTGATATCAGAGGGCTGAAGTATCCACACTCACTTCATGCTAATGCCACTGTTTTTGAACCAGGGTCCCCATGGAGAGGCATGAAGCTCAGTTGTGCATGTGGATGTTTCTCCCTCCATAAATATCCACAACTCCTCCTGGAGCTTATTAAATATGTATACTTGGCCACTCTACTCTGCACACATTCTTGCTCCCTTTGCCCCTCCCTCCGAGTATCTGTTTCTGGCTTCTGGCCAGAGGCTACACTTCCCAGCCTATCAGAATAGCCACCAGCAGGCTGCAGTCCTTTATGAGAAATGACGCTCTCCTAACCAAATGTATGAACCTCACCATTTTTCAGTTGATAAAAATCTTGCAATCTCTGTTTATCGAAGTAATATAAAGTAAATTAAAAGGACATTTTTCACAACAAACTACTATCTTAATCAGGGTCTTCCAGAGAAACAGATTCAATGGTGTCTATAAAACACCTATGATTAGGTGTATATATGGCTCCTATGATTACAGAGGCTGAGAAGTCCCCCAATCTGTTGTGTATAATCAGAAGGCCAAGGAAACTCAGTAGTAATTCAGTCAGAGCCAAAAGCTGGAGACCCAGGAGAGCTGACAGTGTAAATCAGTTTAGGGCTGTAAAGATGAGACATTTCAGCCCCAGAAGTGGGGCAAGAAGGAAAGGGACAAGTTCTTCCTTCCTCTGCCTTTGGTTCTATTCAGGTCACCAAGGGATTGAATGAAGCCCACCCACACTGGGGAGGGCCATCTGCTTCAGATGCTAATCCCATCTGAAAACGCCCTCACAGAAGTCACAGTTAATCTGAGCACCCCATGGTGCAGTCTAGGTGACACAAAACACAGTTACTCAGAGGGACTTCAGCAAGGCAGACAGGCTTGTGACCCAGGAGGAGGTTAGGTGGCTTCTCTTCTCCTGTCCTGCTCTTGCCTTTTTTGCCATCAGGGACATTTCTGGGGCAGCCAGGTCCCTTTTTGCCACACCGTTTACTGTCTTGCAGCCTTCTCTTCCCAACCTCCCTGACTGCTCCCTCACTATCATTTTTTTCCCGAATATATTGTTCATGGCCATTGTTACTATCTTAGAGCGAAATTAAATCATACGTTACCTCTTTCATTGTGTTTACATTTCAGACTTTATGTGCACTTCTGGAATGAAAAGCTCTTCACTCATTAAAAGCATTTAGGGCTTTCACTGCACATTACAAAAGAGCACTGGGCTGGGAGTTACAATACATGGATACGATACAGAACACTGTTAGGATTTCTTCCATCCTAAGATTCTGCAAATTTTAAAACCTGTGGAAAGAGAGTTTGAAAGAATAAGTTAGTGTCAATTTGCCAGGGATAATAGAATTGCAGTTTTTCAATAAACGCTGTTTTCCCTGTGACTGTGTAAAAAACAGTAATCTTCCAGTGGCATGTGTTCATTGCCAGCACAGGGGCAACTTTTGTCAAGTAGCATAGAGGAAAAATAACAACAGGATGCGGGGCATGGCTGGTCTGGGGGCTAAGCACATTTTCTTCAGGCCAGTCCTAACCTAGAACAGTGCTCTTTGAGATGCGAGAGGTAGCACAGTCAACAACCAAGAAATAGCCCCTGACCTCTGGGTCTGTGTGGCGTACTGCGTCGGGAGGGACTTGGGTTACTTCTTGGGGACACACTTTTAGATGGAACCTATTCAGTGAAGCTGCTTACACAGAAATGTTCCTGCACACAGCTGCATATAACCAGAGCCCTGTGTTCTCAACCAAGACTCACAGTAGAAATTGCAATTTATATCATAACTCAGTACTCAGAAGGCTGGCCTTGGCTGTATTCTCATGGCTCAAGGATTTTCTCCAGGTTCTTCTTGCCATTCTTCTGTCCAGTTGCCTCAAATCTGAATTTGCCCCTTGTGCCTGCCTTCTTTAGCCTTCTTTAGTCTTTTTAGTCCCACCTCTTCTTTGGGTAGACTGCCTAGTTTTTGACTTCGGTTTCTACATAAGATGTTTTCTCTCACTGAGTTCCCTTGTCTCCAAGCATCATAGCCCAGGGGCGAGTCCTTAACCAACTACTACACCC
This sequence comes from Cebus imitator, assembly GCF_001604975.1. Classification (NCBI taxonomy): domain Eukaryota; kingdom Metazoa; phylum Chordata; class Mammalia; order Primates; family Cebidae; genus Cebus; species Cebus imitator. The sequence continues at coordinate 511,991 of NW_016107833.1, forward strand.
AGTCTTGGCATGCAGACTCCACCCACCCCAGCTCAGGTGCAGCGCCCCAGGTCCTTGCCGTGTGGGAGGAAGAATCAGACAGGGAGTGACATGGCTCATGGCTGAAGATCTGGGAATCCAATCCATGGTCTGAGTCAGCAGCGAGGCAGCAAGCAGGCTTTACAACCCAAAGCATGATGGCTCATTTTCTGAGGCCTTTGGGATGGAAGGCACAGTAGCCAAGGATAAAGGTGTAAAGGCACCTTGGAATGACTAGGGAAACTGACCACCTTCATTACCTGAACCAAACTCATTCCACTTGTCAGTTTGGGATTTTCATGATGCCTGTCTGTCGTGGTTCACTTTACCTCTGAGAGTGTTTCAATTCCAAGCTGCTTGTAATTTTTTATTTACTGTTCATACACTTGTGTGCAAAGTTGACACAGATGTAGATGTAGCTCAGAACACACTGAATAAATGTAGCTTCTTATATAGCTCAGAACACACTGAATAAATCAGAGGCAACATCTGCCCCCCTGGGGGCCTGGGTGCTCCTTCTTATCCCACCCACCATGAGGATAAATGTGCAGCTTGGGATTTCTTCTTTCTTCCCTTCAATGGATGTTCTTAAAAGGAAAAAATATCATACATATTCGTCCAAATTCCTTCTCTGAATGTGTAAAAGAAGCTTGACCAACCCGCAGCCTACGGGCTTCATGCGACCTAGGAGGGCTTTGAATTTAGCCCAACACAAATTCATAAACTTTCTTAAAACATTAAAACACGAGGTTTTGGGAATCTTTTTTTAGCTCATTAGCTAACATTGGAGTTAGTGTATTTTATGTGTGGCCCAGGACAATTCTTTCTCCAGCGTGGCCCAGAGAAGCCAAAAGTTTGGACGCCCCTCGTGTAAAACATCCCCCTTTGAGTTCTAAGCCTCCCTCGTATTAAGAACTAATGAGTATGTAAATTCCAATGTGTATCTAGCCAACTAATTTTGACCTTGGATATCTCTTTGGAGGTAACCTTTTCATGAAATGCCTTTTCTCTGTGTATAAGACCTTAAATCTCCCTGCAATGAGCAGGTGACTGTCTTTGAGAATTATGTGAGAAAACACAGCATTTTGCCAAGTAATTAGGCCCTTGGGGCATGATGTTCTGTACAGATATAACACACTGCCTGCCCGTCAGGAGTGTCACCCCTCTGCGTGGCCTTCAGGTCAGCGTGTAGACTGATTGTGTTTTACTGAGGAAAGGACATCTTACATGCTGTATCGGCAATTACACCCTGTCTATGAATTGCTCATTGCTGAACATGATTTGAATTTCAAAGGCTGCAAAGAGGACGCTTGAGTTCATTAAATACCCCCTTCCCATCTCCCCCACCTCCACCAAGGTAATCAGAAATTCAGTGTCAAGCTAGGCAGTTGAAGCGATTGTTCCGACAAGAACTGCAAATCACAGCCAGGCTCTGTCCCGATTCTGATGATATGTCTAATGATAGTTTAAGGTCTGAAACCTGTTTTTTCCTTAATTAGCAATATACAGAACCAAAGTAACTTTTGGGTCCAAAATCTGCACAGTAACATAGGGAATGGGATATATTTCTGTTGGGGAAGTGTGCTACATTTTTAAATATCAAAGAAATTGAGTATCTACCCTAAGGAATAGAATGGTAGGTGTTAAGATCTGAAGGCAAAAACACTGTCCTTATGATTGTGCCTTCAGAACGTATTTTCCACTTCTGGGTTAGGTGATCATTTATGTTATGCACCTGCATTTGAAAGCTAAGTTCCTGTGTGTGGCCAGGAGAGCACCAACATGCAGATTTCACACTCTTACAAGTTTGCAAATAAATAATTGTGCCTGTGTTGCGAGTGTCAAGCGCAGGCAAGTCTGGAGAAAAGGGATCATAATGGTCTATATATTCATTCATTCTTCAAAAAAGAGTGATTGTGTTCATGCCCCCAGTACAGTACTATACACAAAGGATACAACAGGACCCTGCTTTCCTGGGAGAGACAAGAGCAGATGAATACAGAAAAGAGAGCGCCGTGTCAGTGCAAGGCGAGGAATGAGGAGGACTGGGCGGTATGGCTGTGCAGCTGGGTCAGCGCGGATGATCAGGAAGAGGCTCTCTGATGGGCTGGCTCCTCTGCTGAGATTTTTCTTTTCTTTTCTTTTGAGATGGAGTCTTGCTTTGTCACCCAGGCTGGAGTGCAGTGGCATGATCTTGGATTACTGCAACCTCCACCTCCCAGGTTCAAGTGATTCTCCTGCTTCTGCCTCCCAAGTAACTGGGATTACAGATGCCCACCACCACGCCCAGCTAATTTTTGTATTTTTAGCAGAGACAAGGTTTCACTATGTGAGCCAGGCTGGTCTCAAACTCCTGGCCTTAAGTGATCTACCCGCCTCGGCCTCCCAAAGTGCTGGGATTACAGGCGTGAGCCACCTCACCCAGTCCTGAGATTTGAAAAGCTAGGAGAGCAGCTACATGATGGTCAGGGAAGATGAGTTGGATGCCACAAAGCCCTTACTCTATTAGTGTTGGTTAAATTAGGGGAAGGGCCTTGTAGGCCAAGGGAGTAGCAAGTTAAGGCTCTATGATGAGGGAATGCTGGGCAACTTGAAGGAAAAGCAGTTACCTGTGAGCTCCAGAGTGGCATGGAGACCAGGCAGGGCCACAGGTGGAGGACTGAGCCTCAGGGTTAGGAGTTTGAATTCTACAAAGCATACAAGAAGCCTTTACAGAGCAAGCAAGGGAAGGCCATGAGACACTAAATGTTAAGTGAATGCCTCTGGCTGCCACGTGGAGAAAGGATTACAGAGAAGCTGAATCAAAGCAGGGAGACCTGCTAGACTCCATGTGGTGGGTGGGTACCAGCAGGAGCAGCATGTGCAGCAACGGAAGTGTGGTGGCTCTGGACTCTCGGCTGTCGGAGCCTAACACTCCTTCTTGGACAAGTGGTGGCATTCTGCCTGTCCCCTGTGGGCGTCATTGGGACTCTGCTTCCCAGTTTCTGCAGTGCTCTGTTCCAGAAGGGAAAGTCAGCATCCCTTGCCTTAGGAAAATCCCAAGTATCTAGTCATGGAAGAACAACACCTTTGAGGAAAGCTTGAGACTGGCCAGTCCGCCCGCTGCTTAACCAAGGGAAAGGCACCACTTCTACCACCAGGAGATGCCTGCTGAGGGGCACAGTGCTGCTCCAGCTGTGCAGAAGCTCACACAGGCCTGCAGCAGTTATTCATCCATGCACAGCTGCCACTGGCCAGCAGAGCTGTTTACCGGGCCTTCACAGGTAATTCCCAAGAATCAAAACGGCCATTTGTACTTAAAATAATTGCTTCACCATTATTTCCAAGATGCTTCTGAATGTTTCTGAATTCTGTTAATTTCAAAGAACCCACTTCCTCTGTTTGAAAAATGGGTATTTTAACATCTGCCGGGGCAAAGTTCCATGAGCCATTTTAGTGTGCAGAATGTTCTGGAGGTTTCCAGATGAAAGATCTCTAAGGGCCAGAACTGACTAAAGTCATGCTAGATACATACTAGCATCGAGAGAGGAGTCCTTTGGTGTGATATGCCCCATGTCATTCAGCTTTTTTGTGGCCACAGTCATCATTGGTGGCAGCTGACTGGTGACGGGGTGGGTGTGATTCTCTGCAGAATGCTGGTGATTCAAGGATGGATAGGAAGTTCTGAACTCAGGAATATCATCAGTCTTCACAAGCGTTTTCACTTTCACTTTGCCTTAAAATTTGTAGAAGATTTAAGTGGGGATCCCGTCATCAGCAAAACCTACCACCACCATCCTGAGATAAAAGCCAAGGAAAGATTTGTTAACCTTTCTTCTAGATCAGAACAGGTAACGTGATACAGGATTTCCTGAGGTTGGGACTGGATTGACACATTTTCCATATTCTGTTTTTGTTTACTCAGCTTCAACTGCCATCTTTTATACTATCCTGGGGGAAAGGGGGAACCCATGTGAATGAGAGATACTGGATTTGGCCAAGATCATTAGGCGAGGGTGCCGTTCCCACACAGTGATGCCTTGCAGGCACAAGGATGGAAAATTGTCCCAGGAATGCGATACCGCCAAGTCTGAACACAGAGAGGACACGACAGGCCTGCTGGGTCTTGACTTCAGCCTGCAGGGGAGCTGGAGGAGGCTGGCAGACCCTGCCCACAAACGGAAAGGCCTGGCTGCCAGTGGCTTTTCTTCTCTGCCACTGCAACACTGTTTCTGTGGGGGTGTGTAGACACAGCTTGAGGTTTTGTATCCACTCTGTCAGTTGGTGAGATAGAGAAGAGATGGGCTGATGGTTATTGGGGCACTATTGCACATAGACGGGGCATCGTTGGAGCCCATAGATGGGCACTGTTGGAATTATATTGGGAGGGATTGCGAGTGCCGGGAGCTTCCATTCGGCTTTCTCTTCTTCAACATTCATGCTCCTGTAAGATGAGATTCACACTATGCTTTTATTTATATATTTTATTATTATTATTATTTTGAGATAGTGTCTTTCTCTGTCACTCAAGCTTGAGTGTAGTGGCATAACCATGGCTCATCGCAGCACTGACTTCCCCAGCCCAAGCAATCCTCCTACCTCAGTGCTTGAGTAGCTGGGACTACAGGCACGCACCACCATGTGAGCTAATTTTTAAATTTTTGTAGAGTTGGGGTCTCACTGTATTGCTGAGGTTGGCCTCAAACTCCTGGACTCCAGTGATCCTCTTGCCTCGGCTTCCCAAAGTGCTAGGATTACAGTCATGAGGCAGCACGCCCGGCCACATCATCCTTTTAGAAAGACACGTTCAGGCCAGGCACAGTGACTCACACCTGTAATCCCAACACTTTGGGAGGCCGCGGTGGGTGGATCACCTGAGGTCAGGAGTTTGAGACCAGCCTGGCCAACATGGTGAAACCCCATCTCTACTAAAATACAAAAATTAGCCAGGCATGGTAATCCCAGCTACTTGGGAGGCTGAGCAGGAGAATCACTTGAACCCAGAAGGTGGAGGTTGCAGTGAGCTGAGGTCGTGCCACTGCACTCCAAACTCGGTGACACAGCGAGACTCTGTCTAAAAAAAAAAAAAAAATTTTTTTTAATTAAGAAGGACAAATTGAAATAGGTCCAGGGGAGACACAGAAAATCTGCTTTATGTTAGGTCCTGGCTTGTATGAGAGGGAACAATAACTGCAAATGTGGAAAACTGATAGAGAGGAAAAGGATGAAACTCATTTTGCATCACTCTCAAGAGTAACTAGGATGACAAATGGAAATATCAAAGGGAAGATCCCACTCAACAGAAATGGAGTGTTTTCTGATAAGTAGAACAGTGAAAAAAAAAAAGAGGGGTTCCAGGTGAGAACACCCAGAGTTCAAATTTCAGGTCTGTGACTAACCACCTCTGTGACAACAGGCACGTTAGACAGTGACTCTGAGCGTGTTTTCTCGCCGGTAAAACTTGTATGCTTTTGACGATCTCTTGTTGGTTACCAACTACATGCCATGTTCTAGAGACCACGTTCCACCCAAGAGTGTAAAGAAAGGGGGGAAATAAGTGCTGCAGTTTGCATTCTAGTGGGAAAGAAAGAATAAAGAACGAAGGGAAATACCCACTGCACAGTGATCAGCATGATGGGAACAGCACAGCAGGGACAGACATAGCTGTAGGTAAGGTATGGCTGTGTGTGAGCTGGTACAAAAACTCTCTCCCTCCTAAGCCATCAAGATTGAGTGAAAATCATGCATCTAACACCATCCACATATAGTAAACAACAAACAATAGCTCCTTTCCCTGCCCATTTTAGCAATGGAAAAGCTGTAGAGAGAGGCACGGATCCCCTGGCTCTTTGGTGTCCCGTGGCTCTGCAATGGATGGATAGACAGGTTATGCCTCTCAACTGTAGTATTATCTTGAGAAGTAATAAGCCAATGTATGCAGTGTGCTAAGAGCAGCACACTGCACGTAGCAGGTGCTGTGTGAGTGACAGCTCTTCCTGTGACTGCTTTCCCTCTGATCAGCAGGGCTCCCACAAGCAACCTCCATTGTGGAGCACCAAAATGATCCCATTCCAGGCAGTGTGAGAATGCAGAACCAGACAAAAGGAGGTGCTCTCCAGTGCATTATTCTCACGCCCCGAAGACCTCCTGGGCAGTAGGAGGGACCTCTACCTGGCAGAGAGCTAGATTTGTTGACCATATGACAGTGAGTGTTTCAGGCCATCTGAAAGCAGACAGCAACAGAGGTGTGGTCTTGCTGGGAATGCTCTAAGGACAATCCCATTAAACACATCACAGGCAGGGGATTTATTGCTCAGATGGGAGACGACTACTAGGGTGTGAACAAGTGGGAGAAGGTTTCCTTGTGCTGGCAGAGTTCACTGACTACCAATGTTGGTTTCTCTTTTGCATGGGTTAAAACAGTCACCTGGATCGTTCTTGCTCTCTATCAGTTACTTGTTTTGTTTAACGTAAGTTTCAGCTGAGAACTGAGACAAACTGACCAGGGCAGGCACTCCTGTTCTCTGCTGTTGGCTTCACTATCTGCACTGGAGGCCTGAGGACTGCATGTGACCTTCAAGCTGTCTCTCAGCTCACACACTGTACAGTTCTTGGACATACATGGGATCTGAGCAAGGTGAGTGGCTCTAGGATGAGAGTAGACTGAAATGATCCATGAGGGGAGAGGCGCCTTCCACTCTGCAGATGCTCCTAAGAGCAGCAGTCTCAACATCAGCACAGGGACACATCACCGGGCTGGTGGGTCAAAACTGCCATGCTCGGCCACGGCTCCTGCTGCTACTGCTTGGTCATATTTATTAAGCACTCACTGTGCTCCAGGCCCTGCAAGCACTGTTCATTTATGTTCTTATGTTAACCAGAGTTCCCCAGAGAAACGGAAGCAATAGTATACACATTGAAAGAGATCTATTGTAAGCTATTGGCTTACATGAATTTGGAGGCTGAGAAGTCCCATGATCTGCCCTCTGTAGAATTGAGGAAAGCTGGTGATATAGCTCAAAGGCCTGAAAGCTGGAGATAATGTAGCTTCTAGTCCAAGGATAAAGGCCTGAGAACCAGAAGTAGAGTCAGGAGAAGATCAATGTCTCAGCACAAGTAGTTAGGCAGAGAGCAAATTTCATCTTCATTTGTTGTTTTGTTCTATTTAGAACCTCAATGCATTAGATGATGCCCATCCACACTCGAGAGGGCCATTTGCTTTACGGAGTCCACTGATTCAAGTGCTACCCTCTTCCAGACATGCCTTCATAGAGACACATCCAGAAATGTTTCACCAGCTACCTGGGCATCGGTTAACTCTGTCCAGTTGACACATGAAATTAACGATCACATAACTTTTTTAACATTCACAATGATCCTATAGGGTCAGTACAGGAATTTCCCCATTTACTATGGAGAAAATTGAGATGGGAAGAGGATAAACATTTGCCCAATGCAGGTAGCTAGAAAATGGTAACCTGGGACTTAAACCTAGATCTATCTCATTCCAAAGCTTGATTTCATCAACCTTTGCAAGTCATTTGTGTTTTTAAATAAGTTCAGGTGGTATATGCATGTTCTCACTCATAAATGAGAGTTGAACAATGAGAACACATGGACACAGGGAGAGGAACATCACACACCGAGGCCTGTCAGGGTGTTGGGGGCTAGGGGAGGGATAACATTAGGAGAAATACCTAATGTAGATGACAGGTTGATGGGTGTAGCAAACCACCATGGCACATGTATACCTATGTAACAAACCTGCACATTCTGCACACGTACCCCAGAACTTAGAGTGTAATCATCAAAAAAGTATTGTTTGCATGAAAAAAAATAAGTTCAAGTGTCAAGTGGTGTAATGGCTATCCTGTGGGTGCTGCGTTCTCACTCACATGGTTGGGAGAGAGGGAAAAGGCAGGCGTTGGCATAGTTAGGCTGGGATTCTGCATACTCCTGCTCATGATGAGTGTGTTGCATACATGAAAGTCATTGTGGGTCTCACGGACCAGGGCAGGGCATGGTCATGGAGGGGAAAAGATTGGGACTTACAGCCCTGGCTGTTTTCATTACCCAGAATCATAAGCATTGTTCTGTTCACCTTATAGATCCTATAGAGATAGGAGGGAGAATTCCTCAAAGGCTGGGAAATTTTATGTGGGCCAGGATAGTAGAGTGGAGTTGGCCCTCCAAACAAAAGGCAATTCCTATATGGCTGAGGAGCATGGCCTCCCCACATGTTTCCAGGGACATCAGACCAGCTGGACTCGTTGGCTTTCACCGCTGGGATGTCTTCTGCAACCCTTGATGCCAGCCCAGGAACTATACAGCACAGCTCTTAGAGAGGCTGGCCAGGGATTCTCCTCAACATTTGAGAATATCGTATCAGTATGAGTTTCTGGAAAACACATTTATCTATTTCTTCTGCTGTCCTCCCATAAAGGCAACTTCCTACCCACAGTTGAATTCCTTCAGCTCTTCTGAAACCCCTCTCAGCCCCCAGGAGGTCAGAGGGGTGTAACAGATGTCTTGCTTTCTGCCTTAGCACCACTGTGCACCTGTGACTTCAGTGGAGAGCAAGCAGAAGTGTGAGGTCATGTGATACGCAAGTCCTCCCCACATACTCTTCATTCCCTGGGAGAACTACTTCTGGAGAAAAAAAAATGGTGCCTCTTTCATTGAGACGACTTATAGGCCATGTATGAGCTGTCAATGGTGTCTGGTCGACAGTTAGCAACAAAGCAGAGACCCCGTTCCCTTTATAACCACAAAGAGCTGAATTCTGCCATCAACTTATTGAGCTTGGGAGACTACCATGAGCCACAAATGAGAACCATGGTGTGACCAATGGCTGACTGCACCTTTGGGAGACCCTGAGCAGAAGATCCAGCTAAGCCATCCAGACTGCTGGTTGGCAGAAATGTGAGCTCATACATGGGTTTTGTTTTATGCCACTAACTTCATGGACCTGTGATACTCAGTGATAAGTAACTGTATAAGGGGAAAAAAATCTCAGCCTCATAAACAGATAGCTACATTGAGTTCCCTAAAGGGGTATTATTTTTTTGGGTGAAAGTAGACAGTTCCAGTGAGTAAAGATGCTCCTTCACAAGATGCACATTTAACTGTTGCTTTTTTTTCTTTTTAAATTCTTTTGCAGAGATGAGGGCTCTCACTTTGTGTCCCAGGCTGGTCTCAAACTCCTGACCTCAAGTGATCTTCTTGCCTCAGCCCTCCAAAGCATTGGGAATATTTGCAAGAGTCAACAACAGGCTCGGCAATTTAATTACTTTCTTGCTTGGAAAAAAATGTAACTACATAAAGGTATACCTTGGATGATTTGAGTTCTCCAACAATAGAGAAGAAATTTTGCAAATGACACATCAATTCCAAATTAATATCCCCATGGAATATGAAAAATGAAAAATAGAAAACCAAGAAAAACCAGTAAAACTAATCAGTAATAGCAGAACCATTTTTAAACTCATGTCCTTAAGGTCAAAGCTTCCATGCAAATGTTTATTTAAGACGAACGTATATACATTTTAATAGGAACTAAGGGCAAATAATCATTGAACTATGTTTTCCTCAGTTCCATTTTACTTCTTACTTTTGTCAGTGCCCAGCCATGTGTTTTTCCATGCTACATCTTATATTTTAATTGTGCTTCTTTAATTAATGCTATTTCACGTTCATAAGCCGTTGCATATCTCATTGCAATCCGCTGAGGTGTGACTAAAAAACACAGAGTCCGCATCATAAAACTTGGAGTCAAGTATAGGATCTGCTTCTTAACACTTGAGATCTTTTCAAGCTGGTAGCTTAACAGCGCTGAGCTCCCTTTTCCTGAGCGGTAAATACCCAATTTAGAGTTGTGAATGTCAAATCCAATGTGGATGTAATGTGTCTCAAGCCTTGTGAAGTGGTCAGAGGTCTGTGAACTCTCTTTTCTCTCAGAAACTTGCAAATACATAAAATAGGCCCAGAATAATTTTAGCCCAACAACTGCACCAGGGCAGCGTTGCACGTGTTTCCCATAGCTACCACTACTGCCGAGACCTTCTGGGCCTCGCCTTAGAACGAAGATGCTCCTGGCCCTTCGGAGAGTCCTCTTGCAGGGCAGGAGCATGCGCTCTTCCATTCAGGGACAGTCTTAGCCTCCTGCTCACTGGTGAACAGCCTCTTGCATCCAGCATATTGGATAAATTCAGCCAGCCTCTCCAGGTCCTCAAACAGGGGTGCATGCCCTCCGGGGAGGTGGCTGAGATGACAAGTCTCTTTATGGCCTGGCACTCACCACTGCCTATCTTCATCAGATTTGAACCCTTCTTTATCCCTGGACCTGTCCGCCCAGCCTTGGGCACAGCTCAGCCACTCATCCCAAGGAGCTGACATAAAACAATGAACAGACCCCAGAATCTGAGGCAGCACTGCCCTGATGATCCTCCACTGCTCCTGACCCTGACATTCCACACTCCTTCCCTCCACTTAAAATCCATCCGCTCATCAGCCATCGCCTCAGCTGTTAGCGGTGTTTTCTCCATTGGCTTAGATGTCTTCCTCAGTCTGAGCCAGTAAGCTTTCTCTTCTACCGCTGACTCTTAAGGTATACCTTTCTCCTCCCACTCCAGCCAGGGGAGAATTAGAAAAGGTACAGTTTGTGCATCTTAATATTGCTAATTTATTAAATAAACATTTCTAACCAACACATTGTATAAGCTTGGAGAGTTTTTAGGAGCTTCACCAAGGTTAACTCATTTAATCCTCACAAGACATTGGAAGATAGGGACTATTATTATTCCTCTTTCTCAGATGAGAAAAACCTAGGCACAAAAAAGTTGAGTCCCTTCCCAGGTCACACAGCAAAGAATTGAAGGCCACATTCGAAGGTAGGGATCCTGGCTCCCACGTCCATGCCCTTAACCGCCACACCACGCTGCCTGGCACTGCCCGGATTCTCCTTCTGGGTGGGTGAGTCCTTCCTACTGTGGGCATTGGAGACTTAGACATTATCCGAGGAGTCTGGTGCGGGTAGGCACAGCTTCCTCCACAAATAGGCACCCCCCGATTCAGTTCATTATTTCATTCACACACGCCGTCATCTAACCATGTCCTGCTGCTTAAACTTTCGCCCTCTCACTTACTCGAAAACATTACCTTCAGGCAAATCATTTGGGGGAATTGAAATTGACTTCAGTTTTCCTCTATCTTTGCACAAGGCATTTACTTTTTTCGTAGGTTAGCTTTTTGTGGGAGATATTTAAAATGATGAGCTCTAAGTCTGAACAGTGAGCTGATGGCACCAGAAATATTGAATCAATTCATATTGCCACATGATATTAAATGGCTTACTCATAATCCCAGTGAAACTGGCTCTTATAATGTCTACATATTTTTAATTAGGTTTGGAATGATATCTTAGAGATGCTTAATTCACATTTCCTTTACTGTCAGAACAATTATTAGTATGCACTTCTAGGTGACAAATTTACTATTTGAATTCATGTCTTTCCATGCATATTTAAATAGTATGACAGAACTTTTAAATATACATATTAATCTGAAGGGCACAATGCACTTTATCTTTAAATAGGTCACGCAATTCTGTTTCACAAAACAGAGCTTTGGACTTTAGGCTACAAGAAAGCTGAAATATGAGAAATAATATTGGTTTTATGTGTATTTTCTGAGCACTCAATATGTGCTTGATAATCAATTGACTTACAAAGTCTTTTCTAATCTTAGTTCTGTGCATAATAATTGTTCCTCACACACGTTGAAAAGGACACATCTCATCCCCTACGATGGAGGAGGCAGGAGGGGGGACAGAGCGTAGGTGGGGATGTTGAAAGGGGAATATTGCAGAGCTCCTGGAGTCCAGAAGTGCTTGGGATCTCCTCGTTTCCTCTGCGTGTTTAAACTTGGATTCCAGTTGACTTCACAAACAATGGACCCCAGGCTCACGAACATCCTGACTGAAAGTGCTGTGAGTCAAAAGAAAGCCCCCAGCTGGGGTGTTTCCAAGGAAAGCCCTTGATGTCAGGACCGTGTGGGGCACCTCCCCCAAGCTTGGAGGAGATTTCCTGCTGCTGGAGGAGGTGAAATTCTGATGATGGGACTTTGGGCTGCGCTGAGCTGCTCCCGGGGAGAGGGAGGAAGCAGCAAGCATGCCTTGCAAACTGGGCTGAGGCGGAGGGCACTTCTCGCTTGAATAAGGTCGAGGTAATTATGGGGGTCACTCTTGCTGCGACAGACATTTACACAGGTGCCAGACATTGGCCAGGACTTCTCAGCTCCTCTGTTGAGGTCTCAGTCAGCATTTCCTGGCCACGTCAACAGATGGTTCTCTGAAACTGGCTGGGGAGGAAAGACCTCTTGATGATGAGCTCTCTCTCCCTCTCACATAGGGAACTTGCATTCCTCATAGTGAAGGATGGAAGCCCTTTGGCCTCGCCCTCCTGCCCAGCTGATGTGATGGGGGCAGGTAAAGGGGTGATATGGGAAGGGAGGCTGTCCTCCCAGCACATAAATAGTCTCATTACCCAAAGTAGGACTACAGATTTTAAGTGCCAATTTCGGAGGCTCAGGTTTCCAAAAACCATTTTGGATTCACAAAGAGAATAACTACCTTGTCAAAGGTTGCTACCCGTCCCCAGTTGGTAGTAGATTTGAGAGCAGGCCTTTTCTGTCCACAGTGGGGTCTCAGCCCTTAGATCAAATGATTTATAAGTGGGGAGGGAGTCCCCTGAATGATGGAACCCCCTCTCCTGTGGAAATCATTTGATCTAAGCCATGCTGCGTTGGGGGTTCCATTCTCAGATAGGTTGTTCTGGTTGTTTACATTGTCCCTTTACAGATAACAATACTCCAAGTCTGGCTTTTCCTCGTAAACTTTCCAGTGCCATTGAAGATATGCAACTGACTTGGCCTTACTTCTTACGTTCAATGGAGCCAAATTTCTTATCTTCCACTGATTTAAAAAGTATTGCAAATGCCATTAAATTTAAGGAAACATACAGTGGATGCAGCATTCAGCTTCGTGTCCTACCCCGAGGAGGGCTCACCTTTCCTTCTAGACCCCGCTCCTGCTCTTCATCATCAATTCCTTCCTCTTCATTTCGATTTCAAACATTCTTCACAGTCAGTTGGTAACTGATAATGAATTTGAAGAGCATAATGAATCAACATAAAGGATGAGGTTATTTAATGTTTTCCAGATGCAGGTGGCTGTCAAGAGAGCGAAGGGAAAGGAGAGGCTGGGTCTGGAAACCCTGCTGCTCCTGCTACAGGTGCTTCGGGTCCAGGCTCTGATTTCCAGAATCCACATCCAAACTACGGAGTGAAGCCGAGACTGAGTGAATGATCAGGAGTGTTTGCAGGGTTCAGCCACAGTGTTATCACGTTTTATTCAAATCTCCTAGTCCAAAAAGGAATACCATGCCCGGTTTCTATCTCAGTGCCAGTGTTTCGTTTTGATCAAAATTGCAGTTGCAGAACTGACAGATGAGAGTGAGTGCTTGCAGATGTGAAGACCACAGTGAAATAACGCAGGGACGACACCCGCAAGACTGGGTTAATATCACAATACAAATTCAGTCGGTTTTAGTTTCCCAATTCATTTTTCCTTGAGAGATGATAACTTGTCTTGAATTCCAAATTTATTTCTGAACCAGAGATGTAGAAAGACTGCACATCCCATCTATGAAGTTTTAGTTCCACTGCTTCTAATTTTGCATTATTGTGGAGTTTAACTTCCTTTCCAGGCTTAAAAAGGGCCATTTGAAAATTGATCATACCTACAAATATAAATCTATTTTAAGATACTTTTGAAGGATGACAAGTTTTTGAACTGTTTTTTCTAGGTACCACATTTGTGAGCAACAGAAGTTAGGAGACCCCGGGAACCGTGTACAATTTAACAACTAAAGCTACAACTCGGCACCTTCAGTTTTCCCAGTTTGCCACTAGAGTTGGAGGTGAGATAAAGTAACAAAAGCCTGCAGCCTTCACAATAGGTGAATCCCCTGAACGATTTCCCTCTCCTCTGCTTCCCCTTGCTTTCGGCATCAGCATCTCTCCGCCCTGACTGTTTAATCCTCTTAGGGTCCCATTCTCTTGGGTTGCCCTGAATCTCTGAGAATAGAGGAAGGAATTGGCTCCGATTGAACCATTTGGCAGGAAGAGCAGGCTGGGCTTGTGATCCGCTTAGGACTCCTGTGCTCAGCACAATGGCATGGAGAGAGAATGGTGGGCTCATAGGCACCAAGCTGGTGGGAGAAAGATGCGGGCAGGGGCCTCCCTGTCCCTGCAGGGACACATGCTCCACTTCTGTTCCCAGTGTGCCAGACTGGCCCTGGGGCTGGTGAGTTCGGAGCCTCAGCATGAAAGCTGCTCTGAACATTAGAATAAGATAATATTCTTAAAAGCCTTATTAGAAACTTTCATGGGAGGCTATGGGTTTTAGGCAATAAGGATCTCTCTAGGTATTCCCTTCATTTACTTTACTTCAGATAAGCCAAAGGGCTCTTGAGATCCTCCAGTTTTCAAAAGGTAGGCAGAGCATTTCCAGGACATGTGTCCTTATTACCACAGTGGATGGCAGCTCCTGCCTTCAGAGCCTCAGTGAAGGAAACCCCTGCGGTAAATTAGCCACAGACTCACAGTGCCGGCGCAGCGCAGCTATTCACACCGTGTCACCCATCACGTGTTTCAGCTGCTCTTTCTCTGCTCGCCATGTAATCTCTGAAAAAAAAAAAATAGAAGCTTTTTTGTGTGCCTGGGGTGGGGGTGGGGACCGGCCTTGCAAATTCCCCTGCACGGATGCAAAGCTGGACCACAGTTGCCAGGGAGTTGTTTCAGCCTCTGTGGAAATTAAGGAGCTCATGGAAGGAGCTTATTCTCCATTTATAGTGAGTTCAAGTGGGACAATAGGTCTGTGTGACTGAGGATTACTCAGCCAGCCACAAAAGCATCAGGACCTTTTAATCTGAAAATCAAAATTGTGCATCTAGTGACCCCACCTCAGAGGAAGACAGAATGCCAGAGGGAAGGAATTTTTTTTTCTACTCTCAGAAAGATTGCAAAACTTTCTCAAGATGTAAATATCACTATTAAGCTTCAGCCAGAGCCTTTTCAGAATCCAGGCTACAGAATAACCTTCCCTCAGGATCCACCAAGGAATGGCGAGGACTGCCCTCAGTGATGACCCTGGCCCATGGTGCAGAGGTGACAGAGGGGTTAGGTGGACTTGGAGGCAGGAAGGACACCCTGCAGAGGGCTCCAGGTGGGTCCGAGAGTCCTCTTCAGGCACACTGGTCCCTTTGAAGACAGCGACAGGGATTAATTTTTCCCACCAGTTGACTTCTGGTCAGTTTTGTTTCTTTCAACTTAAGGGGATTATACTCTGGGGAAGCCAAAATATCAAAGTACTAGTAGAAACAATAATAATAAATTACAGTGCTTCTCAGATGTGTTCTAACACCAACTGCCCATTCTTGCTAACTACTTTGTTGGCTAGCAGCCAGCTGTCCCTAGGTCCCTTTGTATGGGCAAGAGTGCAGTTTCCTGTCAGAGTGGCGTTCAATCTTACCCATGGCACTTGCACCAGACAGACATTCAGAAAGTCTTGAACTTATTTAGAGACATATTTGCTTTAATGTGTATGTCCTTTAGTGAGCAGGACATGTGGATGCCCCCTCTACATGCTTTGCTAAATATGCTTTGCTAACCCAGAAGTCTCCAAAGCCATCTTCCCGGGGCTGGAGGATCTAGCACCAAAAAGCAGAAAGAAACTTGTGGGCCTGATCATGGGCGTTCAGAAGTCTGTTTTTACAGAATATAAAGTGTCTGATCCCTGCCTTAAGAATAAATGTCTGCTAAAAATATATAATAAAAACTTTTAAAACACAATTTTACCTACATAACAAACCTGCACATATACCCCTGAACTTAAAGGAAGAGTAAAAGAATAGGTTAGGTGTCTGCTGAAAAGACCAAGGCTGTCATCTAAGGGGCACCGTGGAGGACCCAGAGCAACACGGCAAATGAGTCTTTGTGTGCGAACTCTACCGTAACGTCCTTGGGGGAAGAGATTCTTCTTATGAAATGATGGGTGGGCTCTGAGCCCCCTTACCCCTGTGTCTCTGCAAGAATGACCCCAGGAATTAAATTCCAGAGACTCACAGTGCTCAGCACAATGGCGTGGAGAGAGGATGGTGGGCTTGTAGGCACCAGGCTGGTAGGAGAGAGATGTGGGCCCTCTCTGTCCCTACAGGGACACATGCTCCGATCCTGTTCTCCATGTGTCAGGCAGGCCCTGGGACTGGTGAGTTCAGAGCCTCAGCATCAAAGCTGCTCTGAACGTTAGAATAAGATGATATTCTGAAAAGCCTTATTGGAAACTTGCATGGCCTTAAGAATAAATGTTTGCTAAAAAAAGATAATAAGAATTTTTAAAACACAGGTTTACCTATATAACAAACCTGCACATGTACCCCTGAACTTAAAGGAAAAGGAAAAGAATAGGTTAGGTGTCTGCTGAAAAGACCAAGGCTGTCTTGTGCCCTAAAGTCATCAGCCTATGCTTCTGCTGTCACCTGGCGGACCCACTGAAGCTGATCATTACCAGGAAGAGCGCTAAGCTAGGACTATCGCCCTCCGTTTGAACAGTGTCCGCCTCTGGCACCCCACGTGGCTCTGACTGCCACCCTTTGCGAGACCTGCAGAGAGCACACAGGCTGCTGCTGCCTGGTCGGGGACGGCAGGACAGCGGCATTAGTCTGGCCAACTGTCATGTCCTGTTCCACAAGAACAAAGCTCATGCATTGTCTTCATTGACTCTGATGACATCCTGGGAGAAAGAGCAAGATAGATACAACTGATTCCATTTTTCATAAAAGCATATAAAATGGTTTAAGTAAGTTTCAACATGATAGAAGCTCCCCACAGTGGTGGTAGAATGATTCCAACCTTCCTCCTTCAGTTCTGTGAGTGTTTTCATTACATTTAGAATGGAATGGATTGAGGTGTACTTGTTTCTCAAATCACAGCACACTACAATTAAGTAATACTATTGTGTCCCAATAAATAAGTCATTTTTGTTCAAATATAAGGAACAAATTTATCTTACTTATTCCAAGAGCTGTTTCACCCTAAAAGCAGCCCGTGCTACAAAGGCAAAGCTGAGATCTCCTTCCTTCCCCTCCCCCTCTCCTCCTCGTCTCTACGCCCCTTCTCTGGCTCACCCATGTGCAGATGATTAATCATGACAACTTTCCAATGAGCCCAGAGGAAGGCTCAGAATTCTCAGGGCAGCACCTTAAGCAGCTAGTCCCAGTGCTTGGAGTTCGCCCAAGAAATGACAAATCCACTTTAATATTCTCAACATTTTGACCAGGTGACACATTAACAAGGTTTACAATCAGAAAAATGTAAAAAATTATGATCAAAATCTTCCTCCTACCACATTCTCCAACTACTCCGTTTCCTCCATCTCCAAATTCAGACACAATTAATAAGTCACCATCATTGTTGGTTTCTTGTATATTCTCTCAGAGATTTTCTTTGTGCTTGTACAAGCAAATACAGATATCTATTTCCCCCACCTAAATATTGCCTATACTGTCTGTCTATAGCTAGCATAACGATAAATCTTAGAGATTTCCCTATCAGTACACATAGAAG
The DNA here is from genome assembly GCF_001604975.1 of Cebus imitator. NCBI lineage: Eukaryota > Metazoa > Chordata > Mammalia > Primates > Cebidae > Cebus > Cebus imitator. The sequence continues at coordinate 529,670 of NW_016107833.1, forward strand.
CCTTGTTCATTTAGTAGTTGCATTGTGTGACTGCACTATGATATATTCAATCAGTCCCTACCAATGGATATGGCTTGTTTACATTCTTTTGCAGTCACAATGAGACACATTTGCATTAATGTGTTTGTTCTTTAGTGAGCAGGGCACGTGGATGCAGCTGTGCTGAGCTGCCCCTTCAGTGGAGGTCAAATGAGGTAGTAGATAATTTGGTATTAGAGGTATTAGATTGTTTTGAATGTATATTATTTCTCATGTATACTGCTATATGTAGGATATTTTCTTACAAGTGGAATTTTTGTGTCAAAAGATAGGTGTATTTATAATCCACTAGGTATCTCCAGATAGTCATCTCAGTGGTTTTACACATGTACAAGCCTTGCAGTTCTGTGTGAAAATGCCCCTTTCCTGATGGCCTGACCATAGCTATTTCATCCAACTTCTTTTCTTTCTGCCAAACTGCTGGATTAGAAATTGTATCTTCATGGAATTTTTACTGAGCATTTATCTTACTATGAGTGAGACTGCACATTTCCTATTATGTTTAAGATGCATTTTTATTTCCTTGTTTCTGTCATCTTCACTTTTGAGCTCATTAATAGATGACAGATAACGTGCTGCAAAGCAGAAGTGGGCTGTTCTGAGGTCACACCCCAGCCCTGTCCGAGCTTGACGTTAGAAGGACGCGCATCACCATGCCAGCACCAGCAGGTAGTACGCCCCTGTGGGCCCTGAGGGAGCATGAGCTTCAGCCACAGAGGAGAGGAACGACCTTCTTGGCCCAAGGAACAGCTCAGCACAGATGCAGCGCTCTGCTGGTCCATGGCTTGTAACATGTCTGCATGGCAGGACCCCAGGTCCTGTGACTGGAACATGGGTTTAGACAGCTAGGTTGGAGCAGGGTCTTGAGTGCTGTGGTATAGAGTTGGGCTTTGCTCCGCAGGTTATGGATGACAATGCCAGGTCCTGGGTAGAAAATCAATACCTTAATTACCCCTAACTACTAATGCTGTGTGCACTGCTATGTGCCCTGGATCTACATTTAAATTTATATTCACAAGCAGCACATATTAAATAATCAGTCACTAAGAAATGTTAGTTGCTGGGGATTCTGGAGAGAGAGACACTGACCGTTGACAGTATTGTGGTCCAAAGTCTCGTGTCTGAGTTGTCCCGCCAGGAGCCAGCTTCGGTCCAGGTCACAGATCCTACTTCACTCTCACATAAGCTGAAAGATGCTGCTTTCTAGAATTGAGATTGGAGAGAAGGGAGGTAGAATCTGCCGTCATCCCAACCTGGGTCTGGTTAGAGGGCAGAGGGGTTGGCTCTAGGGCCCACTTCTTCCCAAAATGGATTCTACAGATTAGTAGAAAAAGGAAAGAGAAGAAAACAAGAGAGAAATTAGGCAAACTGAAGTCTAGAAAAATTTGAGGTTTTCAAATCTCAAGATTTTCACTTCCTAGTTATTCCTCCTCGAGGTGGTAAGGTCCAAAATTCATCAGTATTTTCTATTTTCATAGATATTTTGAGCATGTCGCCAAGAAAAGAAATGGGTGTCTTTTAATACACAATCATGCCTCACTTAACAATGGGGATACATTCTGAGGAATACATTATTAGGCGATTTTTGTCATTGTGCAAACATCACAGGGTACTTATCAAAACCTAGATGGTAGAGCCGGTACATGCAGGCTATATCATATGGCCTGCTATTATTGTTCCTAGGCTACAAGCCTGTGCAGCATGTGACTGTACTGAATGCTACAAGCAATTCTTGCGCAAAGGTAGGTATTTGTGTATCTAAATGTAGAACAGGTACAGTAAAAATATGGCATTATAATCTTATGGGACCACTGTCATATATGTGGTCAGTGATTGACCAAAAACATCATTATACAGGATATAATTATATTTCAAACCTACATATAACTTGCTTTTGAATTAAATCATTTGAAAATTATTTATATGTTACATACTTCTTATAAGTGTGACTAGCCCAAGTTGACAGGGTTTCATACTATGAACAGGAAGTGGGGGAGGGCAGGAGGTTCTTCAATATTTCTGAGCCCACGTATTCGTCTGTTGTGCCTGTGACAGAAGTGGGGGAATCCTATGGTCTCTACTTTAGGGGATTTCATGTAGAAATATAGATCTACAGGTGAAAATGAACAGGTTTCATTTACTAAGTCTACTAAGGTCTACTAAGGGTCTACTAAGATCACAGGCATTGATTTTATTGTCAAAGATCACAAAAAGAAATCATAAGAAGAAATGTGACAGCGGAGACACACATGACCATTTAGATAATTCTGACTCACATTTGAACATCCCGACGTGTGTGAACATGTATGTGTGCATGTATGTTTCTCAATAAGCAGAGAGCAGAGAGCTGCTGCTCAGTGGTTCTCTGTACCAGGGTTTCCCCTTCACTGAGCGTTCTTTATTACCCTCTCTTCTCCTAAGGAGACAGATGGTCTCCACACTTGTGCTTTGCCAGAAATCATTACATCGATTCTCGGCAATTCTCAGGGCTCCAAGTCCTCCTGCCTTTCACAGCTGATGGTCGTCACCATCAGCTCACCACCTCCCTGGGTGGATGAGTCTGTGAGAAGTTGGCCTTCAATATTAAAGTAATGAATAGGCTTTAATGTGATTCTTAAAAGCCATTCAACCAGGAAGTTTTGGCTTAGATGCAAGAAGCAGCTTTCAGTGAGTTCTCATTTACATATGACTTTCCAACTGCATTCTTTTAGGAACACGGAAATCTAGTGGCTTGCCCAATCATTGAATTTAAACAATTGAATGAAAAACTTTTTCCCCTTGTTAATTTTAGGTACTCTGTACCAGCCAAACAAATATCACTCTTCCTGTGCCTTATAATTTTCTTCAAGGCTGTAACCTCAAGTTATCAGATGAAAAGGAAATTAATGAAACCAAGGACTGGGCTGTGCCATTGCAGTGTGTTCCTTCATGTTTAGCAATCATAGTAATCTACACGTTAGCTTATAGAATGCAGATTGCAAACATGTCACTCCATCCTCACGTAACCCCAAAATTATTGATAATGCTCTTTTTTTCAGATGCCAAAACAATCTAATTGAGTTTCCCAGGATTCCATAGCAGTCGCTAGTGCCTGTTGTAGGAATCACACCACCCTGAAAGTTTAATCCAGACAGGAACACTGACCCTGCATTTTTCTTGCATATGTTCAATTCCCATTCAAGTACAGTACACTTTTGCACATAATATGCTCTTTTACTAACATCCAGAGCAATAGAAGTGAAAAGTTATGCCCATTTTTAGTTGAGAATCTACTAAGATCATTGTTCCCATGGAGATTTGCACCTGCTTTCCCCTGCCAGTGAGTGCATTTGGTGCTGTCTGCTTTCATTCCAAAGATCTTTCTCCTTTCTTTTATTTTTTTAAGCAAAAAACCCAAACACTCAATTACTTACAACAAAATACAGAAAAAGTTAACATGTAGTCATTTTTTTGTTCTGAGTTTTATTAAAATGGAATATGTAGATGGTAAAGCCGCATCCATCTTTGATACCCAAGTGTAAGCTTGCTCACCTCCCCAGAGAACCAGTGTCATGAATTTGGTGAGTGTTCCTCTAATTTATTTTTTTACATTGTAAGTGCATATGTATCCATAAATAATATGTAGGACTGCTTTCTGTGTTTTTAGATTATATAGAAATGGCGTCATCCTGGAAAAACCACTTCACTTCCTAAAACTCAATATTATATTTTCAAAATCAATTTATTTTCATTCATATGATCAGCATGTAGCTGAATTTTATTTAAATTTTGACCTTTATTTTTAAATATGAGCTGGATTATTTTTGACTACTAGATATATTTATTTCTGCAATTGTACATCTGTTTTCCATTTATCAGGCTTTTCTTTGAGACAACTTCTTACTTTTATTTATTACATTTGTATGAAGCTAGAAGTTCATGAAAGGTATATTCCTGATCTTGTTTTCATTTCATCCTCGAAGCAACAATTCTGGTCCTATTTTTGTCATCATCCTGAGACCCTAACTTGTGTGTGATCCTGGGCAAGATTCTGCTTACCCCCTTCTCTTTCCTCATCCAGTTGGCCTTGCTCTGTGGCCAGGGGTTTATTCCACATGCCAGTCATCTTTAATAATGACACTAACCACAGCAGTAATGACACGTGCCATTTATTGAAAGACTGCTGTAGGTTAGGCAGCATTCCTGGATAACAATAGGCTGTGGATAAACACTAAGTTCTAAACCAATTGCAAAATATACCCAAAAGTCAAATATTTTTTATTTCCCTGTTAGATAGACTAATATTGTGTTTAGATGGGAAGTAAAAAAAAAAGTAAATATCCAAACATACTGAGAATCTCTGGTCTATGAGCTTGGGAATACACTTGAAACTGTCATCCCTCAGACAGGATAGAGATGTCATAATAAAGATGTCTTGCTCTTGATTCATGTTCATTCTGTTACTGTGGGTGAGCTCTTGAATTAATCACTTTCAGATTCTTGTCATTGGCAAGGTTCAGCAGTGGATATGATACTCTGAGCTGATAACTCATTAAATGTCCAAACAAACCACCAAATGCACACGAAATCATAGTCATTCTTTCCATCTTTGTTTGCTTAGGATCCAGAACACTCTGGTAAAACCAACCTATTGCTTGTTCAGCTTTGATAAAAACAAAAATTTTCTAACTTCAAGCAAAGAAATGTTTGAGCAGGTTTGTTTGATATAATAACATCTCTTGAACGTGTGGGACTTGAAAGAATTAGAAATGCACAAGCTTGAAATAGTAACTAGCTCCCATTTTTGGAAGATTTTCCCAGAACTACTGGTGAATTGTTCTCTTTTAACATAAACATTTAGTGCTATAAATTTCCTGCTCAGCATTGCTCCAGCTGTGTCCCACAAATTTTCTTATGTTGTATTTTCATTTTCATTCAGCTCAACGTATTATTTGAATCTTTTTCCTTGATACTTCCTCTTTAACCCATAGATTATTTAGAAATGTGTTATTTAGTGTGTAAGTGCTTGAAGATATGTCTGCTATTTTTCTGTTATTGGTTTCAACTTTGATTCCACTGTGGCCAGAAAACACAGCCTGTATTACTTCAGTTCTATTGTATTTGTTAAGATTTATTTTATGGCCCAGGATATCTATCTTGCTGTCTTGGTTCATTTTGTGTTGCTATAACAACATATGGCAGACTGAGTAATATATAATGAACAGAAATGTGTTGGCTCACAGTTCCGGAGGCTGGAAAGTTCAAGATTGAGGGGGTGGCATATGGTAAGAGCCTTCTTGCTGCATCTTAACATGGCAGAAATCATCACATAGCAGAAGGGCAAAGAAACAGTGAAAGAGAGAGACAAAAAGGGGCCAAACTAATCCTTTCATAAGAAACCTACTCCCATGATAATAGCATTAATCCAATCATGACAATGGGGCCCTCATAACCCAAGTACCTCCCATTAGGCCCCAACCCCTAACACTACTGCATTGGAGATTACGTTTATCAAGCATGGACTTTGGGGAACACATTCCAACCACAGCATATGGTAAATGCTTTGTGAGCATTTGAAAAGAATGTATATTCTATTGTTATTAAGTGATGTGCTCTATAATCTACTAAGTTATTCTACATATTTTCTGATTTTCTGTCTTGATTGTCTAGCAGTTATTGAGAGGGAGGTGTTGAAGCCTCCAACTACAATAGCAGACTTACCTATTTCTATTTTTGTTTCTATCAGTTTTTGCCTCACATATTGATACAGAAGCGGGCAGAGAAGTGCTAGGAAGGGAAGGGTATGCTCCCTGGTGAGGGCTTTACCCCAGGCCGTGCCCATGGACCTAAGTGAGGACAGGCATTTCTGTTTTCCTGCCTAAATGTTGCCTTTCCTAAGACCACCCTGGCCTGCCACACCCTCATCCTGTGCCTATAAAGACCCGGAGACCCTAGCAGGCAGGAACACAAGCACCTGGACATTGTTCATCAGTGGAAGAATACACAAGTGGCTGGACATCAAGAGGACATCCAAAGGAGCTCACTGGAAGAAGAGCACACAAACAGACACCTGCAGGCCATCGACTAACAGAGTGATGTGGAGTTTGGTTGGGGTGATTAGAGGAGCTGATCCGACTCCAGGGGAAAACCACCTTCCCACTCCATCTCCCTTCTGGGTCCCCCATCTGCTGAAAGCTACTTCAACTCAGTAAAACGATGCGCTCATTCTCCAAGCCCATGTGTCTGATTCTTTTGGTACACCAAGGCAAGAAACCCCAGGATACAGAAAGCCATCTGTCCTTGTGAGAAGGCAGGGTGTCTAATTCAGTTGACTGACACAAGCAACCTACAGATGGCTAAACTAAAAGAGCACCCTGTAACACACACCCACTGGGGCTTCAGGACCTGTAAACTTTCACCCCTAGGCACTGCAGTGGGGACAGAGCTCCACAGAACTTTTTTCATTTCAGTATGTTGTAGCTCTGTTGCTTGATGCATAATTGTTTAGGATTGCTATGTCCTCTTTGTGGATTGACCTTTTGTCATTATATAATGTCCTTCTCTATACCTGGTGATTATCTATACTCTGAAGCATACTTTTTCTGATTTATAAAAATAATTGCTGTTTTCTTTCAATTAGTGTTTTATGGTGTATCTTTTTCAAGCTTTCATTTTTAACCTACTTACATTGCTCTGATTGAAGAGAGTTATTTTTAGACAATAGATAGTTGGGACATATTTTAAATCCACTTTGGCAATCTCTGTCATATAATCGGCAAATTTACATCACTTACATTTGTTGTGACTACTGATATGTTAAACTACAAGTCTGATTTTTAACTTTCTTTGTGTTTTCTGTTTTTTAATTTTTCTTCTCTTCTTTTTTCTTGCCCACCTGCAGGCTACTTAATTTTTTTAGAATTCCATTTTTATGTTTTTATAGTATTTTTGACTATATCTATGTGCATAGATTTTTAATAATTCCTCTAAGTATGATATATAACTCATTACAGACTATTATATATAACTCATCAAAGATCATTGGTGCTGACATTTTACCAATTTGAGTGAACTGTAAAACCTTACTTCCTTTTAAGTCCCTTTGCCCTCCCCCATTTATAGCATAATTGACTTAAATATTTTCTCTACATACATTCAGAACCATACCAGAAATTTTTGTGTTGTAATTTCAGCTTCAAAGTCAAACATAATTTAGAAAACTTAAAAAAGAAAAAAATTCACTTACAAGCATTTTTTGCCTTTTTCCATGTTTTTTTTTTTTTT
>NW_016107833.1:537146-596814 GCF_001604975.1 Cebus imitator
TGAGACGGAATTTCACTCTTGTTGCCCAATGGTGCAATCTCGCTCACTGCAAACTCCACCTCCCAGGTGTAAGTGATTTTCCTGCCTTAGCCTCCTGAATACATGGGATTAGGGATTACAGGTGTCAACCACCACGCCCGGCTAATTTTTGTATTTTCAGTAAAGACAGGGTTTTATCAGTTTGGCCAGGCTGGTCTCAAACTCTAGACCTTAGGTGACTCACCTGTCTCAGCCTCCCAAAGTTCTAGGATTACAGACGTAAGCCACCGCACCAGCAGAGAGTGAGTTAACTTTTTTTAGTGAGTTCATTTCTAAAGCCTGTTTTGGCTGAATATAGGACTTTATGATCTTCTCTTTTATCACTGGAAAATTGTGCCACATCCTTCTGACTTCCATTATTCCTGATGAGAAATCTATGTCATTTAAATTATGGTTTTTTTTTTTCTCTCTCTTGCTGCTTTAAAGATTTTTTGTTTGAATTTAGTTTTCAGAAGCTTTATTATATTGTGTCTTGGCAACTATGGCTTTGGGTTTTTATTGTTTGTGATTCGCTTAGCTTCTTGAATCTTTAGGTTTATGTCTTTTGCTGAATTTGGAAAATTTTTCGTCATTACTTATTTGGACAACTTTTCAGCCCCGCTCTTTCTTCTCTTCTTCCCAGGCTTTCATTACATAAATATTAGATATTTTATTATAGTACCACAAATCTCTAAGGCTCTGTTTATTTTTTTCCAAACAAAAGTTTTTTTCTCTGTTGTTAGAATTGGGTAATTTGACTTCTTCTATCTTTGAGTCATCTGATTCTTTCTTCTGTCTTCTTCATTCTTTTGCTGAACTCAGTTACTATATGTTTCAGTTCTAAAATTTCCATTTGTTTCTTCTTCATTTCTTTGTATTTTTTCTATTTCTTTGTAGAGACTTTGTATTTTTTGTTTAAAACATGTTCATAATTTCCTGTCAAAGCATTTTTATAATGGCTTCTGTAAAATCCTTTAGATAATTTCAACATCTGTGTCATCTCAGTGTTGCTATATTTTAATTTTTTTTCATTCAAGTTGATATTTTCCTGGTTCATTATATGATGAGTGATTTTCATTTGTATCCTGGACATTTTGGATATTCTGTTATAAAATTCTCAATCTTATTTAAATTGTCTGTTATAGCAAGTGTGTGTGTGTGTGTGTGTGTGTGTGTGTGTGTGTGATGTATGTGTATGTGTGTGTGACACACACCCACATATATATATGCGAATAATATTGTATTACTTCATGCTAATACTGTCATTTCTTTTCTTTCCATGTATAAGTGCCACACCACACTGCTAGTGTGTTTGCTTTGACATTCGGCTCTCTTTTTAAGATAAGAAAAGTGTCTACTTTATTTAACTGTATTTATTTTTTCTATCACAACTTTTTCTTTGTATACATCTAAATTTCCACCTACTATATATATATATATATATATATACACATTTTTTTTTGAAACAGAGCCTTCCTCTGTCACTCAGTTTGGGGTGCAGCATCATAATCTCGGTTCACTTCTAGAGGGGGAAGTGATTCTTAAACGTAACCTTAGATTCTTTTGTGGAACATAGGCATATTGGTTTTTCACACTAATGTGTGAGATGTGCCTCCTTCAAGCCTTATTATAGCATTGGCACATTACCCACTGAATGTGAAAAAAAGCAAAATATAACATAACCTTAAAAGCAGAAAACCATAAGGCACAAGGACCATATTAAAATTAAAAATTTTGTCCAGTGAAGGACACCATGGACAAGACAAGCAGGAATAAAAACATAAGAGAGGATATTTGCAATGAATACACTAAAAGAAGAGGCTAATATCTCTGGTAACTAGGAATCTATCAAGAATAAATAAAAGATGACCCAACCAAAAAATACATGACAAGTAATTCATGGAAGAAAGGTCCAAAGGGCTGACAAACATACAAAAAGATATTCAAAATTATTAGTGATTAGAAAACCATACACAAAAATGATAACAAGACATTACTTTGCACTTAAATGAGAAATATCAATTGAAAAAGTGAGAAAATGCAAATATTGCTGAAGATGCAGGACTATAGGAATCTCATGTGTTATTGGTGGAAATATGAACAGGGCAGCCACTTTGAAGATTAATCTGGAAGTACTTAGTCAATCTAAGTATATTTATAACCAATGACCCAGCAACTCCACTAGAAATATATTTTTAGAATATATGCCACTTCTGGGTATTTATTCTAGAAAAATTCTAGCACAGTAAAATAACATGCATTACAACCTGTTATTTTCATATGCATAAGAGGTAAAGTAAGTGTTCATTCCTGGATAAATAGTACAGCAACATAGCTAAATATTAAAAACATAACAGAGTGAAAAAGTAAAAAAATACCATGAGCACAATCCCTTCATGTAAATTAAAAGTGTATGCACACAAAACAACATAGTTTTTTATGAGAAGATATACAAATAATCACACACACATAAAGCACCTTATAATTGTGGCATATGGAGGAGGGAGGAATGGAAGCATGGAATGGGATCCTGTGAAGGCCAGCGATACCATGAGAACTCGAAGCTCTATACCTGAAGTCCCAAACAGACAAAAGAGCTATCATGAGGATGATGGATTAAAATTGTTCTACATGGTTCCTGGAGGACATAACTAGAGTAAGAGGCTAAATATCTAAGGGATAATAGATTTTCACTTGATAAAAAGAAAAGAGGTTTCTTAAATGAAGCAATGAGTTCCTCCATATTGGACATGTACATTAGTTGCTGAATGATCACTTGGTAGATGTTTTGGACCTAAATCTTGTGCACTTTCCAAAAGTCCCTTAACTGCCTCCTTCTGTCCCAAAACACTTCTCACTTCCTGTAGTCATTTCTGCCATGATCCCTGAGCAGATTGGTGTCTGAGTTGCGCCCTGGGCTCCAAGGCTTATGTGCCCAAAGGCTAAGCCCATGTGTGTCAAACCACCACTCCTCTTCCAGATCCAAATCGCTGTGATCTTATGTCCCTTGGACTTTCACTGAAGAGCCAGTGTTGCTACTGGGAAGTGTGAGGGAAATATCTTGCCTCATGGTGAATCGTAACTAGTAAGAACTGGGAAAAGGAAGATAGATTAGCAGACAAACTTGCTTTCTTTCTTTCATTTGTGAAATGCCCCCAAAGAAGTCATTAATTTCAACAGCCTCTCAGAGAAATGCTCTGTGTCCCATGGACACACCTGCCAAGCTACCGCTGAGTTTCTTGGTGGCTGTGGTGGGCAGCAGCCAGCACACCCAATTGTGTGGCTCCTCTCATTCCCTTGTCTTGTTTCTGCTTGTTTCCTTGTACACACCTCTGGATTTTTACCTCTCAAGTTAAGGGTTAGTGCTTTAATCCCTGCCTCTGGCTCTGCTTTCCAGAAGACCTTGCTGAGGAGCAAAAATGTTGTCTGGTGGACTCAAGCTGGATGTGGTGATCTGTGAGGTCACTTACTTCTCCAGAGGTCTAAGATTCTACAATTGTGACCTCATCTTCTGAAAAGCAAGATTTCCCACAGGGCTCCTAATATAATAAGTCTTTTACAAAACTGTGAATATTGGCTATCCACCCCACTTTCCTTACCTCACATCAGATCATCAAGGTCTTCATCCTTTAGATGTCAGGGACCAAGTGAAGCTTTCAATATTTGCCAAGAGCGATCGCCAGTATGTTATTAAACGCAGAACTCCAAGTTACTGCAGACCTCCTTTCTGAAGAATGATGAAATTTTTAAGGATCAGTTTTTGGTAAGAATACTTAAATGTGAGCCAAGACAGTGGATGGCTCCATATCCACTGATGACTAATATGTGTGTTTTTGGATAAGCCATTGAACTCTTTGTTTTTGCCATCTGTAAAACTAGATAGCATAGTCCTTGCCTAAACATATCATAGAATCATAATGTAGGAGCTAGAAGGCTGCTACCTCTGACAGATAGGGCTGAGGAGAGGATTAGATAACTTCCAGAAGGGTCTAGAGAAATGCAAGGAGTAAGAAGACAGGGAGCTGGCAAGTCTGTGCTCAGGATTTTTACCTAGAAAAGAACCTGAGTTTGCCTGCACGCAGAGGGTGTGAGACAATGTGTAATAAAATCCAGGATGCTTGACAGATGGTAGGTGTTTACCAAGGGATAGTTAAATTTGATTCTATGCATTCTTTTTTTACAATAAGGAGGAGAGATAACGTGTATATGATCTTGTTCAGTGAGTGCTGGAATAAATACACAGCCGTGCAGAACCGTAAGGACTGATCATCAGGCCAAGATTCAGAGGATCTTATCCCAACCTTCCGGGGAAATCATGTGGGGAGAACCTCAATGATAAAGATGTTAGAATTTACTTGGAGGAAAGCTTATACCATGGTTCTGCTGATAAGAATAGAAGAGTGTCTGGACTTCTGAATGTTTAGCAATGGAACAAACTGTGACTTGCTTTGAAAGAACTTGCTGGTTAAGAGCTGCTGGCTAGACTTCCTAACCGCACAGTGAAGTGGGACAGTGGTCCTGATCTGATGAGGAACTTGGAAGTAAAATAGTTGCTGGGGACAAGATGATTGCAACTTGGGTTTCAGATTCTTATATTTCAGACAACACAAAATAAGATGTAGAGAGACTAGAGAGAGCACACAGGAGGCTAATTATTGAATTCTTGGAGAAGTGGTGATTATGAATTCCCAAAACAGGGCAAAAGCCTTTTCTGCAGGATAATGAGTTTTTTAAGGATTCACTTTTGAAAAGAATATTTAAATGGCGGTCAGGAGACTGGATAGTTTCAGATCCATTGAGACTAATCTGTGTGTTCCTAAGTTAGTCACTGAATTCTTTTTCTATTTTTAAAACCAGACAACATAGTACTTGCCCAAACACATCAGAGAATCATAACATAGAAACTAGAAAGCTGCCCCGTCTGGCAGATGGGACAGAAAAAAGAGGAAACAAATCTAAACAGATGGAATTGTTGTAATAGAATCCCCGCTCCAGAGTGTGGGATGTAGGTCAAGGAAGCTGGGCCTATCTGTTTCACTATCAACCTTGTCTTCCAAAGACAGTAATTCTGGGAAAAGTGGCGACCCTGTCCAAGTGGCATTGTGGTCTTGACTTTTTCTTTAGTTGTTTTCCTTACAAGCTCATTCATCGGGGATCAGGTGCTCCTGGGTTCTGGCTGCCTTTATATCCTAACTTCCCTTTCCTGTCCTCCAGGCACCCCCACCCCATTTTTAAAACTGCTCTAGGAACAGGACCTATTTCCTCATGATTTTGCATACACTCGACCTCTTCTAATGTGTTAGATTGTCTTTGTCAGACTCAGTATGGGAAGCTTTTCAGAAAGAAAGAGTCATCTCTCCTATGTATTTCTTCTCTCTTGAGAGCAAAGAAGGGGTTGGGCGCAGTGGCTCATGCCTGTAATTCCAGCACTTTGGAAGGCCAAGGCAGGCAGATCATGAGGTCAGGAGTTTGAGACCAGCCTGGCCAATATGGTAAAACCCCATCTCTCCTAAAAATACAAAAATTAGCTGGGCATGATGGCTTGAGCCTGTAGTCCCAGCTACTAGAGGGGGTTGAAGCAGGAGAATAGCTTGAACCCAGGGGCGGAGGTTGCAGTGATCCGAGGTTGCACTGAGCCGAGATTAGAGGCCTTTGCTCTCTAATTACGCACAATTCCTCCCATTCCAGAGATTTCAGGTCCAGCAGGAGGGAAATAGGAAATAGGACCCCCTACTAGATAGCGCAACCTAAAGGGCCGAATGGGGCTTGTTCATATTTATGTCTCCAGTACCTGCAGAATGTCAGGAGAAGACCTTCAGTAAGAAGAGGGGGGCACACTTTACTACCCACATTTAGAGAAGTATGTAGGAATTCTTTATAAGGCTGTGACTAATAATCTACCAGTCATTTAAGTGGGGTTGCATTTATTAAAGCAAAAAATTTTAAAACATACAATAAATAAGAGAAAAAGGCACAGTCATCCTCCTAAATAATAAAACTAGCAATATTTAATTCCCTATATTAACATTGGCTATATAAAATAAGCAGTATTAACATGTTCATTTAAATTAAGACTGATTCATTCAATTTGTATTTATGAGCATATTTAATGGAAGGCAAGAGATACATGGCTAGCTTTTAAGAGGGGAGCCAGGGAATCTCCATGATGTCTGATGCCCCAGGAAGGAGTACCACAGACGCCCCCGAGACAATGTGGACAAACATTCCCAGCCTAGTGGCCTGTGTTCCATCTGGCCACCGTTTACCCCCTGCTCAGTACCCCAGATTTGGGCCAGGAGGTGGCCCAGGGGGAGGTGAGGCAGCCTGGGTGGGACTGAGCCTGAGGCCCTAATGACCAGAGGCAGAGGCCTGAGCCCAGGGTTGCAGTGAACTTTAGCAGACCCCATGCCCAGGGCTCACTAATACCAGCAAGGACAAGATCAGAGGTGAGGCTGGGCCCCATACAAGGGTGTAGGATTGTGGCCAATGGCCGCTGAGTCCCCTAGTAATGACCACAGACACTACTTCAGCACTGCTGGCCATTTTTGTGAAAAATTTTTTTAAGTATAATGAATTAGGAGTCGTTGCTCCCTCCCTTTCTTCGGTAATTATATTTTATGCTTTCCCTTCCCACAAGATTCTGGAAGATCATGAAGTGGATGCCATGAAAAAGCAAAAACACAAAAAAGATAGTCCGACAAAGGCTCCTGTGGACAGACCTCAGGTCTTTGTCACGCCCAGAAGGTTAAGGCTGTCACAGAGAGCCAACAGACAGTGGGCCCCTAGTGCAGGTGAACTCTGACTAATGATAACGATGGCTTGCACTAGCTGGGGGTTTCTCTGTGCTGGGCAATACTGTGATTGTCCTATGCACAGTCACTCATTTCAGAACTTGGAAGTGAGCATTTTTGCTGACTCTGCTTTATAGGTAAGGAAGCTGGGATGGAGAGGGCAAAGGAAAACACCCAAGGTCAAGATTCTTATAAGAAAGGGTGAGCTGTGGTAGGAACCCAGAGCTGACTTGAGAGCTGGATTGCTGACACCACCCAGCACTCCTTCTTGTGCATGCGATATTAGGGTACTGTGCTATGTGCTTGTGCTGTGACCCAGAGAAAGTCACTTACTCCTCCCATATCTTCACCTTCTCATCACTGAAAGAAGTGGGCAGGACATAAGAGAGTGTGTGTGGCGTGGAAAGGGCATGAGCCATTCAATAGCTGGGTGGCCTGGAAATTGTCTTTACCTCTCTGTGCCATATCTCAGTTAATCGACACAGATCCTGGGGAAGGTGCTATTAGTATCTCTATTTTATTTATGAAAATATTAAGGCTCAGAAATGGGAAGGAGGGCCAATAAGATGAGGTGCCTATAATTGTCTGAATTATTCCAAACCCCAACATTTAAACATAAAACCATTTGGCTTCTTCTAACATCCTTCTGTGATTCTTATGTCTGTTAAAACTACTTTGAAGAATTGGTAGGAGGATTAAATGAGGCAATACTATTGAAAGAACTTTGAAACTAAAAACCCCCATGCAAATAGGAGGTCTAGCTGTATAGAGACGATGCATCATAGTTCTCCAGCATGTGATAAATTTACACATGTTCCAGGACCAGAAGCACTCAGCCCTAGGTGGGAGAAGTAAAGGAAAACATATTCTTCTCAAGTTATACTTCAAGTGTTAGGAACCTTCCAAAAGAAGAGAATGCAAAATTATGAATACAAAATTGCTAGGACTCTTCTTTGGGCTTTGGAAGGAGCTCGTGGAAGTGAGGGATTGTGAAACTGAAACTCCATCAGCTTCAAGATATCCATGTTTGTGGATTAAAAGAATCAATGTTGTTAAAATTTCCACACTACCCAAGGCAATATACAGATTAAATGCTATTCCTATCAAAATTCCAACAGCATTTTCACTGAAATAGAAAAAACAATTCTAAAATTTGTATGGAACCAAAAAAGACCCTGAGTTGCCAAAAAGTGTTGAGAAAGTAAAACAAAGTTGGAGGCATCACACTTCCCAATTTCAAATTATATTGTAAAGCAATAATAAACAGTATGGTACTTGCATAAAAATGGCTCACAGACCAATGGAACAGAATAGAGAGCCCCAAAATAAACTCATGCATATACAGTTACCTAATTTTCAACAAGGCTACCAAGAAGACACAATGGGGAAGAATAGTCTCTTCAACAAATGGTGTTGGGAAAAATGAATATCCACATGCAAAAGAATGAAGAGCCCTTATCTAACACCATACACAAAAATAAAAACATAAGGCCATAAAACTCCTAGAAGAAAACACAGGGAGAAAGCCCCCCTTGCTATTGTCCTTGGCAAGGATTTTTTTTTGGTATCTCACCCAAAGCATGGGCAATAAAAGCAAAAATAGACAAGTGA
This sequence comes from Cebus imitator, assembly GCF_001604975.1. Classification (NCBI taxonomy): domain Eukaryota; kingdom Metazoa; phylum Chordata; class Mammalia; order Primates; family Cebidae; genus Cebus; species Cebus imitator. Next base: position 545,567 of record NW_016107833.1, read on the forward strand.
AGTTGTGTTAAACTGAAAAGCCTCTACACAGCAAAGGAAACAATCAACAAAATGAAAAGGCAGCCAGTGAATTAGGAGGAATTATTTGAAAACCATGTATCAGATGAGGGGTTAATATCTAAAAAATACAAGGAGCTCAAACAACTCAGAAGCATAAGCACAAATAATCCTGTTAAAATATGGGAGAAGGACTGGAATGGGCATTTCTCTAAAGTTGTACAAATGTCCGGTGGCTATATGGAAATGTGCTCAGCAGCGCTCATTATCAGGGAAATGCACATCAAAACCACAAAGACATCTCATCTCACACCTGTTAGGATGGCTTTTATCAAAAAGGCGATAGATAAGTATTGGCATAAGATAAGCATGTGGAGAAAAGGGAACCCTTGTACACGTTTGGAGGGGATGTAGATTTGTGCAGCCACTGTGGAAAACAATATGGAAGTTTCAAGAAGAAAAATACAACTACTATATCACCCAGCCATCCCTCTTCTGCGTATATACTCAAAAAAGATGAAATCACAACTTTGTAAAGGAATCTGCACTCCCGTGTTTACTGCTGCATTACTGGCAACAGCCAAGATATGGACACACATTCTATGGGTCCATCAAGGGATGAATGGATAAAGAAATTGTTGTACATACACACACATAAATGGAATATTATTCAGCCTTAAAAAAGAAGTTTGGCACCATAGATGAACTTGGAGGACACTATGCTAAACGAAAGAAGCAAGGCACAGAAAGACAAAGACAAATCCTGCATGACCTCTCTTACATGTGGAATCTAAAACAAAACAAAACGGAAAACCTCAAATACATAGAAACACAGAGTACAACAGTGGTTACCAAGGGAAGGAGATGGGGAGATAGAAGTCAAAGGATACAAACCTGCAGTTATACAGGATAAATAAGTCTCAAAATCTGATGTGTAGCACAGGGAGCATAGTTAATAACTTTCTACTGCAGATTGGAGATTTGCTAAGGGAATAGACTTTTGTAGGTACATTTACTACAAAAATAAAATGGTAATTATGTGAGATGAGGGCTATGTCAGTTGGCTTGACTGTACTAACCATTTTACTATGCATATGTATATCGAAACGTCATATTGTATACCTTACATACATACATTAAAAAGAATATCCAATCCACTACAAAGAAAAGCTCATTTCAGGGTTTGCAATGACTCCCACAAGTGCCACATATGGAAAGGAAGATGAGATGGTTTGTCCCAGAGGTGGGGCTACTGAAAGCATCATGTAGGGAAATAGGGGGCCCCCTGAGCTGAGAATGTTACATGTGATTCTAAGAGAATAAATTAGATTTTTGAAACCAAAATCACTTTAGAAAGTTTTATGCTCAGCCCAGCCTTGCTTCCACAGCTCAGAACTTCCTTTGTGGAGAAACTATAGACCTAAAGTAGGTTCTGTCAAATGCTAAGCCATGGCCAGCCTGTGAATGGTGTTGAAATTTGTGGTATAAAACAAAATCATTTTGATCTGAGCCTAGTGATCAAAGTAGGTGAACAATCTGCTAATAACATTTGGGTGCAAAAAAAAATGAGAGAAATAAGTATGAAGTACTAAACAGATTTTCTTTTGTGGTTAATATACTCATTCTGATAATATTTTCCAAAAAGGGACAGAGGTCAACTTTCAGAAGACATCCAGTAGCTCCCAATATTGCTCTATTCATTTGGATGCCACATTTCTGGTGTACTTCCTTAAAAGGGAAATAATAGTGTGACATTTAATGAGTTACAAAACTATCCTAATATTCCATTCCCCCACGAAGATGCAGTGTTAATAATACTACCTACTCCTAAGGTTGTCATGAAGATTAAATGACAGAGTGTACATGAAGCAATAAACACAGTGCCTGGAATATATTAAGTGCTTAATAAATAAATATTAGCTAATTAATGTTGGTGTTCAGCACCTTCCATTTTCAATTTACTCTGCTGAGGGCATTAAAAAATTACAGCTAGTGCTCGACTTATGACCACGATTGGTTCCGACAGATCGGTCATAACACGATTTGGTCGTAAGTTGAGTAGGCTATATGCATACGGAGATGGTAGTGCTGCCGGAAGCTGGTCCGCACTGTTGTACGCCCAGCTGGGCAACGTTTGCACTGCCAGACGCAGAGCAGTCGAGGCTAGCAACCATGGTCGTAAAGTCGAATGGTTGTAAGTTGCATAGGTCGTAAGTCGATCAATACCTGTATCTTATTTAACATACTCATTACCATCCCGAAAGAGATTATAATGTACATTTTGCAAATGAAAAACTCAAGTCTTGGAGACATTTGAAAATCTTCCCAGTACGAGGAATGAGTAACTGGTGAGCAGGAATCCAGCCCTACAGAGGCTCCATGTCCAGTGCTCTTTCTGTTCTTTCCATGCATTGTTTTTGAGCTATGTCCGGCATAGATCCATGCAACTCTGCAGGTGTGGATGGACGAGGCATTGATCTCTCTCATGACAGAGGAGGGGCTCCCCTCACCTAGCAAATTGGGGAACCTCAACTTGAACCCACATCTACTGCTTTTCAGTCAAGGGTTCTTTCTAAAGTTGTGTACACACTCTCTCGGAGCTGAGAATGCTGTGTGTGATTCTAAGAGAATAAATCAGATTTTGAAACCAAAATCACTTTAGGAAGTTTTATGCCCAGCCCAGCGTTGCTTCCATTACTCAGAGCTTCCTTTGCGGAGAAACTGTAGACCCTAACGTAGGTTCTGCCAAATGCTAAGCCACAGCCAGTATGGCCAGACCAAGTCAACAAACAAAGTCCATTGGTGGATTTCCACCCTGATAGTCATAATTTGCGATCCTCACTTATCTCCTGAGATGTGGTTCCGAAGTACTCATGTAATAATAGGAGATGCTGCATGGAAATTTTATTTACTGAGAAATATTTATGATGAGCAACAAATCATTTGCAAACATGTCTTATCATCAGGATCCATCATAAAGCATTTATGGAAAATGAATTTCTCTTTAGAAAAGATCTGCTAGTATCATATGCATGTTCTGGCTGCAACTTTCCACGTCAGATTTCTATTCTTCTACATTTATTTAAAGTCTCTTCTGCTCAGAAGGCAATGATCTTTCTTTGATACTGAACTGTGTGAAATTCTCCCCAAGGATTAGTCTTCAATGGAGTCACTTCTGCTTTGCTGGGAGGCATTTCACCATGTCTCCATCACTGTACTTAGACACTGTTACCTGGCTAACTCCTGGTAACAGGTCATTTGTAACCCACAGATTAAAACATCTCCCTCACCCACAAACCATTGTACATGATTCTTCCCTTACCATGGAGGTAAAAAATTTAAAGTCACTGCTCATGTTTAAGTCCCTATATAATGATCCCTGTGTGTGGATGCTTCTGGTGTTTAGACTGTTGGATAAGTGGTTTTCTGTTGTATTTGCTTTTGGAGACTGGAGTATCCTCTGGTGAAAATGGCCACCCTTCACCTTCCAGTGACTGATGTGCCTATTGAATTAACACTGGCCTATGCCTATGCATATTCTTGTCATTCTTAGAGGGACAAGTGTCAAGGTGCATGTGTTTACTATGGGATGGTGCCACTGGGCGTTTTCCATCAAACAATGGCCTCTATCATATGGTGCTCTCATGATGCACTGTTACATTTCTGATGACATCTCTCTCCCTGCTTACCTGGAAGGTACATGACTTTGTTATCATTGGCTTCTATAGTTTAGAATTAAGACAAATGGACTTTGGTTTTTTTCTTTTAGTTGATTAATGTTTAAAACAACTGGGCTTAGATATTTGAGCTGAAAAAGGAAGTCAGTTTGGTTAGTCAGTGCTTGGGGTGAGTGCATTCATTAGTAAACACTTATTTACATAAGTTTCAGTGGAAACACATTTGTTTGTACGAATATGGAAAAAAATAGGAATATGTTTACAGCATTCTCACTTGGCAACTCAGAAAAAGACTCATCCTGCAGAAGCACATACGAATCAAACCTCTTCCTCCTCTCCTCCAGTGTTCAGCATGGAAAGCCGGCCGGCCTGGTTCATTACGGCTTATTTCTAAACGTCAAATTCACCTCTTACATAGAACGCTAGAGGTCATCTGGTTGACCTGATCCAAATCAGAAGCATCTTCCCTGGGATCCCTGACAGATGAACTTCCTGAACAAGTTCAAAGATGGCATTCTTCCCTTCTTAGAAAATGACCGTTGCTTTTCTAAACAACTGTTGGAATGTTCTTTTCATGTTGATGCAAAGTCTGGGTCTTTAGAACCTCTTCCTATCTTTTCTAATTCTATCCCCTGGCACTAAACAAAACAAATATTTCCCTTTTGCCCACAATAGCGCTTCAAACATTTGCAGGAAGCTCTGTCATCCATCCTTTGTTTTTGGTTCTGGTAAGCACCTCATTTTTTAAGCAGTCCTTTTAAGACATGGTTTCTACTTCTATCACTTCCCCAACCCCACGCTGGTAGCTCGGCCTTGACCTGGGACTTGGCCTGGCGTAGAGGGCAAGGACACCTCCTCACCTTGCACTATCCTTTTGGGTTTCCTCTGACATATTGATTGCAAATACTCAGCCAACAATTAAAGTCAGAAAGTAATTATTTTTGAATATAAATGTGATTACTAGGAAGTTAATGAAAATACATCTGATCTTCTGGATAGGATCAGTCAGTAGGTTCGGGGGGAGCTGTGTCTTCTGAAGTTTTATATACTTTAGTCACTGCTCCCCCTTTTCTGGAGAGGTGAATTCTGTAACCTCAGCTGGCATTCCGCTAAGGCAGAAGTTCTCAGGGAGAGGTGGGAACAAGCCTGAAAACCTCCATCTCTCCAAAGGAGCAGAGTAGAAGTTTGGAAAAGGCTCCCAGAAGACTTTGAGATGCACAGATCCCATTTCTAGAATTAAGAGCCACACCCTCAAGGTCCTCTGCCCTTTGGGGAAAGAGACCTAATTTGTTCTTCCTGGGTTCCTGAAAAGAAGTCCTCTTTACAGCCCCAGGCGAACCCACTTATATTCATTCCTCCACTTTCTCAGAATCTTTAAGAAAAAAAAGTTATCTATACACTCCTACAGCTGATTCTGGACTCTGATGTCCACACAAGAACTGTTTGTCAGGAATGCCGCACCCCATATGGAACCCAGCACCCTGACTGTCTATGTTCCCAGTCAGCAGGGCCTGCGGTAACCCCTCCTGGGATGCCCTGCCAATCTGTCCCTTGATGTTTTCAGGGGACCCAAATGATGTCCAGATCCAAGTTCAGAAGGGATTACAGTCGGAGATCATTTCAAAGTTTAATGTCTTGGAACATTTTTTTATTTCAAATTTGTTATTTTAAGCACACATTGTGATTTAATGAGTCTTTGTGGGATTTTAGTTTGTGGTTGAGCTTTGAGAGCTGAGGAATGCATGTTTAATTTTTTTCATCCTATAACCAGTGTTTCATCTTAGACTAAATAGATGCACATTTTAGAAATCCCATAGAATCACTGAGAAAAACATTGATGTTTATACAAATGCTTGCATGTTTGAGTGAATTTAACTAAAGGAAACAATCAGATATGATTCCAAAGGCTCTGTGGGGCCCTACTAAATCCTTAATTCTCCCTCAGCATTAATTTCTCCCTCATTTCTGCCTTCAGAGAACTTTATGTGGATGTATAGTGCTGGGCTTTATTTGTGGGTACTAGGGTCTCCTCTGCTGATGCTGGTCTTTGTGGCTTCAGCTTGTAGCACAGGGAACATTCTCTCATTGGAGGGAGGCTGAGCTCTGGCTGAATTCTGATGAACAGGTGGAATTTTCATCCTCACTATGGAAGTGGTGAGGAGAACTGGCTAAAGCTGGGTGGATAAGGAGACAAAGAGTATAATGACAGAACTCTGAGAATCCAAAACCACAGCCTTCCTCTGAAGAGAGGGCAGGGCAGAGCGCCTGTTCAGATTCCACGAAGTGTCTACTCAGGCGAGGCTACAGTTTCACTTGAAGAAATGTCTCTGAACACCAGAAAGATAAAGAGCTATTGGCCACACAGGGCAGAATTGTCTAAAAGCTTCTGTTTTGTTGGCTGTGCTCAGTTTCTAGAGAACAAATCCACACTTTATTCATCTCTGGATCAACAGTATAGAGCATGCCAGCCACTACGTGCACAGTAAAAGTACATTAAATTTTAATGAATGAAAAAGTGAATGCTCAGGGCAGGTTAGAGAATGCACAAGGATAGTTCCCACAGACTTCTCAGTCACACCAGCAGAATATATATATATGTATATAACAATGTATGCACAAATGCCCAGTCATGTGTGCAGAATTCCTAGAACCAATGATTTCTATTCCCACTACTGGGCATGAATATGCAAAAAAAGTGGCAATATTACCCACGTGGATGTAGAACGTGTACAGAAAGTGAGACATTACTGATAAATAAACACATTGCAGTGGAAACCTCGATTCCCAAAGCAGAATACAGCCACACAAGAGGCTGTTTTTAAAAGAATTGGTGAATTGAACGTCTGGAGATTTTTCCAAGTTCGGTGAATTCTATGACAATTGGAGGATAAATGTATTTTTTGGCACAATGCGACTGTGGGAATAGGTGGGGGAAAGGGTCACTCCCAGGCCCAGCAGCTGGCAGGGGAGCGCAAGCCATTTTAATGATAGCAGAGTGGAGCGCTGTCAGGGTTTCCAAGGGATTTTAATAGTCGTGCGGTCAGAGTTCCCTCAGTAAATAGCTTCCATTTCCACTCCTGCTGCCAGCTGGCCAAGTCAGGGACCACCTAAGTCGTATGCCCCCAAAGGAAATGGAAAGGCAGGTTCTCCTCTTTGACGGTTCTCCCCCACCCCCAAAACAACTACTGCTTCACCACTGCCTGAAACCCCACCATGAGAGGGATGTGCCTTTACTCAAGATTTGTGCTTGGTTAAAATTTAAATACTCCTTAGAGGAATAGTATTTCAAACCTCTGTCACTCCTTTCAACCTTATTCTTACTTATGAATGGGCTTTAGAAACTGTTTTGAAAATAGATATCGAGTTAGGGGAGGGGAAGAGAGAAGAAAGGCTCTGGGGTGAAGGGTCCCCCAGACTGTGTTCATGGCCCTGGTCTTGCCCCAGCCACGCCCCTCCCCATGTGCCTGTTCAGTGTCCCATCAAGAGGTGAGGGTATTTTCCAGCCCCTAATGCTGAGCTGGGCATGGGGACTTGCCTGGGCCAATGGGGCATGCAATCAGAGCCGTGACAGGCACTTAGCGGGCCAGGCCGGATGGCTCTCACACCTTTGCAACTGTCACAAGCACATGCCTGCACCAGCCTGCCAGAGACGAAAAGACACCCGGCCCAAGCCGAGGGGCAGAGGCTGTCTTAGGGTAGCCAAAACAAGCCAATCCCTGCAAAGGAAGCGAGTCCACCCAGGTGAGTTGAATCCCTCAGGCTCATGAGTTAAATAGGTGTATATTTCTGTGCACCACTGAGCTTCGGGGGTTGTCTGTTGTACAACACGGCTGTAGTAATAACAAGATGATATACTGGAGGAAAAAGGGCCTGTGGTGGAGAAGCCTGAATGCCATCATGACAAAATGTGCCTCCCTCCCAATTACACATACATGATCCTGCCTCCATATTTGGGTTGTAGGAAAAATAGCATAAGATGTGAGCATGAGAGCAATGCTGTAGTCAGCCTGCTCTTGACAGCCAGGGAAGACCGGAATGTCCTGGACAGTCAAGGGAGATCGGCGTGTCCTCCTCCAAATACAGACATGTAGCTCTGTGTCTTTGCATCTGCTGTTGAGGGGCCTGAAAGGGCCAGGAGGAAGGGATCAAGACTCATGTCATAGCCAGGGTGTGCCAGTGATTGTCACATGAGTTGTCTTTATGATCTCAGCCAGTAGGCCTGGGAGTCAGGAGCCTTTTTCTCCATTCTACAGATAAGAAGACTGAGACCTACAGTAGAGATGAAGTAACTTAACTGTGTAAATCAGGGTCAGGCAAACATCTTCTGCCAAGGAGCAGAGAGCAGATATGTTAAGCCTATGGTAGTCTATGGCACAGCAACACAGCTCTGCCATTGTGGCATGAAAGGAACTATAGACCACACCCCAATGAATGAGTTTCCCCAGTAGAAATCATTTAGGAACACTGACGTTGAATTTCATATGCTTTTTACATATCACAAAGTAATATTCTTTTGATTTTTTTTCCACCATTTAAAAAAGTACAAGTCATTCTTAGCTCACATGCTATATACAAAAATAGGCAGCAGGTCAAAGCTTGCCAACCCCTGAGGTAGACAGCAGGGCTTACATTCAAACCTATAACATTTTGCAACTGACTAGGAGACCAAAAAAATCTTTGTCGACTTTGGACATTTCTTAGGTTCTGTTGCCTTCATTACTGCTGCTTAGTACCCTTCTACATAAAACATTCAGTAAATGTCCACCTCTTTTGTAGAATAGTATTGGATGCAGCGTCCTAAAGTGCTGACACCTGATTTGCAGTTCTCTTGGAATTAACTGGGTTCACTCAGCACGGTGTGAGCATGCATGTGTGAATGCGTGCTGAGACAGACTTCAGTGAACTCACAGCACGCCATGAAAGATCACCTGTGTGAGGTAGGTACGCAGTACTATTATTGCCTCCACATTGCAGATAAGGAAATGGTGGCTTGAAGGAATTAAGCAACTTGTTCAAACTGACTCCGTAAGGGGAGCCGAAATCCAGATGCCTGCTCTCCCAGCTCCAGCTGCATTGCGGTCCGCACCACCCCTGCCTGCTCTCAGCAATCCTGGGAAGACAATTGGCTGTCTCGTGAAGCCCTTGCCTGCCACCAGTGCCATCTGAATCACACTCCGCCTGAGGCTGTCCCATCAGAACAGAACAGGAAAATAAATAATCATGACAAGACAAAAGGAGGAGGCCAGGCTGTTTAAAATCATGCATGCAAAGCACACTTTGCAAAGGCAGTTCAGCTCGAGGGCCTTTGTGCCGTGCTGATGAAGTTCTGATGCTTGGCAGGCCTCCTGGCATTCCGTGGTCATCTGATTTCCAAGTCCCTCACAATTGTTCCACGTGCTGTCGTGTCCCAAAGCTGGAGTTTCACCCAGAGACAGGCTAGCAGCCACTTCTGACCCTGGACAGTGCATCTGCAGCCTTCTCTTCAGAACAAAAGCACAGGCTTCCCTGACCCAGGTTGTCCAAAGGGCTCTTTCTCCACCTTAAGAGAGAGTCTATGTCTCCACTAGGCATCTCACCACCCATTGTCAAGGCGCCAGTGCCAGAGCCTGGGCACTCTGGAGCAACCAGCCTCCCCAGAGCCTTTTGCTTCCTGTCCACAAAGCATGAGACATACACGGAACTGTGCATTCTCTAGGCGCTTCGCTCTCGTATGTAACACAGGTGCATTGAATATCCATATGTGCTATAAAGCAGGATTCAGAAACCTGAGTCTCTATTGCTGCAAGCCTCCATTTCTCAAACTTGCGAGTGTGGATGAGATGTTTCCATGGCTGAAACTCAGTTTCCCTCTCTATAAAATGAGCGGTTGTAGTCATATCTGTGAACGTATTCAAAAATCTCTAAAGGTCCCTTGTAGGTAAGCAAAAATTATATTAAACCCACAAAGGGTCAAGGAGGCTGTGAGCAAACTGAATCCAATTGGGGTAAAATCCCAAACCCCTGGGCCAGCCTTCCAGGTCCCCAGAGGAGGCAGCAAGACAGTGGAGTAGGGTCCCTGCTAGGTACCCAGGATGCAAGCTCTCCTGTGGCATGTATTACTTCCCTTCTCCAGAGGATTTCAATGCTGGCGCACACAGTGTTTTGAAAACTGCAGCCACTACCTCTTTGTGACTAGATTCTACAGCATAGCTGACTCTTTCCTACTGAAAACAAAGTTGAAGAAGTTATAAAGTCTAGGCCAGGCTCGGTGGCTCATGCCTGTAACCTCAGCACTTTGGGAAGCCAAGGTGGGCAGTTCACCTGAGCTCAGGGGTTTGAAACCAACCCGGCCAACATGGCAAAACCCTATCTCTACTAAAAATACAAAAATTAGCCAGGCATGATGCAGGCGTCTATAATCCCAGCTACTAGGGAGGCTGAGGCAGGAGAATCACTTGAACCCGGGAGGTAGAGGTTGCAGTGAGCTGACGTTGCACCACTGCACTCCAGCCTGGGTGACGGGATGAGGCACTGTCTAAAAAATAAATAAATAAAATAAAAAGTCTGCTGTGCAATTAACACGTGATGTTTAAAAGGACATGCCTGTTTACTCCTTGTCCATCAGGAACATTTTTACACGTGTGTGATTTTATCTCAAGAAATGAAGCAGTAATGAAAAGGATGTTTACCTTTTGTTTAGAGTCTTCTTTGCTCTCCAGGCTCTGGAAGCCCCACAGTCTACCTGTGAAGTCTGCCTGTGCTAGGTGCCCTCTGCAACCCAGCACCGCCATATCAGAAAGAAACATTCCCGCTTCCACAAAATGGCTTTGCCCTGCTGAGTGGACCTGATGGGGTATTTTCAACATGCTTATCAAGGTGTCAAGATAGAACGGCTGGGACGAGGCCAGATAATGGCAGAACTTTCTCTCTGAAAATATCTTACAGGTCATGGGGTGGTTATTGAAGGCCGTGATGGGTTGGATTAATATGGACTTGTTTGCACTTGGAAGGATTACTGAGGCAATGTGTAAATCACGGGTTTAGGGGAATAAAAACATCAGAAAGATCTGTTAGGAATCTACTTAAATAACCCAGCACAGGAGAGATGACAGCTTAAACCAAGGGAACTGGGCTGGCGATGGAAGAGTAGGTTTGATGGTTACTTAGGGAAAAGCAATTGATGGGACTTGCAGGTTGGTTGGATGTTGAGGGGAAAGAAGAAAGAAACCTCTGGAGCTTCTGCATTAGGTAAAGGGGGGAAGGCTGTGAGGTTATCTGTCAGAGGGAAAATGAATGGAAAGCCAGTTTATGGAGCAAGAAGACGTGTTCTGTTTTGACATTGAAGTGTTTTGGGAGACATCCAACAAGAGGAGCCCAGTGGGCATTTGGGGAGGACCTGTCGTGCCCAGAAGGAAGTAATCAGCTCTCAGGTGGTAGCAGAAGCCAGGGAGTTGAACCAAAGCACACAGGAAGATTGGATGCTGTGAGAAAATAAGGCCACAGATGAAGCCATAATGAATCCCAACATTTGATGAAATGGACACAGGAACACAAGACCACAAAGTGGGCTGGAATCTGTGAGCCCAGAAGAGAGAAGTTCCACCAGAGTCAAGGGAGGCTGGAATGTCACATTGGAGGTGTTTGGTAGTGTCAAATATTGCGGAAGGTGTTAAGAAGCACCGAAAAGTGTCTGCTGGAATTTGCCATCCAGAAGGTAATTAAAACTTGATGACAGTACTTCTAGTTGAGAATTAATTGTCTCTAAGTGTTGTTCACTAAGATTCTGCGTGGCTGGTTGGGTGGTGGCCATTCGTAAGGCTCATCTTTTAAAGAAGTTTAACACTGAAGTTCTATATACGTCTGTTTCATAGAAATATATCTATACCTATATGTATAGATACAGATATATATAGAAATCTCTAGTAACATCTTCCTTTTTTAGCCAAGTTATGTTTCAGTTCAATATTATTGAGATTTGATGTCTTTTTTATTTCCCTCCAAACTGAAGCATGGTGAAATTGATGTGACGATCAGGTTTAAGAATTAGACTCAGCTCTGAATGAGTAATGCTAATGTTTGTTGAAACCTTGAAGCCCTGACTTTCCATTCAGAGGAACAGCAGTGAACTTGGTCTCCTCTTTAACTGCGTGGGCCACTGCCAGAGCCCTGCGGCCCGCAATCCCACAGTCTCTCCTGCTGGATTAAGTGGCCGATGGCTGACGCGGCCTGGTATTTGGGGTGGGGAGGTAGGAAATAATAAGCAGTGATTTCATTTGTTCCTACAGGTTGCAGCTGGTGTGCTGGGTCCTCCCTTGGGGCCTGTGTCAAGTGCTCAGGACCCTGCTGGGATAGGGGAGGCAGCCCCTGCTCAATTGCCATGGTGATGAGTGTCCTCTAAATGTTTACATGCAACAATGAGGCATTTTAATAGGTAAAAAATTAAAATCTATACTTTTTCTCTCTTCAAAGCACAGCTGAAAATGGCCCCTGCAAAATGAATGGAATGAGCTCCGTGTGGAACTCCAGCAGATAAAGGCCTGTTCATTAACATTTCAAGCAGTGCCAAGAGGTGGGTCTTCACAGCTGAAATAAGTAGTATGTTGTGATAGTCCTATTGTGAATTCTTCACTGGCTACTATAATCTTTACTGAAGCCCAAACCACTTCTCAAATAACTTCACCTTATATTGTTCCAAAAAGCAAGAAAAGCTATCTATTTGAAGCTAGTTTCAAGGGCGGTGATTTCCTCTGACCCGCACTGGGAGTGTGCCTCTATGTTCAGCTCACGTGCATTTGCAGACGCACTCCCGCGGGCTGCCAGGATCTAAAATCCACAAAAGGGTCCCTAAGTCATAACCGAGGACAGAGGTGTAACTAGATTAAAATCTCACGCCTTTTCTTAAACTTCTTTTAGGGTAAGCTCTGGAAACGTTGGTCTCAAAAATCAGTCCTGTCACTGTCACTCTTGGAATTTGAGAGTCGAGTCTAAAAACCAGAAAGGTGGTTCAGAGCTGGGTTCCTGGCCCCTAGAGCCTTCCCAGAATGGGATGGGCATGTGCCCTGGGCACAGATGACTTCACTCCCCGAAGACTGAACCAAGCACTTCAAGTTTCAACTGATCGTCTGGCTTATTTTATCCACAGTCTATTTTGATTTGTTAGAAGAGACACAGTTTCTTTTTTAGCTCTGTCTTCTTCCAACTAATTCAATTAGATCGGCCCTCAAATATACCATGTGATTAATGCAGACATATCATTTTTATTTTTTTATTTTCAATCTCCCTTCACGTGGCTCTAACCATTTTTATTATTGAAGGGCATAAATTAAATTTTGAATTTCTAATAAAATGCCTTTTCTTTTTTTAAATTAAAATTTGCCTTTTGAATTCCTGTTTACTTATTTATTTTTATTGTTAGAGAAAGCACGTAAAATGTATTGACAATTTAAAATTTTGAAAAATGCAGCATAGACGTTTGGCATCATGGGCATATATTAAACCTGGGCTTTATTTCACATTTTTCAGCACCTACAGAACAATTGAAATGATTTGATCTCAAGAAAAAGGTGGAGAAATGTCAAATATTTTAATCATAAAGACTAACTTTGGTACTAATCACATTTTAAAATGGTATATTAGGCGATTTCAGATATTAAGAAATTTAAACTGAGCAGTATTTTGAATATTTAGAGTTTTTTAGACTAAAAGACAGTGACTCTCTGGTAATTTAAATACCAATGTGAACATGATAAATAATAGCAATTCACACAGCGCTCTCGGGCCTTTACCACTCACTTTGTACAAACTGAACAAAGTTTGTCAGAATCACTCTCAGAAAAGTTGGTATCTTTGAGATTTTAAGTTTAAGAAAAAACCGAAAGCAGGTTTTCTGTTTTGTCTCCATGCAAACACTTTTCCTAGGCAGCTGTGCTTTCCAGTTGTAAGGACTCTGGGGCAGGATGCAGCCCTTAGGGGGTGCCCAGGGCTGATGGAGGGGGCAATCCACCTCCTCCCTTCCCACCAGGTTCAGCTTCCATCCCAGCCTCCAGGGTCCCAAGGGCTTTGGGTACATGGGGATCACATGGGGCATGGGTGCTAACAGACCCCTCTGAGGGTCAGGAGTGGAAGTTTGTGGCACGAGCCAACAGTCTCCCCAGCGCTCACTCAGACCTAAAGGGCTTCAGACCTGGAAGCCAGGCCATTTTCTGCGATGGCCTCTGAGGCCTGGAATGAGCTCCCTGAAACCCTGGGCCTGCAAGAACAGCTTCGCTTCAAAAACCATTCGGCACAGGCTTCAGGAAAGATAATCACACAGTGCACTAAGCGGGAGGGACACAGGCTTGGGACATGAAGGCGAGAGGTGACAAAAGTGATCCCTGAGCAGGCTGGGAGCCGACATCACAAAGGATTCTGTGAGGTTTCTGGAATAGCTTATGCCTTACTTCCCATCAAATTTGGATTAGCTGTGGCAAAGGAGGAAAGAGAACAAATAAAGGAAATCCAGAGATAATCCTCAAACCTCCATTTGAGCTAATAGTTTAAATTCCTGCTATGCCAAGCCAAGCTTTCTGTGTTTACCAGAGTTGATAATGAGAGGCAGAGTAAACCAGCCTCACTCTAACCCCTTCCTGCACGGCCCCTGCTCAGCCTGTGGGTGGATTTGCTGGGGACATCCTGAATGTGGATAAGTCTGTCTCAACCCCACTTGGGAGCGGGGTGACATAGGGGATACGGAGAGAGGACCCCCCCATTGGGCACCACCGGCTACTGGGAGATGCTGAGGGAGACCGCTCCAGGCCAGCAGTGCTGGACCCGGCAATGCATGGGGCAGGTGGAATACACCCAGCCAGCCAGGGAGGGCAGAGCCTGCAGAGGCTGCCTAGGGGCATTGCTGAGCAAAGGTGACCAAGGCCCAGCCTAGACACAGCCGGAGAAGGGGGCTGTGTGCTGAGAACAAGGGGGAGGAGCTAAGAAGCCCAGACACTGCGGAGGCAGGCAGTGCTGAGACAGGGGTCTCCTTTTCCCCCTCTTTCCCTCCCTCTTTTTCTCTTCCTCTCCCCTATGCCAGCTCTTTCTCTCTCCTCCCTTTCTCCCTTTCCCACTCTCCCTCTCCCTCTGTCTTCCTCCCTCTCCCTCTCCTTCTTTCCCTCTCCCCCTCTCCTCCTTTCCTCTCCCCCTTCTCTCCCTCTCTCCCTCTCCCTTCTTCCCTTTCCTGCTCCTTCTTTCTCTCTCCCTCTCTCCCTCCCTCTCTCCCTTTCCCTTCTTCCCTCTCCCTCTCCTTCTGTCTGTCTCTCCTCCTTTCCTCCATCTCTCCTCCCCCATCCTCCTCCCTCTCTCTCTCCCTCCCACTCTCTCTCCCTCCACTGGCCCTGACTGACTCTCACTGTCTGGCCCTGACTCTCACTGTCTGGCCCTGACTCTCACTGTCTGGCCCTGACTCTCACTGTCTGGTCCTGACTCTCACTGTCTGGCCCTGACTCTCACTGTCTGGCCCTGACTCTCACTGTCTGGCCCTGACTCTCACTGTCTGGCCCTGACTCTCACTGTCTGGCCCTGACTCTCACTGTCTGCCCCCCACTCCCTTTCTCCTCTGGACACCCACTATCTTAAAACAGCAGGCCTCATGGCAAAACCAGTCCCTCACTGGAAGTGGACTCAGGGGTCGCTGCAGTCTCTATGGTCCTGAAACCCCAGCCCCAGCCTGATGTGCAGTAACCAGAGGCTGTCTTCCTCAAGCAGACACAAATGCTCTCAGAGCCACCTCTTAGATGCCCTCTCCTTGGTTAGCCCCTTGTGACATGGCTTCATGGACTTTTACTAACCTTCTCAAATCACTTTTTTCTGAGAGAAAACAACCACCCAAGGTCTAGATCTGGGCTGTAACTCAGCAGTGCCGCTAAGGAAATTGTTGATCTTGGACAAGTCACTTGGCTGCTAGGTCTCTTCTGCCTCATCTGTAAAGTGGAAATAAAGTTAGCCCATCTCACCAGCTCGCAGGTTGACTCCGGCCTGAGCAATGCATCCTTCCTGTCTAAGAAACACACCAGACAACTGTTGCCAGACTCCCTCCCTTCCTCCCTTCCTTCCTCCCTTCCTTCCTCCCTCCCTCCCTCCCTCCCTCCCTCCCTCCTTCCTTCCTTCCTTCCTTCTCTTTCCTATTCCTCCTCTCTTTCTTTCCCTTTTCCTTTTCACTCCTCATGGAAGTGCCTCTGGCCATATGAACACTGAAGCTTCCAGCATCTGCCACTCCATGGATAGTCTCATGCTTTTTAATCCTTTTCCATTAGGTAATAATTTTATAAATGTGCTCTGGGAAAAAAAATTAAAAGATTAAATGATGTCAATACAATGAAACAGTGGACAGAAAATTCAGACACTTAGAATACACATATCAATTGGCAAGTGATTATTAAGGAACTGGAATCTTCTGGGGGCACACAAGATAAAAAGGACAGGTTGGGCCTCAAATCTCACATAGTTTCAACAGGACTAGCTTTCATACAGACCTTCTAGAAAGGGGGCGTCCTGGACAGTCCTGGAAGGACATTTCTAACCACCTCGAGTTCTCTTCCTTTTGGTATCTGAAATGTTTCTGCCTAAAAATGAGCCCTAGTGGGCTCCTTACCAACTGCTAAAAATTTCAGACTCTTAAATCAATATTCTCTGTCTTTCTGAAAAAATAACAACCCAGCCTGTGAGTGAAGGGCTAAGCGCATAAGGAGTTCAAAGGCACAACTCATCCTACTGTGTTATTTTGAGGACAGAATATGGTCTCAACACTTCCCAGTCTTCCGGAGGCCCTCACCCTTCTCCCCATACTCCTCCATCGCCTCACCCATCAGTCCAATAGCATTTAGACAATTGGCTTTCCTTGTGCCCTTGGGAGAGAGGTGGAGGAGGAAGAAGATAGCACTGCCCACCACAAAGCTTTCAGAAGGATGAGCTCCTGGCTGCAGAAAGTACGGGGCTTCTCCACTGGGCAGTGCGTCTCGTGTCTCACTAGCGCAATGGCACCGTTCTTAGTTGATGTATCCAACTTCATTACCAGCTCTCTGGCCCCAGGGCTCATAGCCACTTACACAAAGGGTCACAGGCCTGAAATCAGAGCACTGGGCTTCTTCCTAAGGGAGCAGGCAAATGTTCCCAGCAGACATCAGAGCGTCAGGAATGTTCCCAGCAGGCATCAGAGCATCAGGAATGTTCCCAGCAGACAGCAGAGCATCAGGGCTTCCTGAATGAGCACTGGTGTCACTGAAACACAGATAGAATTGTCCCATCAAACACATCATGGAGGAGTCCTTGGAGGTAGTTCTCCACCAGGAGAGTTGAAGCAGCTGTTTGGTAAAAACAAACAGGATGTGACATCTCTTGTCTTCTCTTTCCTTTTCTGTTTTAGGGCATCAGGTGCAGCATATCCATGGAATTAACATGAAATTTTTTTATTATCATTGTTATTATTCGGATTGTTTTGAAGAAACACAGTGACGACCCAGCGCTGAGGACCTCACTAGTATTTTATCGTTCTTACATGTCACCAGGAGACTTACGCAAGCAATCTCACAAAAAGCAATTCATGACAATGGAAACCACCACCAGTCACTGAGAAAGGATCCCTTGGGTTTTAAAAGATCTTTTCAATCTTTGAAGTATTTCCTTGGCGAGGCCAGTTTGGTGTCCCTTGAAGGACTTTTTATAAAACATGAGACTCCCTCCACATTAGGCATCTGAAATCCAACCTTTTTTTTTTTTTTAAGTTGCAAAAGACATATTTTTTTGCAGACCATCTGTTATTTAGTAACGTGCAAATTACCAATAAATAATTCCAGATTCTTTTTTGCAAGCATAGCTATAAACAAACTGATCCACATGCAGAAATGGAAGTCATTTTCTCTTTGAAAATTCATTAACTTCTGCACGATTGGAAGAGATCAGGAGAGAAGCTTCCCGGCAGATGCTGATGAGTGTTATTACTGTACACAAATAATAACATGAGGCCAAACATGGACATTCTTTGGGAATCTTCCTCTTGCTTAGCATTCACTTGAGTGGCCTCACCATATGGGGTTTGTATGTGTGACTATAAAACCCTTTAAGATGGATTTATGTGTCATAATATCATTTGTTCTTTTAGCCGGTTAAAACATTAGCAAACTATGATTCTTCTCCTGTGAAACAATAGAGAATCACAATAAAAATTTCATTTAACTTTTTTATTCCCAAAAAGTTACTGGGAAACCAAATTTCATAAGTGGTTCACCAAACGAGTCACTGCCATTTCATAGGCAGAGACATTTGGATTTGTGTCCTTGCTGAGATGGTTTAAGGGAAGTAGAAGGAAAGCGGTAAGAAGAGTCATCGCTGAGAAAATCGCAGCTCTCACTTGATGAACTGTCTGTTCTCTTGGAGCAAGATCAAATTTTCAGGCCAGTGTCAGGCAGAATTAGGAACTGGGGCAAGTTCTTCTGAACTGACTCTGTTCCCCTCTGCAGGAGGCTCTTGGAGTTCTGATTACCTCATACTCTTAACGTCAACAAGGTTAAAAACAAATAACTTTGTTTTACCTTATTTTCAGTGTTTTTTTTAATTGAAAGAGAGGCTCATTCAAGATTGCCAAGGTACATATGAACTCACTGAGAGAGAGTAACCACCCTGGCATGGTGGAGTAGCTTGGCCATATGAATTCTCCTATAGATAACATTTTCAGAATCTGTACAAAATGCTACCTCCAAAATTGCAATTAAAAGCCACTGAAGAGCTACCAAATCAAACAGAAACTATAGGAAAGTTGACCTTTGAAAGATGAGAATTAAACTGAGTAAATGTCTTCGTTTTCTATTGAAGCATAACAAATTATCACAAATGTAATGGCTGAAAAAATAGGAATTTATTATCTTATAGTATCTGCGAATCAGGAGTCTGGATATGTGTTAGCTGGGTCCTCTGTTCAGGGTCACACTAGACTGAAATCAGAGTCACAGTCAGGGCCGTCATTTTATCTGAGGCTTGGGTCTCCTTTCAGCTCACTGGCTATTGGCAGAATTTACATGTTTGTAGCTGTAGGAGTAAAGACCTCAGGTCCTATAGGATGCTCATAGAGCCCTGCCAGATGGCACTCACCACATGTGGAAGCTGCTTCTTCAAGGATAGTAGGAGTGTTCCTGCTGCTTCTAATCTCTCTGACTTCTGTTCATGTGATTAGGCCAGGCCCACCCAAGATAACCTCCCTTTGGTTAACTCAATGTCTGTCAACTGATTAGGAATCTTAATTACATTTGCAAAATTCCCTCACTGTTCCTACATAATCAACCTAATTACACAAGTGAAGTCCTGTCATAATAAAAAGTCTCACCACACTCAAAGAAAAGAGATTAGTCAGCACGCGTGTGCTTGGGGCAGGAATCTTAGGACCATCTTAGAACCTGGGGTTCATGCATTTTGCCTGGTGACACTTTCTAATTTGCACTGCAAGTACAGAAAGTCTTATAAGTAAGGAGTCAGAAGTCACAATTCAAGTCTGACAAGGTAACTAGACAATTAGAAGGAAAATCCCCAAAGAAAGGAAATTTTAGGAGGGAGTGAGTCCATCAGTCTGCATGCAAACCCTTCCCAGATAAAATAGAGGAAAACTTTAAGAGAGATTTTGACCAGAATATATATATGTAACAGCAAAATCTTGATGTTAGGGAGAATAAAGAGGAAAGAAAGGAAGTAAACAAAGATGACTGATGTGGTTTGTGTCTGTGTCCCCTCCCAAATCTCATCTCAAATTGTAATGTCCACCTGTCGAGGGAGAGACATGGTGGGAGGTGACTAGATCATGGGGTGGTTGCCCCCATGCTGATTTCATGATAGTGAGCGAGTTTCTCCCTAGATCTGATGGCATTAAAGTGTGGCATTTCTTCATTCACTCTGTCACTTGCTCCGATTGCTATGTAACATATGCCTTGCTTTCCCTTTACCTTCTGCCATGATTGTAAGTTTCCTGAAGCCTCTCCAGCCATGCAGAACTGTGAGTCAATTAAACCTCTTTTGTTGATGAGTTATCCAGTCTTGGGTAGCATTTTCATAGCAATTAGTTTGAGAACAGACTAATACAACAACCAAATGTCTCATGTGGGAATGAGTGAGAAGTTGAAGAAAGGGTGAGTGGGAATGTGAAAGGATTATAAGGCTCATGAACACCAGAAAAGGGAAAATAGCCATTAACCAGAGAGAAAAGGAGCAGAAAAATGAAACCAGATCGTATGAACAAACATAAGAAAAAGGAACAAAATAGAAGAAATAATATTAAATTTTACTTTAACTAAGTTTCTAATTTTTAGCGTCTAGCTAAAATCTCTCTTGAAGTTTTCCGCTATTTTAAACCTAGTTAGGTTTTGTTGTTTTTATACACCCTGGGGATATTTGATTTTCAATAGATTTTAGTCTTTTTATGTCTACTGTAATATTATTTTTTAAATTAATTTTCTATATTTTGGGGCAAGATATTTTCATAATTTTAATTTAATGGAGATTATTTAATTTACTGGGGACTATAATAGATAGGGACTATTAATTCCTTCAGTGTCTATCAAACACTCAAGGAATTAATAGTCCCCATCCATTAAAAGATGTTGTAAAGGCAAAATTAGACACTTGTTGAATTTTAATCTATTTAAGATTGAACAGAGTTTTGATTACCATTTCCACTAATTTAAAGGTTATTAACCCACTTGAAGTCTCTTTTTTCTCTTCCATTTTTCTTGAAATATATTAATTTCATCTAGGTTTTCAGATTTATTGGGGCGTAGCCACTATATTAGTTTGTTCTTGCATTGTTCTATAAAGAACAACCAGAGACTGGGTAATTTATTTTTAAAAAAGGTCTAATTGACTCACAGTCCCACAGGCTGTACAGAAAGTATGGCTGGGGAGTCCTCAGGAAACTTACAATCATGGCTGAAGACAAAAGGGAAGCAGGCAATTTTACATGGCAGGAGAAGGAGGAAGAGAAGTGGGAAGGTGCTACACACTTTTAAACAACCAGATCTCACCAGATCTCACTCACTACCACGAGAACATCAAGGGGGGTGTCTGTGCCCATGATCCAATCACCTCCCACCAGGCCCTGCTCCAACACTGGAGGTTACAATTTGATGTAAGATTTGGGCAGGGACACAAATCCAAATCATATCAGCTATCTATAATATCCTTTCATAATTTTTTTTGAAGTTTATTGTATCTAAGATTATTTTCTCATAGTCGTTCTGAATTAGGTTTCTTTGCAACTTCTCTCTTTTCTTCTTGATCACTTTTGCCAGCAATCTCACTCATTTGCTTTTTAAAGATTCAGCTTTCGGTTTTGTTGTTTTTCCTCTATGAGATTTTGTTCTACATTTTAAAATTACTAACCCAAACATTTACTCCCACAACTAACATTGTTCAGGCCCCAGAAAAATACTTGTCCATATCTTTTACCCTATGCCCTGGAATAAAAGGCAGCTATTTCAAAATGCCATGAAGGTGTGTGGCTCATGTTGCTACTGACTTTAGAGAAGGACATTGTTTTGGAGTGTTTGGATAACGTTAGCAATGGAATAACTTAACTAAGAAAAAATAAAAATTATTTGCCTTGTCAAATCCTTCCTGTCAGAGAGCACAAAGGCAGTTGATTCTTTTTTTTTTATTTTTTGAGACAAGGTCTCACTCTCTCACCCAGAATGGAGTGCAGTGGGTGTGATCTCAGCTCACTGCTACTTCTGCCTCCTGGGTTCAAGTGATTCTCCTGTCTCAGCCTCTCAAGTAGTTGGGGTTACAGGCATGTGCCAAAACACCTGGCTAATTTTTTTCCTGTATATTTAGTAGGGGTGGAGTTTCGCCATGTTGGCCAGGCTGGTCTCCAACTCCTGGCCTCAAGCAATCCGCCCTCCTCGGCCTCCCAAACTGTTGGAATTACAGGCGTAAGCCACCATGCCCAGCCAAAGGCAACAGATTCTTGCATAACATATTGTTATGTAGTAGTAGAAATGAACATGATTTTTCTGTGGTTTTGTTTTACTTCTCTTGGTTTTCTATGTTGTGGTTCCAAAGATCATCACAAGTTAATATTTTTTTGTAAAAGTTGGATGCATAAATTTAAGAACATTTTGTAATATGGAAAAAAATTTTGTATTTCTCTGAAATTTGTTAGTATGATTGAAACATAATGTTAGAAACTAGATAAGATTAAAAGTTAGAATTATAAAATATTTAATGATATTTATTTACATTTTAATTAGAGTACTAATATTTATTAACTGTAATTTGTATTTTGCTTTTGAATATTGAATAGTTTTTAATATTTGAAAAAATAACTTTTTGGAAAATATATAAAAAATTTCAAATGTTTTATTTTGTAATTTACTTTATGTACATTCAAATATTGATGAAAACACATTTATGTCTTAAAACAATGACATATTAATCCTTTAGATTACTGGAAATTAATATAAATAGTGATTACAATGGAAATAAAAATGAAAATAGACCTAAGAAACAAAAATATAGGAAAAAATTAACATTTTCAAAAAGGAAGTATGCTTAAATGGTTAAAAACCAGAAAAAATAGTCTGGGCACAGTGGCTCAGGCTTGTAATCCCAGCACTTTGAGAGGCCAAGGTGGGAGGATCATGAGGTCAGGAGATTGAGACCATCCTGACCGACACAGTGAAACCTGTCTCTACTAAAATTACAAAATATTAGCCAGCTGTGGTGGCACACACCTGTAGTCCCAGCTACTCAGAAGGCTGAGGTAGGATAATCACTTGAACCCAGGAGACAGAGGTTACAGTGAGTCGATATCTGACCGGGTGACAGAGCAAAACTCCATCTCAAAAAAAAAAAAAAAAAAACCCCAGAAAAAATAGAAATAAGCTGATATTTTACTGAACATAACTTGCAATAAATACAAACAAACATCAGATGTTTTTATTTATAAATATTTAATCATTTATTAAAACAAGGATTATGAGCCATATAATCAGTCTCATCAAATCCACAAGTTTATAAGATCATATGAAATCTTCACAATTTCATAATCTTTACTAAATGAAGGTTTATCTACTGACTTTGAATATTACAATTTGAAAAGTCAACCTGAAGGCTATCATTGCAACGCTGACTTGTCCATTAGAGATGAAATAGGCAAACTGAAGTGCAGAGATGAAACCTGAGAAACGGCTCCGTTTATTTAATAATCATCCTGGAAAGTGGCCATGGCATCATCAGACAGTATGAGAACATTTCCAGCAAACTACAATGTGCCCAAATTAATTATGGTTTTCCATTGGTTCAAAGTGGCAGAAATTTTAGGATTTTATTTTATACCAAAATCCTTTAATTGGAGGGAAAAAATGTCGTTTCTATATGCTAGCCAGAAAGAACACATTTTGTTGCTGTAGTCACAATGTTTTACAGCAAATCATCAACATTATCTTTAACCAATACTTTAATTTGCAGCTAGAAACACAGTTACTTGATTAAAAAAAGCATGAAATTTAATTTGCATATGTAAAATACACATGTGGTAAGAAGTAATAATTAAATAAGTATCATTAATTAAATAACTATAGCATTACTTTTTAAGGCATTCGCAGCACAATACTTGCTGAATGTAATAGAGCATTTATAGGTTTAGTAGAAATAATTACAGAACTTGATATCAGAATAGTGAACATGCAAGACAGATAAAAATAATAAAAGAAATTATTTCTCTCTGGAAAGAAGAATTCAAACAATAATTTAAGGATTAGTAAAGAAAAAATTATGCATATTTTTTTAATTAACTATTACTCATTTCAACTAGATTGCACCAGGAACAAAATTCATATTGAACAACTCATATTTATTATACATCTTGTCAAACTATCAGAATAACAAAGACAGGAAAGTTGGGACTATTGAGTACCCCATTGATTGTACACCTGGTATAAAAAGTATACTTTTGTCTTAAATGAAGAGTAGAAAAAAAATAACTTTCAGCATTCAGCACTGTTGGTTTAAATGTGCTCCCCAAAATTCATGTGCTGGAAACTTAATATCCAAATTCATACATTTTTGATTGAGGTGATCAGCATGGGACCCCTATCATGGGACTGGAGGCATTATAGTCAGTGAAAGAGGGACCTGAGCTGACATTCACACTCTTACTCTCTTGCCATGCATGCCCTTCACCATGTTATGGTGGGCAAGAAGGTCCTCACCAGATGCCACAGCCATGCTCTTGAATTTCTCAGCCTCCAGAACTATAAGAAAAAAAAGTATTCTTTATACATTACCCAGTCTATTGCATTTTGTTACAGCAGCAGAAAACAGACTAAGACGAGCACTGATTTAAAAGACTTTCTAGGACAGCCTATGAGAGTGCAGAACCACATTGTTAGGAAAGGAAGAGGCACAGCCAGAATGTTGACCAGAGATCTGAAAGCATTCTATGCCATGTAGGTGTCTAGTTTGACTTGTTACCAAGGAGACATGGTATTAACTGTGAGGATGTTGATGACATTCCTCAGAACAATTCAATTATTATCTATGATATTTTTCATCTGCCTCGAAAGAAATATCTCTTTAAAATACATGTAATTCATGACCATATGACTACCACTGGACATATGATGGGAATATCAACTAAATGTTTTAAAATTGTTTGATTTAATTTTGGTAAGAGAGGGCATACACTAAAAGAGTTAAAAACAATATAATCTCACCAAATATAAACACTTATCATGTTTTTTGGTTAAAATACATTTAATTTAATTGTTATTATTTTTTGAGATGAAGTCTTGCTCTATCACCCAGGACGAAGTGTAGTGCCACAATCCTGGCTCACTGCAACCTCCACCTCCCGGGTTCAAGCAATTCTCATGCCTCAGCCTCCCGAGGAGTTGGGATTACAGGCATGTGCCACCATGCCCGGCTAATTTTTGTATTTTTAGTAGAGATAGAGTTTCACCATGTTGGCAAGGCTGTTCTCAAACTCCTGACCTCAAGCAATCCACCTGCCTCAGTCTCCCAAAGTTCTAGGATTACAGGCATGAACCACAGCGCCCAGCCTAAATTTAATTTTAAATTGTGCTATTCATAGTTATATTTAGTAAGAACTATTGCTTACTATTAACAATGTGATATTAACACATCTAGCTTTAACTATTTCACTTTTAGCAGTATTAAAACTTGGCTGGGCCTGGTGGCTCACGCCTGTAATCCTAGCAGCACTTTGGGAGGCCGAGGCGGGCAGATCACCTGAGGTCAGGAATTTGAGACCAGCCTGGCCAACATGGTGAAACCTTGTCTCTACTGAAAATACAAAAATCAGCCAGTGCGGTAGCAGACGCCCGTAGTCCCAGGTACTAGGAAGGCTGAGGCAGGAGAATCGCCTGAACCCAGGAGGCGGAGCTTGCAGTGAGCTGAGATCACACCATTGCACTCCAGCCTGGGTGACAGAATGAGACCCTGTCTCAAAACAAAAAACAAAAAAAAAGTATGAAAACTTAAAGATGTTTTAAGGAAATGTTTTTAAAATCAAAGGAAATTTCATGAGACAAAATATTTAACAGGGATTGTTCTCAAATCTATAAATTACTTAATAATGTATCAGAAACTAAGTTGATGGATGGATAGGAGATGAATTGATAAACACATAAAACACTAAGTAAAATGTTTGAAGTATTAATAGAGTCAAGGTGGTGAGCATATAAGTGTTTACTAAAAATGCTTTCAACTGTGCTGTTTCTCTGGTAACAGTCACGATAAAATGTGGAACAAAAATGAAGTTGCATGTGAAACTTCCAAAAGGAGTCATGTTCAATAAAATACAAAGAAATTTAAACAAAAATGAAATGTTTACATGACTAAAAATGAAAAGATTTGCATACAAAGAACCCCAAAACTTATTTCTGTAGAGACTGTGGTCTGGCTATTAAAGATAAAAGTACAATATACTCTTAATTAGAGAAAGTTAAACAAATTGAGTAATATAACTGCTTTGTAAAAATCTCCAAATTCAAACATTTAGAAGAAAAACTTAAATATAGGTAGTTAAAAAAATCACATATTAAATAATATATAATTAAAATTAAATTACTTCATAATATTTCCTCTGATCAAAATAATTTATCACAAAAACCCAATATAGTATCTACATCATATGTCACATTTATGATTCATTTCTGAATCTAAGAATTTCTTTAAATTTTTTATTGAAAATTCTAGTTGCTGCTGCAGAATAATTTCTCTAAAATGTAATTAATTGAAATCAATCTAAATTATCAAGGCTCAAGAAAACTGGCTTTATTTGGCATTAGTATCAACAAAGTATATACTAGAATACGTATTAGAAATAAAATATATATTAGAAAAAATTATATATTATAAAATTTTCAATTATGAAAGCACAACTAGTGACTTCATTGAGAGGAAGATAAGAAAATAAATTTTAAAAAATATATAATATATATAATAATTTATTTATAACGTTGGTTTTCATTGTTTTACTCATTGAAACATCACCTGTCCATTAACAGAACATCTAGACATATGCCATAAAAATTATATTCACAGCCAGGCGTGGTGACTCATGACTGTAATCCCAGCACTTTGGGAGGCAGAAGTGGGCGGATCACGAGGTCAGGAGTTCGAGACTAGTCTGGCCAACATGGTGAAACCCTGTCTCTACTAAAAATACAAAAATCAGTTGGGCATGGTGGTGGATGCCTCCAATCCCAGCTACTTGGGAGGCTAAGGCAGGAGAATCACTTGAAGCCAGAAGACGGAAGTTGCAGTGAGCTGAGATCATGCCACTGCACTCCAGCCTGGGTGAAAGAGTGAAACTCTGTCTCAAAAGAAAAAAAAAGTTTTATTCAGTAATCTTTGACATTTTGCCAACTTTTAGTCATATTAAGATAAAATTCTACTTTAAAAAAATTTAGATAAAATTCCTTGAAAAGTACAACTTAACAAAAGCAGATTCTAGAAGTAGATAATCAGCTAATACTATTTTTAGTAAATAAAATGTACTAATTAAAATTAAATTAAATTTGTAAATAAACCCATTCTTCGAACTGCAGATCTAAAAGGATGTACTGTAAAATTCTTCTTACTATCTTAGACAAACTTTTCCGAAAAATAGAAAAGAAGAAACTACTTCCCAGCCCATTTTATGAGGCCGGAATAACTTAATAACACAACCTGGTAAAGGCAAGAGAAGAAAAAAAAATTTAGGCCATAATAATCCTTATTAGCTGACACACAAAAGCCCTAAAGAAACCCCTAATAAATAGATTAAATTATATATGCTTTCTGGCATAGAGCTTATAAAGTATATTTTAAAGTATGTAGTGAATACTAACAGTACATAAGAAAAGGATAATCCATCCAAACAAGTTGGGCTCACTCTAGGGAGCAAGGTGTGATTTATCATTTGAAAACGAATCAGTGTAACTGATGTAACTCATAACACCAACAAAATAAAGTAGAAAAACACAACTTCTGATTTTAATAAATATATAAGAACATTTAATTAAGTTTAATACCAGTTCATGAAGAGGAAAAAAAAGCTTTTAGCAAACTGGAAATACAAAGATAACGTAGGCATTGTTAGTCCCTCACCCATATTCCAACAGTGATTCTCTTTCTAGGGCTTTTTTGTTTGTTTGTTTTCTATCCTAGAAGAAATGCAAGCCAGAAATGCTGGAAAGTTGGTTTTAAGAAGTAACCCTCAGCCACTGCTGGTCTCATTTTTCTGATGTGGGTAACTCTGAAGTCTCCCTGGGGAATTGAGCTCCGGTTGCCACAGTGGTAGCTGGAGCAATTGCATACCTTCCACTAGTCTCTTCCGTATAGCTCTCTCCTCTCCCAGATTCTGCTCCATTGACTCCAGTTACCCTGACCTCACCAGGCTCCAGCTCTGTCTGCTCCACTTTGGGAGACTGACTGGCTTCACTTTAGCGCCCTCCCTGTGCTGTGGCATGGAAACTCCCTCCAGGCAATGGGCTGGGGTATTCACGGGGCTCACAGCATTATTCCCATAGGTGGAAATAAATGCAAGTGACCCAAAGGGGAACATACAAATGCCCCATTTGGAGGCTGTTGGCTTGGGGAAGCTGCAGGTGGGCTACAGAAGTGGGATAGCCTGGAGGATTAGTTCGAGGTGCATACTTGAATTTCTCTGGTTGGTCCTAGGTTGAGGGTGGGGGCAAAAATTAGGTAAGTTTTCAGTTATTAATCAAGTCATGGCCATTTTGGACAAATTGTTTTAGAGTTTTGTATTAGTCCATTCTCACATTGCTATAAAGAAATACCTAAGACTAGGTAATTTATAAAGAAAACAGGTTTAATTGACTCATGGTTCTGCAGGCTGTACAGGAAGCATAGTGGCTTCTGATTCTGGGGAGGCCTCAGGAAGCTTCCAATCATGGCAGATGGTGGAGGGGAAGCAGGCACGTCTTACACGGCCAAAGCAGGAGCAAGAGAGAGGTGGGGGAGTGCCACACACTTTTAACCAACCAGATCTCACGAGAACTCACTCACTATTGTGACACAGTAGCAAGGGGAAAATCTGCCCCCATGATCCAATCACCTCCCACCAGGCCCCACCTCCAACACTGGGGATTACACTTCGACATGAGATTTGGGCAGGGAAACAGACCCAAACCATACTAAGGTTACTGTTTGGCTTCCTGGGATGGTGGCCAGGGGTAGTAGCCTGACTTCCTGACTAGATGGTGTGTTGGCGTCCTGGGCTGTTTACTGTAGATCATAGTTTGGCTTTCTGCCCTGGTTACTGTAGATGGTAGTCTGGGCTGGTTACTGTTAGCTTTCTGCACTGGTAATTGAAAGATTGTGGGTTGGCTTCCTGCACTGGTTACTGTAGACAGTGGTTGGCTTTCTGCATTGGTTACTGCAGATGGTGGGTTGGCTTCCTGGACTGGTTACTGCAGATGGTAGTCTGGATTCCTGGGCTGGCTTTGCCAGTTGTGTGTCAGAGTTCTATTTTCCATGCAGTCTGGCCATGGTCCATTTGTATATGCCATTTCTCATCTCTCAGGGATTACCCCTTGCTGCCTTTTGTGTAATGTCTGAAAACTGTTGTCTCAAATGCTTTTCTCAATATTTTAAATGTTTTAGGTGGGAGCATAAATTCACGCCCTGTCCCTCTATCTAGGCAGGAATGGGATGCCTTAACATCCCAGAGTGAGTTTCAGGTTAATTATTATTCTGTAATCTACCTGGGCTTTACCTCCATGGTCTTCGTCCATTTAGTTTCCTGTTTACTTAGACTTTTCTAACCCCTTTGCTCTTTTTTTGTTAACTGGTCCTGCATAACCAATACTCCTTTTTTCCTTGCAGTCTCTGGCTAGAACCCCATCATAAACAGAAAGACCTCCCACAAACCCTTCATCACCTGTTTCACCAGCCACCCAGGAGCTTTGTACCACTTCATGGCCTTTGGCCTCAATCATGAGGTTCTAATACTTTCTAAACCATGGCAGGACCTGGAATGACTCATCTGGTTACTCCGGCCAGGCTGGCCTCAGCAACAGATACCTTGCTGCCCAACCACTTCTCTTGATGACCAGAGATCTCCACAGCACCAGACACTCGCTCCCTATTGTGTATTCCTGCAGCCCTAGAATGCCTTACTTTCAGATGCATTCCTCTTAAAACAGTTCAGTTGACTATAATCTCTTAAGCACCCTATAATATTATCCAGGAAATTCCCACTTTTGTGTACTTTTTTTTTTTACATTCATGCCTACTATGAATGGTCATTTTAGCTGCACATGAAGCTCTTTATCTTATTCAGGTTGCCCTACCCTAGATGGTGGGTTTTTTAGGGGAATGAATTTTTGAGTTTGGAAAAATGGCTGCTTCTCTTTTATACAACCATACATTAGATTTGGTCACTAGATTTAAGAAGTATCTTTAGCTTTTTAAAGTAAGATTCTATATAATCACTCATGTAGAGACAAGTATATTTAATTAAGTGTACAGTTTTTGAATTTTCCCAAATAGAACACATCTGTGTAGCCAACACCCAGATGGAGAATCAGAACATTGAAATTGCATTTTATTTCTACTTCCCTGGGCTATCTCTGCCACTAAGCTGACTGTAAGCTTTCTGAGGCCAGGAACTGTGTATTGGTTGCTCACTTTTGTGTCTCAAGGGTTATAGCATAGTGCCTGGCCCATATTTATTGAATGAATTTGTTGATGGTATTAAGGAGATGGAGCCATGCTCTTAGTGAAAACAAATTGAATCTCATCTGTAAAAAATGCAATTCCTTTCTCCTTGGCTATTACTGACACATGTATCCTGTATGTGTAATATACAACAGAGCTCAGTAAAATTGCCATTATTGAAAGTATATTTAAATAACGATCACAAAAACAAAGCAAACTTTTCTTCTATTCTACCTATGAACAAAACAGACACAGCCTCTTCCGTTGTGGCAAATGTTAGCAACTGAAAAGGCTTAGAGCTAGGATGGTGTGGATAGCTGTCTGTGTTTGTGAGAGCAAATGTGTTTGGCAGAAAATGCATTAAAGTTAGGAAAATCCATTGGTCTGGAAATCCAGGTGACAATAAGAATCTGCCCTTTTTAAATAAGAAGCTGGGTTTGCCATTCAAGGAAGGAGCAGGGAGCAGTTTGAGCTGAGTTCCACAAGCTGAGTCCAAATCTTCTCTGTGATGTATAGCACTCATCCTCACCAAGCCCAGCACCCAGCATCTTGTATTTATCTTTCAGAAACAAAAAAGGTGGAGAAACTTGTGGCTTAGATTTGCTCATCTGCAAACTTTGAAAAATGTGTTGAGTTACTACATTATTCCATAGTCATGGGCACTCACTAAAATAGTCATGGCTGGAAGCAAGTGAATGTCCTTCTTACTCCAGGGAAGAGGAATTGGAAATGGCCCTGCAGGGGACTACTGAACACCCTCACAGAACAGCGGGCCACAGGGAAGTCACCCAGCATTCTCACCACCATTGGGTGGTAGGCCACTGCCACATTTTCCTCTTTTATGAAGGCTGTCTTTGTTCATGCTCTCAGAAGGAAGAACAAAGGGAGAACCTTGTTTATCTTGTGCAGGAAATGGAAAAAGCCTGATATAAGGTGAGAAAAAGTGACTTCCCTTTACTAACTAAAGAAATGGAGGGGTCGCCCCACTAGATTAGGGTGCGGGTAGGGCCGAGTGTCTAAGAGAAAATGCACTATGGTGTGGGCTGGAGTTTGCTATGTATGAGTTATTCCAGAGCCTTCCAGCTTCCTGCCAGGGCATTGAAATCCTTTGGCTCATTGTGGGATTTGGATGTGAGACAATTTGCTCTAAAGGGACTTTGGCACAGATAAGTCATTATTATTAATAAACACTTGGCGAATGCCAACCATATGCCTAATGCTGAAAGAAAGCTTTCTTTTACTTTTTAATGTTAAGTCACCAAGTAAAGGAGAAGGCCACTCAGCTCCTTGTTATCCCAGAAGAGGCAATTTCATAGTCCCCCTTTCCCCACGTCCTTGTCTTTCAATCCCTGGGTGCATTTTCCAAGGGTCTTTTCTTTTAAGAGAACATTCTAGGACTTCATAAATGATGACTCTAAACTCTTCACCCCTTTCATTATCAAAAGAATGGATTTCAGAGAGGAATGTAAGTATCTTCTGACATAGCCTGCAGTACAACCTGCTCTTAAGGGTGACTCATTACATAGCATTTGAGTTTAATGCCATGTGGTATCAAGCAAAGCTGCTTCTAAATGACTGAGCTTGAATTACATGGATCGATCTTTAAAAATATATGGTAGAAAGAGCTGTGTTTATTTTTAGTGGGTTTCTTCTCCTGATTTTCTCCCCATAATGTCTATCTGCATGTTTCTCTGTCTGTACATTTGATCACATAGGGAAGCAAGGAAAAGTGGGGCTTCTCCAAGACAGACATGCAAACGATGTTTAGAAAAGGTCCTTTCCTTTATTGCCCAGCAGGGACTTGTATTTAGGAGAATTGGCACCAAAACAGCATAGTTTAACTCTTTCTATTTTTTAAGAAAAAATGGTTCTTTTAAATGACAGTCATCCCCATTAGAGATGATTGGGTCAGGGCTGGATAAAGAATCAAAAGACATTAAACAAAGAGGAGGAGAAGACAACAGCTTCCAGTGTTTTCATGATGATGTTCATTTCACAATTTCTAAGCACCTTATAAACAGATGTTCAAAGGAGACTTAACCTATAATTTGCAAAACAGAGAAACTTAAAAAAGCAGAAAATGATGAAAATAAAAGTTTATATGCTTTTTGGTAGAGTTTTGGGGGCTCTGGCCTTATGATAGCCCCTTTCTCTTACTGCCTCTGAAGCCCCAGGTTCTTCTCTGATCAAAGGCTGCATAAACTGCCCCTTCTTGGTATAAGCTGAGAAGGCATGCTTAGAGTCCCTCCAGATTCCTTCCATCATAGCCCACCAAGGTGTTTAAAAGCTTACCACTGAAGAATCATTTATTTTCCATTCATTTGTTCAACAAATTCTTATCCTGTGCCTCCTAAGTGCAAAAGTAGCATGACAGCCTTGGCATGAGTTGGGATACTTCCCATCTTCCAAGATCATGGCCAACATCTCTATTAGATGTTTCTTGAAGAACTGAGATGCAGGCAGCCAACCCAAGACACTATCTTTTTGTTTATGGCACTTCCCTACTTAGAATACTTCAATGGTTGCCTTCCTACTTAAGATAAAGACCTGAGTACTGAGTGGGGCCCCAAAGCCTGGGTGCTCTGGCCCTGCTCCCTCTGCTGTCTCCCTGGAGGCCAGCCTCCTCCTTGCTCTATCTTCCAGCTGCATTCTCTCTGGGGCCTCCACAGCAGGCAGGTCCATATTCTTCCCGGCTTTAGGACCTTCAAACTTGCTGTCCCTATACCTAGAATAGTCCCTGATTATCCCCAGCTCCTGCCACACACACATACCTTTTTACCTAGTTAACTCCTATTTACCCTGGATATCTAAGTTTTTGTCACCCCCAGGAGGCTTCCCTCAATCATCCCTGCACCTGATCAAGTTCGGGCCTCCTCCTCCTCACCTCCTGAGGGCCCTGTCCTGTTCCTGCCAGCACCGATTTCAGTGTATAATGAGATTTGTCTTCTATCATCTGTCTCTCCTGACAGAACTTCATAGCATGTTGCCTGGCTACATCATCCTGGAGTAGAGCTTAATCCTTGGCACTGAGCAGGCAGTCAATTGAAATTCACCACATCAATGAGTATGAGTCTATCTCATTGCTTTCCAGGCTGAGCCTCAGGGTTAAAGATAAGGTACAGTTGAAGAGCATACAGTTTAAAGTCAGACAGGGATGGGGACAACACCAGCCCTCACCCACTGCCCATGGGTCCCTGGGTGAGGTGGCTGGTGTGCAGAAACCAGGCTGAGTATTTCATATATACTCCCATTTAATCCTCACAACAGCATGCTAGTTTGATATTATTATTTCTATTTTAAAGATGAGAAAATTTAGAGATTTAGAGGCCACGCAGCTAACTAAATAGGTGGCAGAGATAGGAGTGCTCCTCATGTCTGTCTGATGCCACCAACGCCCTTGAACACCACCTAGCTTGTTACCACATGTGAGATTGTGCTTTTCAAGAATTCCATGAGCAGCCACCTCGAGAGATCGTGTCTTGCAATCTTTTCTTTTTTAAGTCTCTCCACCCATTTTGCCACTATCAGATAAATTCCTACGTTCAGCTGGCTGCTAGGGGTAAATGCTCCCGAGGGTTAGGTAGGGTGGAATTATGAATTTGTTGAATTCACAATTTTTCCATTCATTTCAGCCAGCTTTTGCTACACACCAAACTACCCCCAAGACATGCTGGCTTCAAACAGCAGCAGTTTACTGTTTCTCACAGTTGTGTGACTTGGCTGGGTGACATCTTGGTCTTGTGTCACCAGGTTCACTCATGGGCTCTATGCAGCTGGGGGATGAGATGAGCTGGAGGGTCCCAGGAGACTTCTCTCACATGCCTGACAGGGGCACTGCCCACAGGCCGAGGTCCCTCCGTTTTCCTCCCTGCAGTCTCCCATCCTCCAGGAGCCTCAGCTCCCAGGGCTGCCAACAGGGTTTCTTGATGCCTAGCACTAGAAATCTCACAGCATCACTTCCACTGCAGTCTGTTATTTAGGGCCAGTTATGAAGCAGCCCAGATTCAAGGGGTGGGGAAATAGACACCCCTTGTTGAAAGGAGGAGTGCCAAAGTCTCATTGCAAAGGAATGAGAAATTGTTGTGAACGTCTTTGAAAATAAAATACCATGGCATATGATGGAGTAGGATGAGGTCACTAAAAATAGTCACAAAGCATTTGCCATTGGTATAGGAAAAGCACTGTGAAAAATGGGGGAACAATGGTGTGTATTATTGTCATAGCAAAGTTTACAGGCAAAGAAACCATGCCTAGACTGAAGTACGAAACGAAGGAATGAAAACGCACAAATGAAAAAGAAAGAGAATGAAATTCCACCTTCAAGGTGTTTCCAGGACTTGTAGCAGCAGGCAGTGGCGGAGACAGAGTCCACGCTGACCCCTGCTCTTGGATGACTGCCCGGTGGGAGGGCGCACTTGCAGTGTGGGGATGCCTTCATCCTCTTCCCGGGAGAGCCTGTCCATCCGGGCCTGCTAGCCTCACCTCTCCTTCATTTCGTACTGTGGGATCCTCTCTCTCCCCAGTGTTCTCTGTCCTCCCTAAGACAGTAGCCAGCTTCAAAAATTGGTTGGTTGCTGTTGTGGCATTATTTGTTCTCCTTTCCGATAAAAACACACCAGGTCCACATGTCAGCTACCTGAGGGGACTGTCCACACCACGCAGCTTGAGCTGAGGGGCCAGGGACCCCAGGAATGGGAAGGAATGCAGCCTGCACTGGGAAAGTCCCATGTCCAGACACCCACAAAGCCCCCCCAAGGCCTCTCAGGGACTCTGTCAACTCCTGGTGGCTCGGCTCAGGGGAACTGCAGGGAAACTGCCCTCAGACTGCTGAGAAGACACAGCCTGGAAAGGGCATCAGAGGCTTCTTAGGGGGTTAGAGAGAAGCAAGCCCAGGGGCAGGAAGGTGTCGCTCACACTAGATATCCCTTGGGTTGAAATCCAGATCTTTGTTTAGGTAAAAGTGCTACTCTTGCCCGTACGGTTCACCGAGGCAATTATTCATTTGTGAAATGAACACCTTTATGGCCTCTGTACAAGTTTTATCCTTTCTTCATAGCATCTTCAAACTTTGTTGCTGAGAAGGCCTTGCACCACTGCAGTGCTCCCAAAGCAATCCACTAAGGTGCTTGAGGTGGTCAGAGGGCACTGCACCCCAGGAGGATCTGGGCTGAACCCGAAACTTTCACATGTCGGACACTTTTTGAAAACTCATAATTTAGCATTAATACTTTTGTAAATTTGGCATTCTACTCTCTTATCAACCTGATTGCTTTAATAAGACCATTTTACATTTCTATCAAACAATGACTTTGCAGGAAGGATATCTGATGTTCTCTGAATTCTTTTGCGTCTTCATGTACCCCTGAGTTTAAATGTGTCAGATTGAGAAACACAGAGAGCAGAATCTCTTCCCTCACAGGTAGGGCTTTACCAGCAGGGGCCTGAGGCCCCAGGGGCTGAACTCCTTATCTTGAGTCACACGTGGAGTAACCTGGTACTCAGCTGGGGCAGCCCCTGTGCTGACCCCGGTCTCCCTTCACAGACCCCAACCCTGGGGTCTCTGCTCAGGCTCTTGGTGGGGTTTGGTGGGAGAGAAAGGAGACTTGTGGTAATATCTTCCAGATGTCATAGAGATGACGTTACTTCTGAAGTTTAATTGCTGGTAATAATGAAGGGGCTGAGAAACACAGGGAGTGATTAAAGATTTTGAATAAAGCAGAAGTTTGGGCTTAGTCAGTTAATGACATTGGCAGGGGCAAGGGACAGGGGCTCCAAAGCCACAACCACCTACTCTTTTTTAAAAGAATATGGCTTTGGTGACAGTATTTCATAAACCCACAATATGGCCTGACAAAGGAATCAAAAGCATGCTTTAAAACACCCATCACTTTGGACTTAGGAATTTATTTTTTATAATCCTGAACAAAGGAATAAAAATAGATCTATATACTTATACGTTTTAAATGGCCTTTTGGAAAAGAATGAAAGTGCATATAATTGGGACACTCCCAGAAAGTCTGCCTTATAAATATGCCTCGAGAGACAAAAATGACTTTTTTGCCTTGTTGTAGACACAAGTTTGTGGCTTTTAGAAGTTTTCATTTTGCTACATATTCATTTCTTTGGTCAAATCACTGAACTCCCAAGGTTCAATTCCTTTGTCTGTAAAATGGTAGAGTTTTTTAAAACTGTGACGGACCTTAAAAAGTACGAAATTCTAGGAATCTATGCCTGCCTAATTTATTTTCTTTCAAACATGTCTTCCATATTTTATTTAGCAAATTATTTTATTGTTAAGTAAAAGAAGAAGAGCTAAAGAGACAGGCATGTGCCCCACCAGGGCTGTGACTGTGTCCCAACAATCTCAGTGAAGACAGCACTTCCATCAGCATCTAGCCAGGGCTCGGCCAATGGAAGGCACTCAATCCCGAATGAATGAATGAATGAATGAACCTGTCCATATCTGTTGTTACTACATGTGTTAAAATCCAGGAAAAGTCTCTCCCCATCCCCTAAGGTCAAACATCATTGTGTTAAAATACTTTGTAAAGTTTCCAGGCGGAGCAAAGTAATCACCCTTACACATTCACAATTTATATAATGAACGAACATAAATTGACTTTTATTTTATGTTTTAAAGTAATGGAAGAAAACTGCTAAGAAAATATGGAATTTATTTTTTAACATTTTGGTATGTAACTAGCTAAAATATTTTTAATAGCTTTAACAGAATTGATATGTAATTCACACACCATAGAGTTCACCCATTTAAAGTATATAATTTAATGGTTTTTAGTAAATTCATAGAGCTCCTCAATTGTCCCCATAATCTAGTTTTATAACATTTTATCCTAAATATTTTCCTAGAAAGAAACTCCTTGCCCCTTGGCAGTCTCTCGTCAGCCCCTCACACCTCCCCTTCCAACTCCTCACTCCCAGGCAAACATTAATCTACTTTCTCTGCAAATTTGCCTATTCTGGACACTGCATATAAAGTAGAACTGAAAACAAAGGACCTTACTTTATCATAATTCCCATTGTGGTCCATTCATCCAGTCTTTATGGGTACAGATATGCATATCCATGTACAGTTGGCCCTCTGTATTCGTGAGCTCCATATTCATGGATTCAACCAAACATGAATCAAAAGGTTTTGGAAAAAAAATGTTCTGCAAGTTCCAAAAAGCAAACCTTGAAGTTGCCAGGTGCTGAGTACCACGTTAAATCCATGAGAGTGAAGTGATGTGTAGGCATTGCAGCAGACATTATAAGTAATCTAGAGATGATTTAAAGCATATGAAAGAATGTTTGTAGGTTATATGCAAATACATTTTGTATTAGGGATTTGAGCATCCACAGATTTTGGTATCCAAGATGGCTCCAGCAACCAATCACTCATGATATGAAGGGACCACTGTATATATATATATATATATATATATATATATATATATATATAGAAGGATGTGTGCATAAATATTAAAGTTCACATCTTCAATCATTTATACTTATCTTTATTTTCCATTTTTTTTGCACTGATAATATTCTCTATCAAAAGTTATTTTTTGAATTTTGAAAGTTTTTAGAACATTTAGGTAACATTGATGTGATGAAATGATCATAAAGGATACATAGTGTCTTCATTTTATGCAGTAATGAAGTATTAGAATTATGTTGACAAATGTTTCTACTTCATGATGAAAAGCTTTATTGAGCTCAACAGCTTTACCTTAGAGTCCATAGTTTTCCAATCCGTTTTGTAAATTTTATTTCAGCTCATATACAATATAGTTTATAAGAGGCTTTTAAATTATTTCTGGAATGAGGCTCAATATAAACACATAGGCAAATAAAGGACGATACTGATCAATTTAGTACAGATGCATTAGCCAGAGATGAATGGGAGAGGAAAATCATCAGGAATTGAAACCAACATAGAGCTAAATACATCACTTACATCACTTCCTTTTCAGACTTGTAACAAGGAGAAAAGTTGAACTATTTGGATTCTACCTACTTTCTTTTCTTGTTTCCTTGAAAAATTCTTTCTAGGTAAGAACATGTCTTAGATTTGAAAACTAGACCAACTATATCAGAATCATGTATCATGTATTGTGTTTAATAAAAATGTGACACTTGATGAATCAAAAGCTCTGGAGGTGTCTTCTAAGATTTTCTATTTACACCCCAGGTGCTTCCAGAGTTCAGGAGAGTTCAGGAACCCAAGGATAAAGGCAGACACAGGCCCCAGCCTACAGTCCCTGTGGGCTCCTCCTGTCTGGGGATGCATAAGTTGACCAGGCGACTGTGACTGGCAGTCATAAGCATGCAGAAGGATCACCTTGTCCCTCAGCCCGAACTCCACACCCAAATCCTGCCCTTCTCCCCACCCTACACCCACCACCCCAAATTCCCAAGGATTTCCAAAGGCCCAGGTTTGGATTTCATCAACAACATGGATAATGACTGTTGGTGGGTGAAAAACCAGTAGCCCTGTCACAGGGATGCATGACTGCTTCATGGCATTCCTCATAGGCTCAGCCACGTGGAGGCCAGGCTCCCCCTCACTGGAGTTGACTCCTCCAGGACGGCCTTCCCCTGCCACAGCCTGGGTCTCCCACTGGTCAGTCGGGGGCCTTTCTGCACATGGCTGAGATCTCACCAGGGGCACAGTATCAAGGGCTGAACTTGTCTCCTGTTTGGCCTTTGAGAGAAACATTGTATTCCCAGGTGTGAATGCAGAAAACAAGCAAACAAGTAGTTTGCCAAAGCAAAAAATGCAAACATGGCATTCCTTAAAAATCTATTTCTCTTTCCCTGTAAGCATCCTTGTCATATTAAGGTTAATAAGAAAAACATCTTGAACTGGGATTGATAAGTTTGTAATTACCACCCTCCTTTTAGATGTATACATGCGGAAGAAAACTGCATTGTTTCTTTACCAAGAGAAAGAAATCTGCAGGCTGTCTCAGATTGGATTGCAAGTTTGTGAGTGAGTTGTGGGATGTATGAGTTAGTGTGTGTGTGTGTGTGTGTGTGTGTGTGCGCGCAAGTTCATTTCATGTGTTAGGTGTGTGATCCCCAAGGCTCTTCCTCGCCCCAAGATTTTCCACAACACACCAGGAACTTTCTTAGGCTATCAAGGGGTTTTCCTTCTTTTGTCCTAGAAAATGGGTTTACTTCAAAGCAGATAAAATTTGCTGTTTTTGAGTTCTGGAAAATAGAAGGATGCTGGGATGATTCTTTTCTTATGCTGATATCCTTCCATCTTCAGGCGTCTGAGAAGTCTTTCTCCTCTTCAAACCGAACGTTTTGTGCTGGTGATCCAAGCACTGTGTGTGCGTGAGTTGTGTATGCTTCTGTAGAAGCTGTGTGTGGAAGAGTGAAGACTGGGTGTCAGCATATGTGTGAGTATGGACATACATATACAAGTGTGTGCACCTGTATTTATACTAAAGTTAATAATAGCTAGAAAGTAATCCTAAAGTTAATAATATCTAGAAAATACAAAGGGTTCTGAGGCCTTTCACCCCTATTGCTGTGTCAAATTGCCTGAGCTTAATCCATCATCTAGGCCACAAGTAGGTGCTGGCTGCTAAGGAGGTTGGAAGGAATCAGACCTGGGTCCAGTCATGTCCCGAGAACCTGGAGTGGGGTCCCCTCTCCAGCTCACCACTGCTGGCGCTAATCACACCTGATTGCCAGAACCCTGTGGCCCAGAAGCCCAGTCCTGCCTTCTCTCCGACAGTCAAGGAGGAAGAGTTAATACGGACTCACCTTCACATCACTGCCCATCGCGCAGCCCCAGGCCCAGGCTAGATGACATGGGATTCCAGTAGCCCAGGATGTTCACGTCCTGGACACGCAGAAGTTCTGCATGCCCACACAATTGTGGTGCCCCCTCCATGGCTGATAAAACTGAATAGAGAGAGAAGCTGTCAAACTCACAGAAAAAGTTACTGGAGAAAATGTTCTGAAATGAGGTATTGGAGATATTTTCAAAAGTGTTATGACCTCATCTACAATCACATGTAACATAAGACAGTAAGTATCTACACCAAAATGATACGGCATATTTTTTCAGTTCTCAAATATACCCTCCCTCTGGGTGTCTTAACATCTCTGAATTCAGGATGTAACTTCTGATCAGTTTAACTTGTAACATACTGTTATTCTTTTGAAAACAGAAATTAATGGTGTGTCTTTCAATAGATAGCATCATAGCTTTAATAACATAGTGCTGCATTAATTTATTTGAAGCTCAGTATCTCAGGATTATAGATATGTTCTTTGAAGCAGGCTTCTACCCTTCCTGTAGGACATGTCTCTGTCACTGGTGGGGAGGCCTTCTGATAAAGCAGAGGGCCGGCAGGCCAACAGGCAAGCACACCCAATATGGGGCCACTCATCTGTCCGTATTCTCAGATTTGGAGAGGGAAGGGGTTGAGCCTGTAGCTTCCTGTTTGATCCTGAGCGCTAGAATCCAGCCCCCGATCTTGCAGCCTTTGCCTGTTACTATGATGCACAATCCATCAAAAGGGAATCCTTGATGCCAGGTGCTATGCTCAGCATTTTGCAGAATTTGTCTCATTTGCTTCTCAAAGTGGCCCCTTGAGAGGGCACTCCTGGCACTTGCCTTTGCAGATCAGAACACGGAGGCTCTGGAGCTCACTGGCCTCCTGTTCCCATCCTTCCCTGAGCGATGGAGCAGAGGGAGCCCCGGCAGTCCCATGCTGGAGGCCACGCTGCTGCTGTTCCCAGTATGGTCTGTGGACCACGGGCACTGGGCTCATGGCCCTGGGTGTCTGTCACAGCCTTGAGCACATTCGGGAAGATCCCACCCCACCTCCCAGGCATTCTGCTATGGCCAGGGCCTAAGGCCCCAGCTCCCCAGCTTGAGAACCTGAGAACCGCCCTTTCCTCCTTCTCAAGACTTGAACATTCCCACTGTCTCAGTCAGGCAAGTTCCAGGAAAAGAATCTGATTCAGTGAATTCACACTAAATTGTGGGGGATAGGAGGGCCTCGGGAGTTTAATCCTCAGCGCTTTGCAGTTGTCAGCATGGTGCTAACAGAGTAGTGGGGGAGTTGTGAGGAACAGGGACAGCAGAGGGAAAGGGTGGGCTTGCTGTAGATGGGACAGTGCAGGGTCCCTGGGGCTGATCGCAGGTGCAGGCGCTTGATGGCTGAGTCCCTGTCATCAGTGGACTGGGCCACCCTTCATCGAACATGTACATGCCCCAGCCTCACACATGGCAAGGCTGAGCACCAGCCAGAGACCACGTGTCACGGGGAAACACACTGTTATTAGCACTAAGGCTTGTGTCCTGCTTGCAAGGGACAGAAGGTGAGGCTGCGCAGGTTCAG
The DNA here is from genome assembly GCF_001604975.1 of Cebus imitator. Classification (NCBI taxonomy): domain Eukaryota; kingdom Metazoa; phylum Chordata; class Mammalia; order Primates; family Cebidae; genus Cebus; species Cebus imitator. The sequence goes on from NW_016107833.1 coordinate 586,779, forward strand.
GGCGGTTCTCCTCACTGCTGCAGGCACCTACAAAGCCCACAGTCTCCCTCTGTGAACTCAACATTTGAGCCACTTCTTTCTCTTACTGGAAATAATCCCCCCCTTCAAATTTGCTTTGCCACAACAGGGCTAGTGGCCAACTTCTTCTCTGAGGCCCCTTGTCTGAGGCCTGTGCAGTTCCTACAGAGAGTGGGCCACAGGGGCATGTGGACAGTGCCCGATTGAGTGGCTGGCCTGCCCGCTGGGCCCCAGCCAGTGCTCCCAGGGAACCTCCAGCCTGCCAGCCCCTCCAGCACGGGAGGCCAGACTCTGGTGAAATCCCTGGTAATGTGGTCACCCCACTGGGCACATGCCTGCCACAGAGTGCCCGGGAGGAAGCTGGAAACCTCAAGGTCCAGCCAGGAATGAGGTCAGGGCAGGGATGTCGCAGTTCCTGCCAGGGCACCCACAGCTGCTCCTGCCTTCCTTGTTCTTCACTCTTCCCTCCCCATTCCCAATATTTTGTTTTTCTGGGAGCCAGGTTGAATGAGTTCATTTTTGTACTGATGTTTTCTCTGATGCACTGCGCAACTTTGATGACAAGTGGCTCCTTTTCTCTAACTTGCAGCTCCAGGAATGCCGTGGCCACTCCTTGGTCCTTGTGTGTGCTGTTTCTCTGCCTGGACAGTCCCTCAGGAAGTCTGCCTTCCCTCTGTCTTCACTCAGAAGTCACTTTCCCAGGCCACCCCATTCCTGCCGTTCCAGGCAGCACGTCAAATCCCTCTCCTCGGCTTTATTTCTCCCCCTTGGCATGTCTTCTTATTTGACATGTTTATTCTTTTCATATTCTGCCAAGAACATGTTAAATTCCACAAGGGCTAGGACTTCTGTCTGCTTTGCTCTCTACTGTAGCAGCTGTGCCTAGAAGCATACCTGGCAGAAAGTAAGCGCTCAAAAAATACTTGTGGATGAATGATGATAGACTGGTAATTATAAAAATAATTATTAAAATCACCTTAGTGTGTGCCTTAGTCTGTTCAGGCTGCTGTAACAGAATACCATGGGCTAGGGGACTTAGACAAATAGAAATTTACTTCTCACAGTTCTGGAGACAAAGAAGTCAAAGACTGATGTCTGGCGAGAGCCACTCAGAGGTTCATAGTTAACACCTTCTCGCCGCATCCTCACGTGATGGAAGGTCTGAGGGAGCTCTCTCAGGCCTCTTTTGTAAGAGCATGAGGGCTCCCCACTCATGGCCTATTCATGTCCTAATGGCCTCACCTCCTAATACCATCCCATGGGAGATTGGGTTCCAACATATGAGTTTGGGAGAGAGGGGGTGGAGAGCGTGGTGTGGACACAAACATTCAGTCTATAGCAGTATGTTAACTGCTAATGATCATTTTTACATCCTGTGCTTATTTCTTCAAGGGTTCATTCTACTTTTTTTTTTGTCTTTTGAGACAAGGTCTCACTCTGTCGTCACCCAGGCTGGAGTGCAGTGGTGCGATCTCAGCTCACCACAACCTCTGCCTCCCATGCTTAAGCAATTCTCCTGCTTAAGCCTCCCAAGTAGCTGGGATTACAGGAATGCACCACCACTACCCAGCTAATTTTTGTATTTTTAACAGAGATAGGGGTTTCACTATGTTGGCCAGGCTGGTCTTGAACTCCTGACTTCAAATGACCCACACATCTCAGCCTCCCAAAGTGCTTGCTCTTAACATCAACAACATTTATGAAACATACTCTACATCCTACTTATCTGCTCTGTAGAACATGATCCCAGTTCTGAAGATCAGATCATTACAGCCCCAGGTTTTCAGGGTCTGGCCCAGAATGGGGCATGCAAGGCCAGTGCAGGGTTTGGGGATGGCTTTGCAGAGAAGCTAGGCCTCCTGCAGCAAACATGAAGGTGTTCAGAGTAGAGCAGGATGGACACTCCTGCAATGCCTATGGCACCGGTCCCATTAAGGATGCAGCTGAGACCATCCAGGCAGGAGAAGGGGGGGGCAGTGGGAGGGGCTGGAGAGGGGACCAGCTGCAGAGGCACAGAGGGAGGGAGTGAGACCCACAGGATTTTGTACTTCTCAGGTGTGAGGGAAGAGAGGCCAGGAAGGAAAGATCCCAGAAAGGATGACTCTACATCCACTAGTTGGGATGACTGAGTGTGTGACAATGTCTGAGACAGAAGATACAGGAGAAGAGGCAGGTTTGGGAGCAGAGATGATCATTCAGGCATGGACATGCTGAATTTGTGATGCCTGTGGGTCCCTAAGTGGAGACACACAGCAGGCCTTGGGAAATAGAGAGCTACTTCAAGAAAAGGTTTCAGCTGGAGTCACGAGGTTAGGACTTTGGGCTCACGAGTAGGAGCTGAAGTCCCTTCAAAAGAGCATGTCAGCTGGTAAGAAGGCCAAAGGCAGAATTCCAGGGTGAAATCAGTATTTACAAGTCATAAGCAGATATCACCCGTGTAGATGATGCTGGTCATATGTGGGCATGGACTGGAACTTCTGGCTGGAAGCCCTGAGACCGGAGTTTCCTCTCAGCTGTGCAGGAAAGCCCTGGTCTGTGGAGCCTGCAAGCCGTAAGCCCACTGTCTGCAGAGACATGGTGGGCCATCCCAGGCAGGTCCTTTCGTCCTCTCCTTATGATAAAGAAGTCTGAGGACCCATGAGAGAAGGAGGTCCCTCCCAGAAGGGCGTTGCGGGTTTGATGGGTTCATCTTTCCCAGCAGCAGCCCAACACCAGGATCTGAACATATAACTGTCTGACACCAAACTCATGTTCTTTCTATGACACTAAAGTCCCATGGCAGAATATAACATGTATGTGAAAAAGAAAAGGAAAGCATGTCATATTTGCAGAAAAATTTTGATTGAATTATACACGATATTTATATACATATTGTGTTTACTGCACCACTCAATGCAGTGATCTCGCTCTTAAGAATTGATTTCATCCAATGCTCACTACACTATCAGGGGAAACGAAATAATGGACTATAGAAATACTAGGATAGAAAGGATTTCTGTCTGGTATGAGCCATAACTCTTAGAAAAGGGACACCATTGCTCTCTGGCCAGTTTGCAGTCCCTTGCAAGGGGGCATGTGAGCATACAGGAGGGGTGGCCTGGTGGGGGTGTGTATTAGCTTGCTTTTACGCTACTGATAAAAACATACCCAAGACTGGGCAATTTACAAAAGAAAGAGGGTTCATTGGACTTACAGGTCCATGTGGCTGGGGAAGTCTCACAATCATGGTGGAAGGCAAGGAGGAGCAAGTCGTGTTTTGGATGGCAGCAGGGAGGATCGCTTCAGTCAGGAGTTCAAGACCAAAGAGAAAGTGAGGAAGACACAAAAGCAGAAACCCCTGATAAAACCATCAGATCTCGTGAGATTTATTCACTACAATGAGAACAGTATGGGGAAATTTACTGCTCCGTGATTCAATGATCTCCCACAGAGTCCCTCCCACAACGTGTGGGAACATGTACAGTTTAGGATGAGATTTGGGTGGGGACACAGAGCCAAGCCACATCATGATGAGTGGGTGCCAGCTGGGCCTTGACAAATTTTAGGAGAAGTGGAATAAACATGTTATTCAGTTCTTTGATTATGGAGACAAAAATGCTCCATCTGCCTAATAGCATCCCCCAGCCCACCCTGCAAGGTGGGCCCTGCTGCCTGCAATGCTGGTAAGACCAGGCTTGCCAGGGATTTCGCATAAGTGCTTCTGTTAAAATGCAGGCGTCCGACTGTAGAGTCAGATGTTAACCGCCAACACCTGTTATCAAGGGACCATGGATGGCTTATCAGATTCATGGTTAGAGGGTAGGAGAGGAAAGAAACAGTAAAAGTTTCCAAAGCAAGGGTCATGAGCGGCACCTCCTTGTTCTCAGTTCAAGGGAGCCGCAGTGGGCTCTGCAAACACCCCGAGGTCAGAGAGTAAGTGGGAGGTGACATGGCCGCTGGGGAGGAGCATGGCCTGTGCAGAGCAGGAGTGGGGCTGACAATAACGGGGACCAGGAGGGACCTGAGCTGTGGATGAGGACACAAACCAGGCAGTCACCGGAAATGCAGAGAAAGGAGATTTAGGAACAACAGACTGGACAAGATATGTGGATACTCAGGCACCTTTTCTTTTGGCCTCAACCCTGTCACTCAGGTCCCCTCTGCAGCCCCTGTCCCAGGCCCCTCTGACTGGGGTAACTCCTCTCCATTTCATGGGTTGGGCTGACCCGGGATTGCTGTCAGCTGCCTCCTAGCCCCACCGCATGTGCAGAGGTGTCAGAGCTCCTTGATCACATGGGCTTACTCCAGCGGGATCGGGGCCTGGGGTGGGGGGAGGTTGGCAGCCCCCAGAGTATGCAGCATGGTGCTTGTCCACAGCAGGGGTCACTCAGCCTGGACATGATGCAGAGGGAGATGACCCTGAGACATCCCATGTCATCCCAAATGGCATGAAGAAGCCAAGCTTCTCACCACGCCACACCTGCCTCCCTGAGAGCTTCTGGGAGCCATGCCCGATGCATGGATGGGGCTTTCTGAATACCTGGCACTGTCTCTTGTGGCCTGTGGGCTGAGCAAAGGCCCCAGGCTTTCTGGCTTGCATGGCTAATTTTCTTGGCATTTTCTTTATTATTTCTTCATCTGGTTCCCATGGAAGCCTGGGAACGGCTTCCTTGTGAGTGTGGGCTGGATCACTTCCTGGGATGTCAGGTCACCTGAAAGCTGCTGCCTCCTCCAGCACCTGAGAAAGGGAAGGGGAAGAGGGTTCACTCCCAGTTGGTGCACAAGCTGCCTGCTCCCCAGCATACCAGCTGAAAGAAAACCCTTTTCCAAAGGGGCCCCTCACCGCCTCACACCACAGTCCCATTATCCATGAAATGAAGGGATCTTCTAGAGGCGAGGACATTTCTAGAGGCTTCTCCAGCAGCAGGCTGGCTGGCTCTGCTCCCTGACAGGGTCCTGAGATGCCGAGAGGGCGCTGCTAGGAGTAGGGTTCCTCTGGGATGCACCGCAGTGGTGCAGGTCCTTCCTACACGGCTCACCTTGGCAGCAGCCTCTCCAGCTGCTTATTTACCACTTCCCTGTTTTCTCAAGAGCTTCCTGCAGAGGCATCAGACAAGGAGAGGCAAAAAGAAGTTCTGTGAAGCACAAGATGCTTTTAAAATAAGGAAGAGGAATGAGACCAGCTCTAGTGCCAAGAGACACTGTGATATCACAGTAGCGTGAGCGGCAGCTCTAGGCTCCACAACCCTGTTTCGGATTCCCCATCTGCCACTCCCAGGCTGTGTGACTTTACTCTTTTTTGCTGTTGTATTTAAATTGAGGTAGACTTCTTATAGGCACAGCTGGATTTCAGCCCAGGTCTGCATGAGTCCAGGCAGAAGCTTTGTGACAAGACCACAAAGCTAGAGCTATCACCAGCCAAAGGTCCTGGTGATGACAGGGCAGTGGCAGCTTCAACTCTATTTATGAAACTTTTCAGTTTTCAAAGCCCAAAGTATAGTTTGGGGAGTTCCTGGAATTGGGACTTTCTTTTTTTTTGGGGGGGGGGGTTTCAATAAATGTGTGTCCTTTTAAAAATAAGTTTAATCTCAAAAGTTAGATCTTATTTTCTTTCATTCAATAAATGTGGCAACTAGAAATCTGAAGTTAAACAGCCAGCTCAGTTGTACATATAAAGCCACCTTGTCCTACGCCTATCCATGAATCCTTCTTCATATGTTAGAATCCATCCGTCTATGTAACTATTTGTTTCAAAAAAAAAATGGAGAAGAATGAACTCACAAGCACAAACCATTACCTTAGTGAATATCAAGTGTCCACATTTGGGAATATCTCTCAAAGCATTGTGAGAGCAGCGACGATCATGTCTGCAACATGCTTGGCCCTTCATATGTGTCTCATCTAGTTTACTTTTGGGGACATCCTTCATCACCATTGGAATCCAGACACACACTGTGAAACACGAGTATGAGAGTGTTTAAATGGGATAAGAGGCCCGGCACAGGGGCTCATGCCTGTCATCCTAACACTTTAGGAGGCCGAGGCAAGTGGATCACTTGAGCTCAGGCGTTCAAGACCAGCCTGGGCAACATGACGAAATCCTACCTCTACAAAAAATAACAAAAATTTAGCCGGGACATGGTGGCACATGCCTGTAGTCCCAGGTACTTGTAGGGGTTGAAGTGGGAGGATCACTTGAGCCTAAGAAGTTGAGGCTACAGTGAACCAAGATCACCCGACTGGACTCCAGCCTGGGTGACAAAGTGAGACCCTATCTCAAAAACAAAACAAATTCCACATTTAAAAAGAATAAAACAAAGAAAAAAAAGGGATTACAAACATCCAGCCTAACAAGCCCTTTGCACGGGCATCCTGGCTCTTCTCAGTCTTTGCCTACCTTCCCTTGTGGCCGCTCCTCACCCCCAGGCCTCTCCTTGTGGACCCCGCCCTGCCGTGTCCATGTGTTCCAGGGTTCACTAATCTGGGGGCCTGGCTCCTGTCCCCATCAACACTTTCCCTACTTCATCTGGGCACATGAGAAGAGACCCTGCTGTTGCCCACCCCAGTGGCCAAGGAGAAGATGTTTTGTGCCATGGGAATGCATTCCAAACATCTTTTTAAGGGCCTGCCTACTTTTAATCATTGGGGAGAAAAAATTAATCCTGGGAGTAGAAAATGGTGATTATCAAGTACCTATTGCATGCCAGGGCACACGCTGGCATGCCTCACAAGCTAAGTCTTCTCGGCTCTACTTCACAAATGTGGAGACTGGAGACAGAACTTATTTGCCCAAGAAATGAAGCCAGGACTTGGACCCGTTCAGTCTAAGAGTTTGTGATTTCTGGCATCCCCACATTGCTTTTTGAGTGATAACCACACATAAATAGAAGGCAGCCCACACTGGGACACTTCTCAGTACAGAAGTCCTGCACACTGAGCTGGGCACGGTGGCTCTCACCTAGAATCCCAGCAGCTGGTAAGGCTGAGATGGGAGACCAGCTTGAGGCCAAGAGTTTGAGACCAGCCTGGACAACATATTGACACTCCATCATTACAAAAAATCTAAGACTTAGCTGGATGTGATAGTATTGGCCTGTGGTTCCCGTTACGTGGGAGGCTGAGATGGGAGGATGACTTGAGCCCTGAAGTTGAAGGCTGCAGTGAGCCATGCATGCATCATCGCACTCCAGCCTAAGCAACAAAGCAAAACCTAGGCTCAAAAAAAAAAAAGTCCTGCACACCATTACCTCTCTGTTGTCTACCCTATCTCTAGTCACATGTTCACCTGCTGGGGATAAGACTCAGAGCAGGGGAACAGGAGAAAGAAGCAAGACTCTCCCAAGTGAGTGGTAGCAACAATAGACTTGAACTCTATTATTTTTGTGTTGCTAACATGTGTGCAAGCGTAGAACCAGATGTAAATGGTGGCAACTAGCCCCAGGATTGTCTACTGAGGATTTCAGGGAAACACAAGTCTCCATGGATCACACACTTCAGAGGTAAGGCGTGGACTGGGAAGTCAAATAAAACACCACGCTTACTGACTCCACTTCGCAAGCACACGTCAGCTTCCTTCTTTGCATTCTCACTGCTACTCACCTAACCCAGGCCTCAGGGAGATCTCCCCTGGTTGCTGGTGAAATCCCTACCTGGCCCGCCCCTGCACCGGGGTCTCTGCCTGCTCTCCTTCTTCCACGTTGCTCCTGCCAGGCCTGTGTGCCAGGAGTAAAATAGCTGCTTTTTCTCTTGGCCTTTGGCCTTCTATCCGGGGCCACAGCCTTGTGTCCCTCATGGGGAGACCCAAACTACAGTATTTCATCTGAGGACAGTGGACATAAAGTAAATATTTTAGAGTTGAAGAACCCTTTATGACACTCCGCAGATTCTGTTGGTTACAATTCATCCTCCGTCAACACAGAAGGCCAGTTCTTTCCCTAAAAGGAAGAGATCTTTGTCCTCAGAATGTTGTCCTCAAAAAGGCTGTTTTGAGCCACACTATCTTCCAGGTAGCCTGCCCTCTTTATGACTCCTGTTCATGTATCACACTTCATACTTAAATGTTGATTGGTTTGTTGACTGTCTTGTTCGTCCACTTTAAATGGCACGCTCCAGTCTGCGCGACAGAGTTCGCGTGGTGCTTTGTGGACAGAACGTCCCCAATTGGGAGGTCCCGGTGCACAGCAACAAGGGGCTTCTTAAGGACCCTGGGTGCTTCACAGAGACGGCAAAATGAAACTCAAAAGAAATGAGCAAGGGTTAGAAAAGAATTGGGTTACGTTTTTTTCCAGATTTTGTGTCCAAATGCATGCATTTTGATTTGATCTACATATTTTTAAAAAAACAATGAAAATAAAAGGAAGGATGGCGATGCCTGAGCATTGAGCGGCTACCCCTCTCCTGAGGTTCCCTCCCACGGTCAGAGCCCTGCGGGCTCCAGGAGGGTCCCTGAGAGCAGGTCATATGAATTTCCATGTGACACCAGCCAGAGTGGACACAGCCAGGCCTGGAGGAACATAGGGAGAAATTTAGCCCTGGTGTTCTCCTCTCCTCTTTCCATCTTCGTCAAACCCAGGTTCGCTGGGATGGTTGGGGGAGATGGGGCAGCTCCTGCTAGTCCCTCCGCCTGGCAGCCTCTGCTCCTCATCTGTGACCTGGAGAAAAGGTCTCTAACACAAGTACATTTTAAAGATTAATGCTCAAACAAAAATCGACTTAAAGACATTCTCACAGAACCGACATATTCTGCCACTACCGCCATTCTCCCAGAGTCCCACCACCCTTGCACCCTGGGCTTGAATCTGCTTTTTAGTGAAAAGAGCATAGCCCTCTGTATTGGGTCCTTCTGTGACCTTTTTCACATTGGAAATATCAAGAATTTTTCATGGAACTCTATAGGTTAAACCCAGAGAACTTAGGTAAACGCATTCTTCCCACCAGGGATGCTTTTCTTTTTAACTTTGTGGACTAACAGGCTTTAATTTCCATCAAAACCGCATTCCTAAAAAAAAAAGATACTCATATCATTATGATCAGTTATATGAAATGATTTTAAAGGTTGAGTATATATTTGAATATTTTTCAGAATCACATAATCTTGGATACAAAAATGCAAACTTTTATGTGTATAATTGAACTGAACTTATATCTTGAGCCCCCATTCTGCCTAAAACTGGAAAACAATCCAGTCAATTCCAGGTTTTAGCATTGATTAAGAATATAAGAACTCTAGACATAATGCAGTGTTTATGTATGTTAATGTAGTATTTATGTATATAAACACTGTGACAAAAATCGGTTTAGATCAACGCTAGGGATACAGCAGAATATTTTTCCCTTCTGAGGGAGTTCCACATCTTTCACGTTTGAGAAGCTAGGGGCTAGCATGCATTAGCAAGCTGGGTAGGGCTAGTAATGGAAACGCCTTGCTCTTAATGTCTCTGGCTATTTTTGTTAAGTATTTTGAGGACACTTAATGACTATGCTCTTAGGATTTGGGGTGGGGAGCCTCCGAAGCCTCCAGGCTCTTGCTCCACACCCACATTCCTGCCAGGGACATGGCGTGTGTACACGTGCACTGCTTGTTTTGTGTGGTGTGCCTAGTAAGGGGCCCCTGGGTGGAGACCTTGGGCAAGGAGCACAGAGCCCAGCACAAGGGAATGGTGGGCGGGGCTCACAAGTGGGGACCTTTTGTTAGGTCACAGGAGGGGACAATAAGGACAAAGAGTCCTCTCTCTAAGTAGTTCCCACACCACATCTGCTTCTCCTCTTCCCAGCCCGGAAGGGTTGCTTTGCTCAGATTTATGTGTTTTGGGCCTTGGGAAAGGTTTCTAATTGTTTAAATTTCTCGTGAAAACCCCCTTACAGCCTGTGTGTGCCTCTCTGCCCAGCTGTTCCCTCGATGTCTCTGTTTACAGGTTGCTGCCATTGTGTCTTTACACATTTTATTTGTGTCGACTTTCATTCTCTCTCTTTCTAAGATCCTAAGTCCCTTAAACATCAGTTCCTCTCTCTCTCTCTCTCTTTTTTTTTTTTTTTTGAG
>NW_016107833.1:596979-695515 GCF_001604975.1 Cebus imitator
TTTTTGTAGAGACAGGGTTTTGTCATTTTACTCAGACTGGTCATGAACTCCTGGGCTCAAGTGATCCTCCCACCTCGGCCTCTCAGTACTGGGATTACAGGCATAAGCCCTGATGCCCTGCCCCACTTTTTCTATTTTTAGCAAACTACATACTATAAGAGTTAAGTGATGGCTTTAATGCACTGTTAAACAACATATTTCTTAGGGAAAAACTATCATTATAACCTTCTAAGTATTTAAAATTTGAACATTCAGAAACTTCCTAGAACTAGCAAACTTGAATATTCAAATAAATGATTTAAGAATAGGGTGGGTCTATTTCTATAGCAATCACATACTTGGAGTAATGCATCCACTTTTTGGACTTCCTGGCCCGTGGGTGGGGAAGAGGTCCCTGATATGGTCATCACCACCATTCTCCCACCATCCCCAGCAGTCCAGCACCACAGGCTTGGTTCAGTTCTTCAGTAGAAAGGCATAGCACATACCCCTCTGCACTGGGTCCTTCAGCGACATTTTTTCACCTTAGAAGTATCAAGTATTTCTCAAGGAATCCTATAGGTTAAAAATATGGCTTTTTAAAAAAATTTAAGTTCTCCCAGGTTGACACCCCACTAAACAGATTAGAACCAGCTTTAATGTGTGATAAGGTAAGACCGAGGCTTGAGAAGTTCAAGGGAGCCATGTTCAGGAAGCAGCATAATTCTTTTCAAAAAATAGGGACTGAGCTCTTACTGTATTATTTTTGTAAAGGGCATTTCTAAGATGAAATATAACAGGGACCTTTTCCAGATGCTGATAATTTAAGGGAGTTAGAAGAATATAAAAAACAACTTACAAAGCAATAAAGAATGAAATAAGTTCTACAAAGTAAGTCACATTACGAGAAGAGATACAATGACAAGCCACCTCGCAGGTTGGGGGTCAGGGCTCAGATAAGCTTAGGAAGTGGACAGCTCATTTTATGACAGTCTTATTCACAGATTGTTTTTATCTTAAGCAACAAACCAAAGTTTATCATTGTTGGAGAGAAGGAATTTAATATCGTTCTTGGGTAGCAAAAATCACAAAGATGTTTTAGGAACATATAAAAGGAGGAAAGAGGCCTCCGGTGACCTGTAAGTTCTCATATGTGACACTGCAGCTCCATGGAGAGCACAGGTGGGCGCAGCAGTGTGTGGGGAAGGTTATCACTCAGGAATGTGTCTGACTGAGGTCCACACCAGGATGGCAGAGACAGTCATCTTAAAGTATTAAAAAGCAAATATTCTACATTTCTATACAGTGAATGATTTCAGCACCTGTATAAGTAAAGCACTATGCTGAATACTTCATGGGAAATCCGAAGAAACCTATAGCAAGGCTTGGATCCCCAGTGTCTTTGGCTAAATCTAAAAAGTACTCCCAGACAGGGGGATGGTATTACTTAATGGACTCTCACGGCAGGACCGCAGGCAACTCAAAGCATCTAGACACTGGTCCTCAGTGTGGAGGGCACCGGAGCTGGCAGTTAGCAGCACTCCCAGCAAAAATCAGACTCCTGGCGCTGGGCTCACACTATCCCTCCTTGAGAGAGAGACTGCTCTGCAGCCCAGCCCAGCGAAGCACTAAGTTACTACGAGGAAGACTCTTTCTGTGGACTGGACATCATCCAGGATGCACCTGCCGAGTAGTAAGGGACTGGGAGAGAGAAGGTACAGTCAGGTTGCTTAGAAATGGTAGGTTTAAAGAAAGGAGAAGTAGGTTGCCTTGAATATCTCACAGCCAGGCAGCTGCTGGTCAGAGAACTCTCCTGTCCTCCAGAAGCTGCATCTCCCTTCCTGGAGAGCTGGTCCTCTCCATCTTTCCTATTTTCTCCATCCCATCAGCTTGTCTAATAAGAGAGTTTTTTGTTAGCTTGGTCCATACATTGGTTAATTAAACCAAAACTAACTGCTAATTACATTGGCCTTGGAGATATTCATGTCCTTCATTTGTTATTGGTATGATTGCTTTCCAGTTCTTGGCAAGATAGCGGTGGAGGGGAGGGGGCATGTAGGATATCCACTAATATCCTTCTCATCATTATGATTACTTGAGATAGAGTTTTGCTCTTGTTGCCCAGGCTGGAGTACAGTGGCACGATCTCAGCTCACTGCAGCCTCTGCCTCCCGGGTTCAAGCCATTCTTCTGCCTCAGCCTCCCAGGTAGCTGAGATTACAGGCGCCCTCCACCATATCCAGTTAATATTTTTGTATTTTTAGTTGAGACAGAGTTTCACCATGTTGGCCAGGCTGGTCTCAAACTTCTCACCTCAGGTGATCCACCCGCCTTGGCCTCCCAAAGTGCTGGGATTACAGACGTGAGCCACCACACCTGACCCTCACTAACATCCTTATAATTCATATACTTCTACAACCTCACTGGGGAAACAAGACCTTATATTATACTCTCGAGAGTAGAAATCTCTTGCACACACATTATCTCATGAATTCTCACAAAAACTTCGTAGACAACAGAAGCCGTTTTCTTTTTCTTCCTTTTTTTTTTTTTTTTTTTTGGCCTGCTATATGCTGCTCTCTCAGTTGCTTTACAGTTCTCATCTCATTTAATCCTTGCCCAATGCTGCCAAGCCAATATCACTTTCCTAGTTTACATTTGGGAAAACTGCAGCACTGGGACTTGCCATGTCTTAACTAAATCAGACAGCTGGTAAATGCCTGAGTTAGAGATGGATGAGTGCTCTCGACTCTAAGTCCAGGGATTTTTCAGCTACTCTCATGAAAACAGATCTAATAAGGAACAATACCAGAGCAATCATAAGACAATATAGAAACACATTAAAAAGTGTGGGTATTTACAGGAAGGAGGAGGAGTGCTCGGGACAGGGGAGGCAGGGGCACCCACAGGGGAGTCAGACTCTCAAAGTTCAGCAAACAAATGTTGATGATAAAAAAGTTACAAAGGTGACGACTGAGATTTTAATTATCCTATTACATCCTTTTTCCAAATAAGCATCTTGGAGGAGTTGAGATGCAAATGTTCATTTTGGATGTTGCAGGAATTTGCCTGTTGCCTGTCTTTAGACAGTGAAATTGTCTTAATTACTATTCTTTTTCCCCGAACCCAGGGCTTATCTTAATTTAGACAAAAAATAAATGGTATTTAGCAGGAAATTGCCCTTCTATGTTTCTTTGAGCCCAAATTAATTTTGTCATTGGCCTGTGCTCCAATGTTCTGGAAGCTATTGATGCAACTTTTCTCCTTTCATCATCCCAGACATCTCAGAGGAGAGGGGCTGGTTTTGCTGGAGGCGGGACAGTATCCAGGTGAGCAATGCACAGGTCTTGACTTTCCCTGAGTGCAGCAGACCCTGCCAGGTTCTACCTTTCTCCAGAGTGCCACTTGGCAGGTGCCCCTTAGTCTACCCGCACCTGATGACACTATGGGAAGCTTTTCAGCTCTGTTCAGGGTTTGCAAGGACTGCTCATAGGAAGTGTGAGTGACCCAGCAGACAGTTGAAGAGATGAAAGGAAGCCTTTTGGATTAAATAAGATTTAGGAAATAAAAGGATTAGCAGGGCACAAAAGCTAGATTTACAGGTTTATTTAGCCAGTGTAGCATGGCATGCTGGGAGTTGGGGCATCCAGAAAGAGATAAAAGGAACTAACTCAGGAGGTCACAGGGCAACAGAATCCCCCACCTCCAAGCCAGCTAAATCTTCTGATAATTGAAAACAGGCCAGAAAGGGATATTACCCACTATTAATTCTGACTCGTCCGCCAAGCAATAAGAAAAGATACAATGACAAGCCACCTCACAGGTTGGGGTTCAGGGCTCAAATAAGCTTAGGAAGTAGACAGCTCATTTTATGACAAAGTCTTATTTACAAATCATTTTTATCTTGAGCAACAAGCCAAAGTTGATCATTGTGTGGGGAGGGGGAATTCAATATTGTTAGCAGGTAGCAAAATTAGTTGTCTCTCCTCAGTATTTCTCTTCTCCCAAATTGTGGAACCAGAAACTCCAAAGCTTGAATAAGGGCTGTTAGAGCATGTCTGGTCTAATGGGCCCTGTGAAGTGGGTGCCCTCACCAGGGCTCTCTGACATAGGTCAGGATTCTCATGGTCAGGGGCAGGACAGTGTGCTCCAGAGACCAACTACTCCACTGTCAGACAGAGGAGTCCTTCAATACTTCCTCTTGAAATTATACCCCAATTGCCATCACATGCATCCTTACTCTGCAACATGGAGAAACTTAAGACAAATCTAGTCTCTCACTGAAATGATTGCTATTGGAAAATCTGAAAATAGCTGGTATGATGTCCTTAAATATTCCCTTTTCCTGGTTGAGCTTCACACTGTCCCCGCAATCCCCACGATCTGATTTCTCATTTCCTTTCTGGGACACTAAAGGGGGGCATACGTGGTTTTGAGCCTCCTCCCCATGACTCTCGGTGCCTGGAATCGCTCGTGAGGTTTTTCTTCCTAAGCAGATGTCTTCTGACCCCTGCATTACTGTGTTTGATAAGCAGCCATCTATCTACCCTCATCAAAGTCTCCTTCCCTTAGTGTGAGACTACCTAAGCCAACACTGGAAACCTACTGTGATTACTATAATTAATGTACATTTCCACATCTCTGCATTCAGTACTGATCAGACATTCCTGAGAACCTGATAAATATCTAGTGTCTCCTCAGTGCCAGGAATAGGTGATTCAGATTGCTCCCAGCCCTGGAGGAACTCGGAGTTAGGAGAGGAAATACATACTTAACCATAATTTCATGTGATGTAAGCTATAAAGGGGTAGGCTCCAGAGACCACAGTATGGGATATCTGAATGTTCAATGGCTAAATAGTGAAGAAATAACTTCCTTAGCAAAAGGGGAATAGGCATATAGAGAGCTATGAAGGCAGATAGGAATTTGACATGTTCAGAAAACTACAAAGTTGAGAGTCTTTCATTCCAGAGTGAACTGCTATGTCGAGAGATGATATACAGATGATAGATAGATAGATAGATAGATAGATAGATAGATAGATAATAGATAGACAGATTGATAGATAGATAGAGAAAATGACCTCCCACCCTATCTGGGTAATTTGATGTAGATAACAAGTTTAACTCAACTGAGAATGAAGAAAGCATTTAGAATGGGTGGCAGGTGGGAGAGAATTTGTATATACGCTTGTTGCTGTTAACAAAGATCAGAGTAACCCTTTGTTTCACTACTTCATTATTCCTATTTAGCCATATATTGAACTAATTTCCCTCTGGTCAGAGTTTTATATACGTATATATATGTGTATATATATATAATATTACATATATAATATATATTATATATATATACATATATAATATATATACACACACACACACACACACACACACACACACACACACACACACACTTCCAAAGTAGGAGGGGACTGAGTCAAGGTCTGTCCAAGCTGAAAGAAACTTTGGCAATTATTGAAAGAAGTGACTTCATAGCATGTGGCAGAAGCAACTTCTTTTTGGATGTGGAAGCTCAATGCCTCTGGCAGGGGCAGGGGCAGCTTTGCTAAAGGCAGAGGCAGGGGGAGTGGAGACTCTACCTGTTCACCCTTCTTTCCACCAGCCCCTCACCTTTCCCAGCTCTCCCATTATCTGGAACAAAGCCCAAAGCTGACTTCACAGATAAGGAAACTTAACTGAAGGGCAGAAACCAAATGAAGAGAATCCTGGCGGGCCCATCAGTGGCACAGGTAAGGCCAGATACAAGACTTAGCCTTGCAGATCTACGTTCAGATGCAGGTGACATCATGCCTGACATCTTTTTCTTTTTTTTTTTTTTAATTTTTATTTTAGAGACAGAGTCTTGCTCCGTCGCCCAGTCTGGGGTGCAGTGGTGCAATCTTGGCTCACTGCAACCTTCGCCTTTCAGGTTCAAGCAATTCTCCTGCCTCAACTTCCCAAGTAGCTGGTAATGTAGGCGCATGCCTCCACGCCCAGCTAATTTTTGTTTGTATTTTAGTAGAGACGGAGTTTCACTGTGTTGCCTAGGCTGGTCTCGAACTCCTGAGCTCAGGCAATCCTCTGGCCTCAACCTCCCAAGTGCTAGGATTACAGGTGGGAACCACTGCACCCGGCTGACATCCTTTCTTTAATGGTTAAGTTCTTTTATTACCTGTGAGGAGTTTGCCTAGTGAAGAAGCAATAGATGAGTGAACACTATAGAGGCCAGGTTACTCTGTGTCTTTTGCAATTGATGACAAATCTAAACTACACAGATTTAAGGCAAACGGCCCCCACCCATGGCGTCCTGGGTCCCCCGCCATGGCTGTGCGAACTACATGGGGCAACAAGAGCAAAAACAGGTGTCCTAAAGAGGAAACGTAGAAATGATAGCTTTCACATTTGGCTGAAAACCATGCAACATAAAAAATGTTATTTTTTAAAGTAAAATCCAGGTGTTAACCAGCATTTATCATACACTTTTTGCTGTAGCACTGTACGAGACACTAGGCCTGCATTGGAGAATCAAACAGACACGGCCTCCACGTGCAGAGGTGCATAATTCAGCAGGAAGACAGACAAAAAATAAAGTCAACAACTTAGACTTATTTGTGTGCTAGGTACGAGTTCATTTAACTTTCACAACAGCTCCAGGAAGATGTCCCTCTCATGAGCTGGGGGACGGGCTGGCTGCAGAGCCCAGGCAGCCTGCTGCAGGGTGACTGCTTGAGCACACGCGGGCGGCCAGGCCGCAATCACGGCAGCGTGACAAAGCCCAGGGCAGGAAACGAGACACTCACCAATCGTTGTCTCAGCGCCTCGACTACCAATATTTTTATTTTTGCCTCTTTGTGTTAGTTGTCTCTACTCATGCCCTTCTGATATTTACATAGCAGCAAAAATATTATACACATAATGCACTGTACTATCTGTAGCCTGCTCACCGAAGCCTGGCTGGGTATCTGTGACAGGCCCTGCACATCACCACAAACGAATCCGAAAATAGCCAGAGCTTATTAGTATGGCCTTCCAAAAGTACTCACTGGATCGAGGACCCACCCCAGCTTCAGACTCAGTCCTCAGTATCATACGATGAACAGTCTTCTCTCTCCTGAACTTGAGGTTTGATCTCTGAAGACCCCTGGGGCCAGACAAAATGGGGGCTTACAGGAGGGCGTTGGAGACAGCGAGAGTACACCTCAGTTGTTGAAAATGTGTAATGTCAGTTTAAATTCCTTTACCAACGCTGCTGTCCATTGGAAACATCAGCAGTTCTCTCGCTGGTCCCCCTTTCTCCTGAGCTAGAAGGCAGAGGCCTCTGCAGAGTCTGATTTCTCCAACAGTTCAACTTCTGTCTTGAAACTGCCTCTCAAAAATTCTACCAGTAACACCATATTCATTATGCTTTTTTGCTATGAATTTATTCTGCTCTCATAAACCTCACTTATTGCCATGGAATTTGGGCTGAAAGGAAAGGCAAATACATGCTCAAGCCTCACCTTCAACTTGAGCTTCTTGTGGATTTAAAAATTTTGTGCCATCACCTTTTCAGTTGTCACTGCCTTCTATCTCATCTTTTTTTTTTTTTTTTTTGAGACAGAGTCTTGCTCTGTCGCCCAGGCTGGAGTGCAAGGGCACAATCTCAGCTCACTGCAACCTCCGCCTCCCGGGTTCAAGCAATTCTCCTACCTCAGCCTCCCAAGTAGCTGGGATTACAGGCACCCACCACCACACCTAGTTCATTTTTTGTATTTTTAACAGGCATGGGATTTTGCCATGTTGACCGATAGATAGAGAAAATGACCTCCCGCCCTATCTGGTGATTTGATGGAGATGACAAGTTTAACTGAAACTGGAAACTCAATACAGGATGAAGAAAGGGTTTAGACTAGGCGGCAGGTAGGAAGGAATGTGTATATATACCTGTTGCTGTTAACAAAGATCAAAGTAACCCTTCATTTCACTACTTCATTATACTCCTATTTAGCCATATATTCAACTCATTTCCCAGGCTTGTCTTCAACTCCTGACCTCAGGTGATCTGTTCACCTTGGCCTCCCAAAGTGCTGGGATTCTAGGCATGAGCCACCATGCCTGTTTTCATCTCACCTTACATTTCAGCCTTTATCACTGTCTTCATGAAGTTCAGGTTTCACCGAGATTTATTGAGAACACAATCCAATGTTTTTGAAAACTTCCTTGTATTTCTTGTGGTAAGATGCTTCTTTTCTTTTTATTTATATACTTTTTTTAGTCAGGGTCTCACTATATTAACCAGGCTGGTCTCAAACTCCTGGGCTCAAGTGATCCTCCCACCTCGACCTCCCAAAGTGCTGGGATTACAGGTGTGCACCACCACACCCAGCTGATGCTTCTTCTGAATAGGACTTTTCTTTTCCTGTGGCTAGAAGTGTTTCATTGGCTTTGATTTTTTCCCATCTTGATAGAGGCAAGATCTATCCGGATGCTCACAGATGGGACAGGTGACATCCTTGCATCCTAATGAATAGCCTAGTTTCCCATGCCATCAGGGATTTGCTTTTCTTTGTATAATTTAATAAGTAATTTGTTAGGCAATTGGGAGAGTAAATGCTATATATGCTTAAACACAGAGTGATTAAAGGAACAGTCAACACTAATGACTAGCCTCTCAAATGTTCTCAGCGAATCTTCTGCTGTGAAAGTCAGAATCTTTAGAACTGATTTGGGGTTTTAATTTTGTATTCTGGTCTTTGTGTCTGGCCTCACTGTACAGCAGCTGGCTTTCCCCTTAGTATCTACTGTAGGTCTACTTGCCCTTTTGCTTGACAAAATGTTAAAATATTTTTGAGAACCAATTGTCTCTTAAGAAAACATGATTTCCATGAGAGTTTCTTTCTATGAAGATTGTGAACGTGGCTGACAAACCTTGCTTCCAGCTAAAAGACAGGGGTTTTTAAGATCAAAATAATCAGTATTCATTCCCAACTCTTAAGACACACCCAAAATTCTTGGAGGAAAAATTGAGAAGAGTTTAAACCAAAGTAAATGAAGCTAATACTGACTAAATCCAGAAAACGGGAATTCCAGCATTTTCTGTGGGAATGGCAAAAAGTATTTTAATAGTCTGAGTCCAGGAGTTCTAGACCAGCCTGGCCAACGTGGTGAAACCCTGTCTCTCCTAAAAATACAAAAAAAGTACCCAGGCATGGTGGCAGACACCTGTAATCCCAGCTACTTGGGAGGCTGAGGCAGAAAAATCTTGAACCTGGCAGGCAGAAGTTGCAGAGAGGGAGGTGCCATTGATCTCCAGCCTGAGCAACAAGAACAAAATTCTGTCTCAAAAAAAAGAACAAAGTCCACCACTATTCACCACTATTCTATATTGATTCAAAAACACTAAACATACTAAAATATAAAAATGATTAGTCTTATGGATGATAAGCTAACTGGTCCATCTAAGGGCAATGTAAGTAGTATTTGCAGCTCTGATCCACTGTATAGCAATGCAGACAGAAAATGCATGTTGGAATTAAATGATGGTGTAGTACTTATGGAAAACATAGCTTGATTCACATGATCATTTGAATTCAATAGCTGTTGACAAAATCACAGAACTTTATTCTCTCATTTAACAGACACTTGGTTTGAAATATTTGATCTATAACCACATATATTTATTATTAAAATATCTGGATCTGAAAACGTATTGAACTCTTTCTGGGTGGGCTGGTGAATATGACTGGCAGATGATCTAGTATACGAAATAAAATTAAACAAATCAGCAAGGCCAGGTTGACATGCACACATTAGTTTGGTCACTGTCAACATTGCGCAGCGTCCCATCCCTCACAGTACTTTCATGCTTAGCTACAGTTCTCGTACAATCTGTACATGTGTATATTTTATTAAGGGCAATAAATGACATAAAAATGTAACGCTTCTCATTAAAAAGAGAATAAGAATGCATTTATTATTTAATGTTAAATAAATTTTGTTTACTCGGAAAGATTTTTCAAAAGATTATTATAGTCTTAAATGGACAATTCTTTAAAATTAACATTTGGCTAAATATTCTTGGAAGAATGAATTGCGAAAGTCACAGACGTGTCTTTTACTTAAGCTGGGTCTTCAAGGAATGAGGACTTGTCTTCAATTTTGGAGTTAAACTCACACGTTGAAGAAAGTTAAAATGTTTTGAAATGCACAAAAAAGATTAACTATGAGATGTCTCCTTAATTTTCCAAATTGCCAATATCACTGTACACTGCACTTCAATAAAAATACAGCACAGATATTTTTCTGTGCCTGCAATCCCAGCACTCTGGGAAGTGATTGAATAGCCTCATGTTAATTCTACTTTCATATTATAATAAACAAACCGACAATAGAACATAAGGGCTGTGCTTAAGATACCAGTTAGCTAGATAAACAGACTGAGGCCAGGAAAGGTGAAGACACTTGCCCAAATAACACAGTTTATTTGCAGAAAAGCTAACAAGTGTTTTTGTGTCTATGCAATTTTAGCTATATTATGTGACTTTTTGTACCAGAGAACTTGCAAAAATCATCAGGGCCAAATGGCCTACAATATAATGGGTCATTAAGACATAAAAATTAGGTAAAATTAAGGTAAGCAAAAATTTTCATCAAATTAACTTTTAATAAAAAATTAAAGGACTTTTAAAGTTGAGAAGCAGTAAATATTCTCAATAGATTTTCAGAAAAATACAACCTGAAAATGTTGATTAAACTATTAAGTATTTTGATGCTTTAAATTTTTTCTGAAAAGAGACCAGGCTTTTATGGCCTAAATTCTTTGCTCAGAACAAATTAATCCATGTACTTGGGCTAAACACTTTACATCTTGGGTGTCAGCTTGATCATTTGTAAAATGAGTGCTGAATGAGATTAGTGGTTTTTCCAGCCATATTTTGCCATTCTACAAAACTTTATTGTTATGGGCTGAAATGTGTTCCCCTCCCCTCAAAATTCATACTTTTTCTTCTGAGTCAGTATCGCAGAATGAGAGAGATAATTAAGTTAAAATGAAGTCATTAGTGTCCTTATAAGGGGAGGGACTGGGAATAAGAAATGCAAAAAAGAAAGACTGCATGAGGATGAGCAAGAAGGCAGCCATCTACAGCCAAGGAAAGAGGCCTCAGAAGAAACCAATCCTGCTGGAACCTTGATCTTGAACTTCTGGCCTCCAGAATGACAGGAAAACAAAAATCTGTTGATTAAGCACCTGGCCTGTGACACACTGTTATGGCAGCCCTAGGAAACCAAAGCAACCATAAACTGAAGGATAAGGCTGGAAAATATTCCATTTAATCTTCTCACCATTTTCATGAAGTAGGTGCCATTACAACACTCACTACTCATAATAGGAGAGGGAATTTTATCAGAACTAATCAGAACTCCACTGGGCGCAGTGGCTCACGCCTGTAATCTCAGCACTTCGGGAGGCCGAGGCCAGCAGATCACCTGAGTTTGAGACCAGCCTGGCCAACATGGTGAAACCCCATCTCTACTAAAAATACAAAAAAGGAGCTGGGTGTGACAGCCAGCATCTGTAATCCCAGATACTTGGGAGGCTGAGGCAGGAGAAACTCTTAAACCCAGCAGGTAGAGGTTTTCCATAGCCATATTTTACCATTCTACCAAACTTTATTGTTTTGTGCCATTGCACTCCAGTCTGAGTAACAAGAACAAAATTCCATCTCAAAAGGAAAAAAAAAGAATGAGAACCCCAAGCATAGCCCTTACATTCTGTTGTTGGTTTGTTGATTATAATATGAAAGTAGAATTAATATGAGGCTATTCAATCACTTCTTAGATACCTGGTTTGAAATATTTAATCTATAATTACATATATTTGTTATTAAAATACCTGGACCAGAAAATGTATTGAACTGTTTCTGGGTGGGCTAGTGAATATGATTGGCAGATGATCTAGTATAAGAAATAAAATTAAACAAATCAGCAAGGCCAGATTGACACGCACACATTAGTTTGGTCACTGTCAACATTGCACAGCATCCCATCCCTCACAATACTTTCATGCTTAGCTACAGTTCTTGGACAATCTGTACACGTGCATATTTTATTAAGGACCTGAGGTCAGGAGTTTGGAACAGCCTGGCCAACATGGTAAAACCCTGTCTCTACTAAAAATATAAAAATTAGCCAGGAGTGGTGGCAGGTGCCTATAATCTCAGCTACTCAGGAGGCTGAGGCAGGAGATTTGCTTGAACCCAGGAGGTGGAGGTTGCAGTGAGCAGAGATCACACCACTGCACTCCAGCCTGGGCTATAAGAGCAAGATTTCATCTAAAAATAGAAAAAAAAGTAACACTTCTGTTTTAAAAGAGATAAGAATGCATTTATTACTTAATGTTGAATAAAGTTTGTTTACTTGGAAAGAAGATTTTTAAAAGATTATTAGATTATAGTCTTAAATGGACAATTCTTTAACATTTGGCTAAATATTCTCGGAAGAATGAAGTGCAAAACTCAGATATGTCTTTTACTTCAAGGAATGATGACTTGTCTTCAATTTTGGAGTTAAACTCACTCATTTAAGAACGTTAAAACATTTTGAAATGCACAATAAAGATTGACTATGAGTTGTCTTCTTGATTTTTCAAATTGCCATTATCACTGCTTCAATAAAAATACAGCATAGATATTTTTCTGTGCCTGTAATCCCAGCATTCTGGGAGGCCGAAGCAGGTGAATCACTTGAGGTCAGGAGTTCAAGACCAGCCTGGCCAACATAGTGAAACCCTGTCTCTACTAAAAATACAACAATTAGCCAGGCATGGTGGTGTGTGCCTGTAGTTCCAGCTATTCGGGAGGCTGAGATGGAAAGATCACTTGAACCTGGGAGGTGGAAGTTGCAGTCAGCTGAGATGGTACCATTGCACTCCAGCCTGGGCAACACAGCAAGCTTCCATCACATACAAAAAAATGCAGCACAAATATTTTTCTGAATGCTTTAAAGGAATTGTTCGATTACTATGTCATAATGTCATAAGAAGGGCTCTGATTTGAAAATATGAAAATTACATCACAGGCCATAAAACAATAATTGGAAAAGCATTGAAGAAAAATAAGAATTATCAATAGAGGTAGTATTACAGTACATTTTAAATTTAATTACAGTAATGCATTTTTTCTTGAAAGTCAAATCCAAGAAATCCATTGTTACCTAATAGGCAGTAAATGTTATAGTCACATACTTAGCTAGAAAAGTGTATGAGAAAGAATGAACACTTATCAGTTATTATGTTCTCTTAACGATGTTCACTATTACACATATTTGCATAACATTTGTGTAACTTTAAATATACATTACAAATGTACATTTACTTTTATTTTGCTGATAAAATATTTTTACTTTCTTCTATTTTTGAAATTGTTATATATATATATGTTTTTATTTTCTTCTTTTTGAAGTTTTTCATGGCAATATGATATGTGAAAATGTACAGCAGAGAATTTAGAAGTTTTAATTCTTTGTAACTGAATTTGTGCTGAGAGACACCACGCTAAAACTAAGGGTTTTTCACTGCCATTATTTTATAACAGGTCCAAGAGTCAAATACAGTTAAACGTAAATTGTGTGCATTTGAGTTAGGCTAAGACACAGCAGAAACTAATCAGCTGGAAATGGTTTTCAGTATGATGTAAATCAATTTTTATACAGCACTATTAAAAATTTCATTTTAAAATCCTGATAATAGATAAACCTCAATGTGATTTCTGAAAAGTTAGAGTAAATGTTTTAAAAGGCATGTCTCTGGATATTGTTCAAATCAATTTTATGTGCTTTACTCTTACAAATTTACTACCAGTAAAACAATATCTTCTCTTGTCTTAACAACTACTGATTAACAGAGTTAGAAATTATGTTATCACATTTAGTTCTTCAAAGAAAGACATTAGATAGAATAAACAGCAAAATGATGCCACACACTTTTCTACAGTGAGGCAGGGAGGAAATTACCTTCTGGAACACAATGGTTAAAAATGTTAACATCCTCCTTTTTTTTTTTTTTTTTTTAATAAAAAATTAATTTTTTTTTTTTTTTATAAAATTTTTTTTTTTTTTTTTTTTTTTTTTTTTTTTTTTTTTTTTTTTTTTTTGTCAAATAAAATTCAAGCTTATGTAAAGTGGACTGACTTCTCATTTCCTCATCTACAGAATGCTGGGGCTCACCCAGTATGAGGATCGTACGAATTGGTGGCGGGAAAAGCATTGAAATGTCACTGACTTTGTCAGATGCGTGTGGTCAGGTGGGCATGTGTTTCTCGGATGCTCACTGTAGCTGTTGCTTGTCCATCTTTATTACCTGATCCAGGTGAGTGCATGATGCTACAGGTAATGAACCCAGTGGACTAAAGATCTGCCCCTTCCATGTGTGTCAAATTCAATGATTTATGATTAAAATAACTATTTCTAATTAAAATCTCAAAGTAAACACTTACTAAGCACCTCCTAAATTCAGAACTGACATCTATTGTTCAGGTGGCCAGTCAGGGTCTTCGAAGCAATTCACACACCACATTCCGTGTTCTTTAGTGACTCATGAGGAAGGTGGCATTATCATCTCTCAAAGAGCAGCAGAGCTTACTAACATTTTTAGCTACAAAGCAAAATATAATGAACCTGAGACTTCAGCTTAGTTCTTGTGACTGGAGTCCTGCTCCCTCCAGCGTAATGAGCATGGATTAAGATGCCTCGCTCCACACCCCATCACGGCTCTCCCCAGACAGCCCCGACAGACAGCAGGTACCAACACATACTGCTCAGTCGCTGCCGTCACCTCACCAAGCCTCTGTTCAATGCTTTCACATTATCTACTGTCATAAAACAAAAGGATAAAAAGAAGGAGCGAAAAACCACATTCAAAATGTTTATTGTTACCATGATCATTACTGTTGTTATCATGCTACTTGTTTATTTTAGAAGGAAAATAACTTGGGTCTAGAGGTACTTAGAAGTGAATTGTGGGAATTTATAGTGTAGTCATGGGTTTATAAAGATGAAGAAACTACTGGCCTTAAAAAATGACGAACTTGATAGGTTCGTTATAGTATTCATTGACATAAACACATCTAGAAACTTACAGTCAGCAAATGAGTATTATGCGAGTTGTGGTCAGAGACTAGCATCCCATGGGCCCTGGAACAAGACACACCTGGGCTTTACTCCTGACCCCAACATATCACTATCCGCTCTTTGGCAAACGGCTTAACCATACTAACCTCTATTTCTCAGACCTGTGGGATGGGGATAATAACAGGACCTATCTGACAGGGTGGTTAGGATCATTGACTGAAATAACACATGAAAGAGCTTAGGACAGTGCCTAGCAGGTAGTAAGTCCTCAGGAAAAGTCAGCTGCTGTCAAACTTTGTAGGAACAGAAAAGCAGGGCTGTATCTAACAACTCAACTCATATGCTCTGTATGAAGGGGAGGAGTCTCATTTTGTGTCAAGAGCTTTCCGTGGGTTATCTTATTTCACCCTGCGTGAAGCTGTGTGGTCTCATTACTACTGAACACACACAGCCCTGAGACTTTGAGAGGTAGACACTGCACTCTAGAGCTGCAATGCACACATGAATCTCCTGGCTCAAGGGCCAGACTGTCTCCACTGCACCACAGTAACCCACATGAATCAGCAATGAAAAAGTAAGACAGAGTAAGGTGAGTGAGGCCAATGGCAGTGGTGAGTGCAATGGGATTCCAAGAAGGGAGGCCCCCTGTGAGCTGGGACAGTCAGGAAGGGGGCCCAGCCCTCAGCTAGGCAGAAAAGGACAAATGGATTTGTTTAGACTAAAGGGAAGGGTGAACATTCTGGAAAGGTCAGTTCCACTCCCTCAACCTTAGTTAGGAGAGAATTTTATGCTCACCAGAGAGAGGCCAAGTCCTCCTTTGACAGTTGATATACCAGCAGTCCTGGCTGTGGGCTCATGAGGACCAGAAAGGGTCCATGTCAGCCTGTCCCTGTGGGGCCATTCATCACAGCTGCTTCTTACCCAAGCTGGGGAACCCAAGCTAACCTCTGAGCCCTGGCACCTGCAGCCAGGCCATGACAGCAGTTATCAGAGGGCTGGGGCAGCCTGGTCCCTGCAACTCTGGTATGCCTGCGGGGAGAGCAGGACTGGCAGTAGAGAAGGCAGGATCCAGCTGGGGTCTACTGGCCTCAAAATGGTCTCAGGTAGTGAATGTAGGGGCTCTCACAGGACTAGAGCTTTGCGTCTGATTCTTCAAACAGTTCCGAAGCTTAGATATAGTATATATAAAAATAATCTGAGGAGCTTGCTCACGATGCAGGTGTTCCTGGCCTTACCCCAACTATTTTAATTTCATGTAACTGGGGTGGGGTTCAGGAATCTTCATTTAAGAAACATACCTCCAGTGATGGGCAGAAGGGCCATCAACCACATTTTGAGAAAAGAAACCCTCAAGTTCATGCTGTTGAGCTCAACCTTTGGGAAAAAAAATTCTTCTCTCCTGTGTGAAAGAAAATCATGTTTCTCTAAGCCACAAGAAAACATCCTAAAGGGATGCAAGGAAGGTTTCAAATGGGCATTCCTTCCAAGGCATGAAAGGAAAGTGGATGGCTGTGTCTTGTACTCAGCCGCCCTCTGCAGAGCCCATGGAAAACCCGAGAACATCCATGTGTCTCAGAGCTGAAGTCAGATGTGTGGGCCAAGTTTAAACCAGTGCCCCCTCCTTGCAAGGTGGTCAGAAAACACGTAGACATTTTTTTAAAACGATTGTAAGTATTTATTGTTTTGTTAGTTATTTATATTTATTTATTATTGTTATTTTTTAAGACGGGGTTTCACCATGTTGGTCAGGCTGGTCTTGAACTCCCAACCTCAGGTGATCCACCCACCTTGGCCTCCAAAGTGCTTGGATTACAGGCGTGAGCCACCACGCCCGGCCAACACATGGACATTTGTTAAGAACTCTGGAGTAGCCCATGTCTGGGGTTACACAATGAAACATTCTTCCCCGGGAGCAGCTCCCAGAAGGCTTCCAATATTTCACGCCCACACACTAAACATGAAATAGTGATTGATGATAAAAGGATGTGCATAGATAAAGTTTAGAAGTGACCGCTTCTTATTTTGCAAATAACAAAAGGAAACACTCCTTTAGATCTTGTGTAATTCAGAAGCCACTTGGGTGGCATGTGGGCTTTGAGAGAGAATGAAGACAGACATCTGGCAAGGACTTTTCTTGGTCACAATGTCTTGCTTCTCATTCTGCTTCCAATGCCCTCCAGGAGGAGCAGGGTTATGGGGAGAAATTGGATTCAGGAGATCTGGGATCAGAGGAATGGGGATCACAGGGGTGTGTTCAGATCCCTAGACCTGCCATATTTGTGATCTCAGATACATTATTCCATCTCTCCAAGTTAGTATTTCTCCATGTATAAGATTAATGGTGCCTCTACTGACATGCGGGCGTGATGTTCATAAGATGATCAAAAAATGGTTATTCAGGCCAAAACTCTCAGCATCATTATGGATGCTCACACTGCACATCCGATCCATTGCAATCCCTGCAGCTCTACCTGCATTCTTGCGTCTCACCATTCCTCACCCTTGCCCCACTGCCACCCTGGCCAAAGGCCATCACTTCCTGCCTGGGCTGGTGCAGTCGCTTCCAAAGTGATCTCAAAGCTCCTCCCCTTGCACTTCAACCCAGATGTTTCCCTAACCAGTCAGAGCATGGCACTCCTCTGCTGCCGCTCTACTCTAACTTGCTTCTGCACTTAGACTTGGTAGAATCTGTCTCACCTACAGAACTATAAAGTCTTGCAAATTTGCTCTGTCGACATCCCCACCCATAGACAACTGTTCTCCTCTCCTTCCCCTTCTGCTCTTGCTTGCTTCTCTCAGCCCCCTGGCCTCCCTGCTAAACTTGGAGGGAACCAGACAAAGTTCTAGCTCACCCCATTTGCACTTCCTGTCCCTTCTGCCTGGGTCGCTTTTTCTTTCTAATATCAGCATAGCTTATTCTCTCACCTTCTCGGTAAGCCATTTCCTGCTACCCAAATTAAACTCTTTACTCCCTACCCTCTATCCTGTGTTTTTCTTTCGAACATAGCAGTTATCACCATCTTTCATACTGTAAATATTACACATGCATCTAGTTAGTTGCCTGTTTCCTACCACATGATGACAAACCTGCCACATAAATATTTATTGAAGAAATAAATAAACTATAATGATTAATTCAACTTCAGGTTGGATAACTCATCAACAAACATCTGCGGAATCCTTTAAGTGAGAAGGATTTTGGAGGAGTGATTATCGTAAGTTGTTATGTTTTAGATATGTTAGGACTATCACTACTTTCTTATTCTTTCCTCATTTATTAGCAGAGCCAGGTGGTGCAATTGCCACACAGTGATTTGGTGATGCCCTTTCTTATTATTTTTTTTATCTGTTTCCATTAGACTTTCTATATTATTCAGCAGAGACTAGGTTATGCTACAATAAAAAATGCACTTTGAAATTCCCAAAACATAACACTTAGATTTATTTCTTACCCATGCTACATGTCCCACTTGGGGCAAGGAGTGTTCTGCTCCACATGGGCACTCTGGGATCCAGGCTGACAGAGACTTCATCAAAAACATCTTTGACTGAAGAAAGGAAAGAGAGTGCAGACTCATGCTAGGGTTTGGTTTCTTCCTTAGCCTAGAAGTGACACAAGTCTCTTGCATTGCCATTTAATTGGTCAAATCTGAACACCTTGGCTCCACCTAAGTGCAAGAACCCTGCAAAGTATGTTTCCCACATGCCCAGAAAAAGAAAGAAGAAGCAACACTGCTGAGCCCTGGTATTACCCAGCATTCTTCTGGTGTAGAAATTGTTTAGTGCTGCAACTAAAATTCAGATGAAATAACACTGTTGGATCCATTTGTAGCACCAAAGTCAAATATTATGGGAAGAGAATCTTAAAAAGAAATTGAACAAAAATTAAAAATTATCATGGACAAAATTTTAGTCTAAAATGGTATTTTCATGTATTCCTTTGTGGGCACTATAAACCAAATGTAGAAACTTTAAGGTTTTTTTGTTCTTCATCAGTGTGGCTGAGCTTGGAGATACCTAAAAAGAATGATCTCAGCCAAATCCGTTTTTTTATAGATAGTAAATGAACTTTTATTATTAACAATGTCATCAAGTGCAGCTCGGAGCTAGATACTTTTATATACATTACTTCTATTTATTTAAAACACACACACACACACACACACACACACACACACACACACACACACACAAAACTCTTGATCTATAATATGACCACTCTGATCTTCAAGTATCTCAACCTCCTAGGCATTACCCCTGAAGGTGACAGAAGTGGCACATCTGATTCTGCAGAGAAATGGACAAAGGGGGCAGAGGATATATGTTGGATCTTACAATTGTCTCTCCATTCATTCAACAAAATTATACTGAGCCCTGTGAGCTCAGAGCCCACTGCCTCCATCCCAGATCCTCCAGCAACACAGAGAGAAGTTCCTCATGCCACTAAAAGAAGGGAGAATGAGTCTTTAGCCCCTGGAAAGTTTATGAGCCCTCTGGTCCCATTCTTGGTGCCATATCATGAAATATATATTTGATCTTCAAACCCATTTTCTGACATAGAGCTCTTAAAATCCTTAGACTCTCCAAGTTATTTATTTATTTTTTGCATGCCAATGAGTTGACTGATGGCTGGCAGCCCCTGGGTAGCTTCAGGATGGGGCTGGTCACAGGAAGACCAAGTCAGGATATGAAGGTTGGGACTTTTCAGCCCCACCCCACAACCTTTAGGAAGGGAAGGGGGCTGAAGGTTCATTTCATCACCAGTGGCCAATAGTGTAATCCAATCACGCCTATGCATCCATAAAAATCCAAAAGAACTGGGTTGGGAGAACTTCTTGGTAGCTGAACATGTGGAAGTTACCAGAGGGACTCAGAGAGGGCATGGGAGCTCTCCACCTTCCCCTGTACCATGACCTATGCATCTCTTCATTGGTATTCTTTGTAATATGCTTCATAATAAACCAGTAAAGGTATTTTCCTGAGTTCTGTGAACTGCTTTAGCAAATTAATCAAAACCAAAGCAGGGGTTGTGGGAACCCCAACTTGAAGCCAATTGGTCAGAAGTTTCAGAGGCCTGGACTTGTGATGGGTATAGATGGG
This sequence comes from Cebus imitator, assembly GCF_001604975.1. Classification (NCBI taxonomy): domain Eukaryota; kingdom Metazoa; phylum Chordata; class Mammalia; order Primates; family Cebidae; genus Cebus; species Cebus imitator. Next base: position 617,166 of record NW_016107833.1, read on the forward strand.
GAGGGAGCAGGGTGGGTAATGAGCCCTCAACCTGTAGGATCTGATGATGCTTCCAGGTGGACAGTGTCAGAATGGAATTGGAGGGCAATTTCCTGACTTGCCTCCCCCTGATGTTTGGCCACGGAAGTCTTCTGCATTGATTGTTGTTGAGTGAGAGAATAGGAAAAAGCACATTAAGTGTTGTTTTTTCCATACTCACAAACTTGGACTCACCAAGGAATCAGACATTTCTTTATATTCAGCAATGTGTAGGGCCTCAAGGTATCCCTCAAGGTATCCCTAACAACCTTAGAATTCATATCCAAGTGTTTGATGAATTTAAACAAATGTTTGTTTAAAACTTGTTAAAAGTTAATTTGGGCTATTCTGATGAATTTAAACAAACGTTTGTTTAAAACTTGTTAAAAGTTAGTTTGGGCTCTTCTACCCTGTGACGGGCACATCAGAAGCTTCTTCCTTTTGATGGAGTCTGCTCCCTGAATCCAGGCTTGTTGGAACCTGTTGGTCTGATCATCGCCACCCAAAGCCTTGCCTGCCATCAGAGCCATACCACAGAGTTCTGGTGGCTACCTACCGAGTTCCTGATGCAAGAGTGATTCTTGGTGTGGGGTGGAGAGGAGCTATAACCTCATTTTACATAGACCAGAGGAATTGAAAAGTAGTGCTGTGGGGCCTGTAGTGTCCTCTGCTCCATCACATGGGAGCGGAGTTGGGAGGAGGTGTTGGCAGGGAGGGAGGAAACTGTGTTCACAGAATAAGGCCTGACATCTGTGGTACTCACAGCCCCAAGTATGGCCTTCCCTCGTAGAAGGAGGCAGTCAACAAGAGTCAAACTCTGGAAAATACTTGAAGACATTTATTCTGAGCCAAATATGAGACAGCAGTGACCCAACATGGCCCTCACGAGACCCTGAGAATACGTGCCCAAGGTGGTCATGGCACAGCTTGGTTTTATACATTTTAGGGAGACAAGAGACATCAATCAAATCAATGTAAGATGTACATTGATTTCATCCAGAAAGGCAGAGCAACTAGACAGGGAGAGTGGAGGTGCTTCTAGATTATAGGTAAATTTAAAATTGTTCAGATTGGCAACTGGTTGAAAGAGTTATCAACAGAAAGGAATGTCTGAGCTGCCATAAGAGGTTTCAGAAAGCAAACTTTTATCATGCAGATGAAGCCTCCTCACAGGTAGCAGGCTTCAGAGAAAATAGACTGTAAATGCTTCTTATCAGATTTAAGATCCATATTGATATTAATGCTGGTCAGCTTGTCCAGAAATAAAAAAGGGAGGAGGGCATAATGAGGCTTGTCTAACGCCCCCTTCCTGTCATGGCCTGAGCCAGTTTCTCAGGTTAATGTTGGAATGCCCTGGCCAAGAGGAGGGATCCATTCAGAGGGTTTTGGGAGGAACTTAGAATTTTGTTTTTGGTTTACACAGTCTGGGAGGAAGGGTGAGACTGTGAGCAAAAGCAGTCATGGAATTTTCAGTAACAGGAATGATGGAAATGCTGACACCTGCAAGACAAACCTGAAACTCTGAGGGTGGGTACATGAGAGAAGGTGGCAGAATCTCACACCTGAGATTCTTTAGAACAACTCACTTCTATTTTAATATTTATGTGGCTTAGAATTTCTGTCCTCCCCGCTCCTTTCAGCCCAAGTTCCAGCACCAAGCCAATTGAAGTTGTGTATACAGCTTATGCGATTCATGACACAAAGAGCAGATGGAGAGACTGTGAAATTTACCCCTCAGTCTTCTTACAAGGACAATCTTCGAGAAGAAGACAAAAACTCTGGAGGAATTTTTTGAGATGCACCCAGGTATTGCTGCTTAAGTGCACCTCCAGGGGCAGAGGAGAAAGGGTGTCAGCATGAATGTCCCTTGGCCAGATAACAAGTAAAGGAGATGGGTTGGTGGGGAGTGGCTTTGGCTTAGAGTTCTCACTGGGATCACGGTAGGGCAGGAGTCTGAGTGGCCCTTCATGGAGTAAGCACTGGGAAGCCAACAGCAGGCCTTTGTGTGTGGGTTGCCTGCTCTGCTCCTGAGGGGCTTTCGTGCTGGAGCAGGGTCTGTGGCCTGCGGGCTGCCAGTACATAGAAGGAGAGGGCACAGGCATGGGCCTTGGATCCACCTGGTTCCCTGGGACCATGCACATGGCTTTGTTTCTGCCATGCTGCTGTGTGGGTGATGCTTTGTCTTGTGTTAAAGTGTATATGCTTGAGTGCTACTGGAGACTATGTGTGTGCTGGGAGCATCCAGAAGGGGGTTTAAGCAGGACTGAGTCAGTAAGGAAAGGCCTCACATGAGGCCCTGAATGCCAGCCATCCTTACGCACACCTTTAAAACAAACTTCCTGTGAACATAGTTTAGAGTTACAGAGAAGGTGCAAAAGCCGGTGAAGAGTGTGCTTGTAACATCCCACCTAACCATGGTAGAATTATTGAGAACAGGATCTTTGCTGGGTCACAACGTTGCCTCAACCACAGACCCCATGGAACTCAGCCATTCCACCGGGTGGCCTCGCTCCTGAAACCCACTCTGCCTTTAGCCGTTCTTTCTCCTTAGTCCTCTCCAGCCTTCAGCATCTCAGTCTCTCCCTGTCTTTTTTGATCTTGAAGCATTGTTAGCTTTTAGATAAGAGAGAACTTATCTCTTAGCAACGTAAATTCTCTTCCAATGAACTATGACAGAATTCTCTGTTATCGCTTAAGTTATTTTCTGCTTCTGGACACACATTTCTTTCTCAGTGGGCAGCTACTGTCGTGTACTTCTCTGTTTCCCTGCTTCCTGTGGAGGAGTAACGTTTTGTTCCAATGCTCAGTCAGCTTGCACCATGATTTACAAAAGAGAGATATCCGTTCTCATTCTGGCTTACTCTTTTTTTTTTTTTTTTGAGATGGAGTGTCACTCTGTCACCCAGGCTGGAGTACAATGGTGTGATCTTGGCTCACTGCAACCTCCTTCTCCCAGGTTCAAGCAATTCTCCTGCCTCAGCCTCCTGAGTAGCTGAGATTACAGGCATCCACCACCATGCTCAGCTAATTTTTGTGTTTTTAGTAGAGATGCGGTTTTGCCATGTTGGCCAGTCTGGTCTCAAACTCCTGACCTCAGGTGATCTGCCAGACTCGGTCTCCCACAGTGCTGGGATTACAGGTGTGAGCCACGGGGCCAGCCTGTTGGTTACTCTTGACCTTTAAATGGTGTTGTCTAGTGATTTCTTCTGCAGAATAACAATTTCCTTTCCCACTCTTGAGTGATGCTGCGTTCTGCTTGATCTTTTGTTCTCCCTACTGGCATTTTTCTTTGCTACTTTTCCCTCTCTTTATGGAGGTTCCAGTGACATTGTTGCTCCTTTGAAAGCCCTCTTTGTTTTCCTTTACCAGCTTCTAAGATTTTGTCTTTGGCCACCAGCAGGTTTCCCGTTATGATTCTAGTCATAGCTTTCCTTTTTGTTTGTCCATAATTGTGTGTGTGTGTGTGTGTGTGTGTGTGTGTGTCTGTGTGAAGCCCAGAGGAACTAAGATGTGCTAAGTGCATTTGACCATTATTACCTGAAATTTCAATCACAGGGGATAAGTGTCCTTTCCATGACTTGTCTCAACTGGGAATAAGGAAACACCTTGCTGTGAATTTCACAGGGATGTGAGAATGACTGCTCTCCAATCTCCCTCAGAGCAGGATGAAGGGGTTGATAGGCACAGGCTGGCTTCAAAGACAGCAGAAGGGGCACTGGGGACTCTGACCCCTGACTGCACTCCCTGCCCTCTCTAGGCTCCTGTTCTCCTGGCAAAAAGAGCAGAGTGTCAGACTGGATGGTCCACCTGCATGCACACCTCAGTGTGTGCTGGGGTTCCAGGCTCAAACTCCCCCAGGTGACTGCATGGGAGAGGAGGGGGCTGAAATCACAGACTGAGAGTTCTCCCCTGGGGTGTAGGGAGCAGACTGGGCACAGATTAAAAGAAGTCATGAGTGCAGGCAGGGTGCAGCAGTGGGGAGGAGAATGCATTTTCCTGTCACTCATACTTCACCAGTGCCAAGGAGGGAAAAAAACAAGGAGGAGGTGAGGGAAGGTGGGCAGCCTTGTGTCTCAAGGAGGTGGGAGAACTGGGCCCTCAGTGCATGCGGAGGATGTCTGACCCTCACAGAGGCCACCTGCATCGGAGCTTTGGTGGTTACAGTCACGGAGGGCCACCGTTAGGGCTCTGAGAGCAGAATACCGGAAAAAAAAAAAGAAAAAGAAAAAAGAGAAACATTTTATTTGAAAGACTAGTGTTTATTATGAAAGAACACTGAAAAAAACATGTCCTGGGAAACATCAGAATTCCGCTTTATTTCCTCATGGCTTGGTGTTGTTTTTATTTTGACATGGGGCAATAGGGGAGGGGGCCACAAGCTTTTCAGAACCCAGGGCCTCTAGAAAGCCATCCTCCAGTCCTGGCATGAGTTGCTGCAACGGCAAATGCTGCTTTGAGTTTGTGTTTGCAAAGCCCCTTTCAGCTGTTTCCTTGGTTGGCATTTTCTGGAACACAAGTGCCCCTCTCAACTCCTCAGCAGAATCAACCCCAGCTCACCCATGACAGCCAGGAGTGGGCGCAGCAGGGCCCAAAGGCCTCCACGACCACACTGAGCTGCATCTTGGCCTTTAGCCCTGGGGTGTGCAAAGTGAGTTCCGCAAGGCGTGTGCCTGCGGTCGGTGTCCAGAAATATCCACCCACAGGCTTATTTCATGGAAGAGAGGTGTCTCATAAAAACCTATACACCTATCTTAATTGCAACTGGTTTTGTTCATTGAAAGTCAGTAAAAGGAGGATATCATTAAAAAGGATACACATATGCCTTAAATATTTATTTTGTCAAAAACACACAGTCGTGCATTCCCTTGCCAGGAGGTTGATGGAGTCTGAGACCTTCTTTTGGCTATGAGTTGCTCACTGAAGTTCTGTGCGTCCTTGCATAAATGCCTCCTATGAATCATTTGTGATTTCCCATTTTGATTTCTTTAAAGTGAAGTGTGAAAATAAAGCCATTTGAGAAGTAATCAAAATACCAAAACTTCTAGAGTTTTATGATATGGTTGTCTCACCTACACTTAATTCAATAGCAATATGCTTAATGACTTGCCTGTATGAGGTCTTTTCAAAGCATTCGATTTACTTTTTTTGTTTTGTTTTGTTTTTGTTTTTAAGTCAGAGTTTTGGTCTTGCTGCCCAGGCTGGCATGCAGGGGCACGATCTTGGCTCACTGCAACCTCTGCCTTTCAGGTTCAAATAATTATCCTGCCTCAGCCTCTCAGGTAGCTGGGTTTACAGGCATGTGTCACCATGCCTGGCTAATTTTGTATTTTTAGTAGAGATGGGGTTTCACCATGTTGGCCAGGCTGGTCTTGAACTCCAGACCCCAGGTGATCCACCCACCTTGGCCTCCCAAAGTCCTGGGATTACAGATGTGAGCCACCATGACTGGCCTGGACTTAGCTGTAAAAGAAACAATAAATATCCTTCTTTCTGTACTTATATTTCATTGGTTTCACACTATTTAATTAGATTATATAATTGCAGTGACATGTGCAACTGGAATAAACAGATAGGGGAAAAATATGCCTGATTTGTGGCAAGCATACAACTCTTTCCTGGGGGACACAGAAGAATGTGTGCACACCAGACAGCTGCTGCAGGGTTGATGACGTTCAGCTTGCCGTGAGCATTCGCGGCTGTGTTCCATGCCAGTAACGTCGCTCGTAAACACAACTCATGTATTTCTGTTGCACTGCGGGCTTTCATCAGGTTATGCTGCAGTGACGTATAGCTCCAAAGCATCATTGGTTTATAAGAACAAAGTTTTTCTTCTTCTTCACATGAGGCACCTTTCCCATTTGGCTGGAGCTCCATGTCTCCTGCTCATTGTTTCAGGATCCAGGTGAAAGGATCTGTCCCTGTCTGGGGCATGCCAGTCTCATGGTACAGGAAAAGGGATATGGAACCATGCAATGGCCCTTACCACTTCCATGTGGGACTGGCACATGCCTTACCCTTACCTTTTAGTGGCCAGAGCAAGTCATATGCTTGAGCCTTTTATCATGGAGGGGACAATATACTCCCCTGGGGCTAGGCAGGGTTGGGAGTGGGTGTACGGTGGGGCACTGCAACTCTTGGACAGACTTTATCTCCAAGGGAGTGGCCATGCAATCCTCTGCCAAAGGAGAGGATATGGAGCAGAGATATGCTCTACAGCATAGGCTAAGTAGAGACCAGTGAACAGAGACTCTATTGTATATGGTATGGCTTAATACGGATCAATGAACTCAATGGTGTGTTGCAGAATGGCTTTTATTTGAAGGAAATGGTCCTCTGAAATTTGTGTAGTTCAACCTCTCTCAGAGCCATTGGAAATCTGAAATCTGAAGCTCCATCTACCACAGACTCTTTGAGAGCTAAGCCTAGGAACAGTACATAACATGTGTTCACTAAAAGCTTGTTAAATGAGTGAATGAGTTTGCCCACCTTCATCTTAGAGACAGACCCAGCACTGGGTGTAAGCCACAGAGCTCCCCCCAGAATGAGAGGAAGGACTCTAGAGGACACATCAGTAAAACGTTGTGGCTAGGTCACATTCTCGGGAAGAGCATCATCACGGGGCTGAGTTCTGGATGCCAGAGGGTATTGGCAGCCTACACTGGACCCGATCCTAGCAGAAGGCAGATTTTGGGAAGATCTGGAGAGACAGGGAGGGGTCCAGGGGAAATCTATGATGGGCGATTAACAGTCAGTGTGGCTTTAAATGGTCTGGGACCAAGCCCATGAACCCACAAACAGAGCTTAGAGATGAAGGAGACAGACGAAGGTAGCAGGTCAAGAATCCCCACGATCCTGGGGAATGTGTGTAAACCTTGTGTTATTACCTGACCTGGAAAAAAAGAACTGATCAAATATTTTTGGGAACTCCTTCTGCAGGCTTGACCTTCTTAATCATAGGGCACACTCAGGGTCCACAGCAAAACTCCAGCTGCTCTCTCAGGAGGAAATAATCCGATGCATAGAAAGTACTTGACAAATATGTGTTCCTCATCTTCTGTTACAGCTTCTAGCACTGATGACCATCTGTTTTAGCCCAAGTTGCGTATAAAACAGAGCCTTATGCAGAAACTGAAGTGCCAATGCCTTATTAGAGGATGCAAGCCAAGGGAAGCAAGAGTGAGAGGTAAAGAAAGAGATAAAGAAGGAGGAAGAGCCAATGGAAAGGGATGCATTACCAAGATGGCCCCTACTTCATTACAAAAAGAGCTGATTTTGGGAGGCCGAGGCAGGTGGATCACAAGGTCAAGAGATCAAGACCATCCTGGCCAACATGGTGAAACACTGTCTCTACTAAAAAATACAAAAATTAGCTGGGTGTGGTGGCACGTGCCTGTAGTCCCAGCTACTTGGTAGGCTGAGGCAGGAGAATCACTTGAGCCCAGGAGGCAGATGTTGCAGTGAGCTGCAGCCTGGTGACAGAGCGAGACTCCATCTCAAAAATAAAAAGCGGATAGATCCATCCTGTGGCATGGCTCAGAGAGGCCACAGGAAACATGCCACCTCAGGCATCATTTAGGACAAGAAGGGTGAGCAGATTATTTGTGGAATTCCTCCTGGCTCCCGGTGTTATTTTGGACCCTGGCAGCATCCAGGAAATCCAGCGCCTCCACATGGTTGGTCACTAGAGAAGGTCTGCGGATGGGTGGAGCAGAGCTGGGTGGAGCATAAACTGAGCATGGTATCTATCCATAGCAAAACCCCTGTTTAGTGGGTCCCATTATAGTATGCAGGATGGTACCTAGATCAAGTGGTTGTTATGAGGAGTAAATGAAATCATGAACACAACATCCTTAGCAAAGACCCAGGGACGTGGTGAGTGTTCAGTACAGGTAGCTGCACTGGGCCCCAAGTCACAACAGCTATCATCTCCGTGTGTGTGTGTGCGTGTGTGTGTGTGTTTATGCACATGAAGAGGATGGCAATGATGAGAAAAAGTAGTCAATATCTCTTACTCAAAGTCTGCATCAGACTAGGTTGTCACAGCACGCTAAATTGATCATTCACCTAATTTTCAATATTTTCCATGTTCTAATGAAACTTGTCTAATTGACTGTCTTCATAGTTTTTGAAGTATAACATTGTATCCTTTCAGGCTGGGTATAAAACCATCCCCATCGGAACTCTCTAGTCTCGGTTCCAGGGCTATGGACGTAAGGAAGCCTTTCTAAATACATGTGCTGAGACTGCCTGTGGCTGGCGACCTTCGTCGTTTTTTTGTTTTTGTTTTTTTTTGTTTTAAACATTTTATTAACCAAATATGTCCACAATAAACCAGTTTACAAGGAAACCATTGCCCAACTGAAGTGAGACCAAACAAACATCATTTGATATTCCCATGAAGAAATTCATTAACGCTGCTTTTCATGATATAACCTTGCTGTAAACACCAAAATGAAGTTTGGTGAAAAGCTCTCTGGCAAGAGGCGAGAGGCTTCTCCTCAGATGCCCTGGGGCAGGTATCACCCTGGTGAGGCTGGTACAGCCAGCAAGTGTGGAGCTGGGCCCTCAGCAACTGCTCTTGAGGAACACCAAATTCTGTGGGTAGTGAAGGAAGCTTTCCCCACCCACTCATGATGGGAGAATCCACAGGTCCCCAGGACATGAAGGAGGAAAGCCCGTGGGAACTTCCCTGAGTCCTCAGTCCATTTTCTTAATCAGTTCCCTTTTGTCTCCAGTCAAAAAGTACATTGCACTCATCCTTCCAACTCTTTCATTTAAATAGTTCTACGGGATATAAATTGAAGCGTTCTTTAGAAACACAGCAGTGCACGCACACAGCATTCCATTCCTAGGATTCCATGTGGGAGCTGTCCATTCCAACCCCTGTAGCATGTTCAGGCAGGAATGAGCCTTCCCTGGGTTGATTCCCCACAGATTAGAATCTTGCCTTTACGAGTCCCTTAGGGGAAACAATTCCATACAAAGCAGAGCAGTCTAGGAGAAGGCAGGGAGATAACCCCTTTAGACACCTGCATCCTAATGAACCGCTCTGGGCCTCTGTCTCATGCAATTGTTAAAAAAATTGAGATAACAATAATTTTAGTACCTCATGGGGTTGTTGGGATTCCGGATATGGGGGGGGGGATATCCGGAATCCCAACAACCCCATGAGGTACTAAATTTGATGAGCTCCTTATAAGTGTTTGTTACTAATCACTCTTATGACCCAGGACTGTCTGAATACAAGGAAAGAGCTTATTGACACTGATTGTACCCGTCTTCTACAAGGAGAAGTAGATACCATTTCTATATCTACCAACGTACAACACAGTATAAAGGCTACATAGTAGATTCATGTATTAATCTCCAACTCCTCACTGAGAGACTGTTGATCAACCTTAGCCATGGCCAGGAGAATCATTGCTGATCCCATCTTTGTCTTCCAGGTCCTGGGGACTTTTTCTCCTTATGTCTGTACGTCATCAGTTAATTTGGGCTCTGTATAGAATGCTAAGATATCTAGTTGCTGCTCTAGGATCCCCAAATGTTAATCATAGAAAGCAAATCACCAGATATGAACTTACAGAAAGCACAATCTTTAGGAACTGAATGCTCCTTAATGCCTTCTCACAGAAGGAATTTTTCCCTCCAATTGTCCCTGTGTCTTGTTTGCCATGGTGTCCTCACCTAAGAAGAGTAAATGAATAGGTGAACGAAAATGGTGGTTGTCTGATTGTTGTCACAGTTGCACGACACTGTAGCTTCCTAACTCTAGCCAGAGAGTTCTGTGTCCATTTTCTTGGTCTAATATGCATTCTACCACAATTTATGTACTCCATATGCTTTAGAATGCAAAGGTTGCTTGAGGCTCTAGCAGTCAAGGAACTGTCCCTCTTCCCCCTAATTACATAGCATGAGACCCTTCCTTTGTGATATTATAAAATCGATTTCCTCTTCAGTATATGTACCTAAGATATTTTCTAATTGGTCCATTCATGCCCAGTATCTACCTCAATGCTGTCCCTACACCAAAGGCATATTGAAATATTTGTATTTTTCACAAAGCTCATCGTTTAAAAAAAAGTATTAAGAAAAAAATAAGAGGGAATGTGATCTTGAAGCCACATCATTACTATTATGAAATTATGTTCATCACGTAGCCAGCAAATCAACAACAGAGCCCAGGTCTACGCCTCTGGTGCCAATGACACAGGTCTCCATGCTACAGAAGAAAATAAATTAGTTTTCAAAGTGATAATCTGGTTATCTAACTATATTTAAACTCTTTCAAGTCAACAACCCTCAGAAAATGATCTTAACTCTTCAGTACCCTTGGTGTTAGTGTAATGATGTCTTAAGTGTGATTTTTTTTAATATAAACAGAAGAATGTAGCATCTATTAATATAAAACTTATTATGAGTCTGCCAGGTTTAGAAGTTAGGGTTCAATCACTTAGAGATATTTTTCAAATGACATTGCATGAAAGTATTATTTTACCTTTTATCCCATTTTTAAAAGAGATATTTAGCCAAACATTCATACTCATATCCTCATATGCTTATATGCAACTACCTACTCAAAAGACTATGATTATGGTTTTTAATAGTACTGAATGTCTTTCCAAATTTAGAGAAAGTAATTTCCTATATGCCCAAGTAATTATTTAAAACATAAATCATAATATAGAAAATGTTATACACATATCTATTAAAATTTGTTACTGTAGTAGGTGAACTCAAGGGGTCTGATGTCACAATACCTAGGTTAAATCGTGGCTACATCCCCATTATCAACTAGAATTAAGTTTAGCTGCCTATAAGAGAGACGCTCTAAAGAACAAAGGCAGAAACAAGATAGGAGTTTATTTTTCTTTCAGAAAGAAACCAAAAGGAAGGCAGTTTAAGGCTTCACAAAGTCATTAACAAGCCAGACCACTTGCCAATCTTCATGAAACTCTCTCAGATCTGACTTTCATACTAAAGGCGGCTGCTAGAGCTCCAGCTACATCCACATTCCAGGTAGCACAAAGGAGGAAACAGCAAAAAGGCAAACACTTTCCTCTCAAAAGACTGCCTGGAAATACCACGCAATACTTCCTCCTACAGGTCATTGCCCAAATTTTAGTCATGTGGCCACATCTAGCTGTGAGGGAGGCTGGGAATCACATAATTTTAGCAGGAAACAATGTAATTTAATACCTTGAGCTGAACAATCACTCAGCTGCCAGTAAGATTATATGCTAAGAGGTTAGGAAGATGTCTCTGATTACATGAACTCAACACTTTACAGATTGATTTGGAAGATACGACGCTAGCGGCAATGAACTCCTGGAATCAGTGTATGTCCATGAGTGAACTTAATATGAAGCACATTTTCTGGGCAGCAGGTGACCTTTTCTGTCTCATCTCTCATTTTATGCTCCAGTCTCACTGGGCTGTTCTGAAGCTTTTCAATCCACAGTAGTCTCGTGCGTCTCCCTTTCTTCGTTCACTTCGTCTGTTGAAGACGCGCTTCTCCACTCCTAATCTCAACTCTGCATGTTCCAATTCATCTCTTTCCTTAAGATGCAGTTCAGATGCTTCCATTCTGTGAGGACTTTTTGGGCCATATCAATACAAATAAATTTCTCACCCTTTCACACTCAGATTACATTATATCTACTTTCATCTCTCATATCACAGTTTTATGTACCTTTCTCTTTTATTCAATTTTATATCCAATGAGGGCAAATACTATCTTACTCATATTTGTGTCTTCAGGATCTGGTACAGAAGATCAGTACGTTGAAGGTGGTCATTAAAAATCCACTGGATGGACTAGCACTACATGAGTGATTAGTTTACTCATGTTGCTGTAAGACAATACCACAGACTGGGTAGTTTATACTACAAAGAAATTTGTTTCTTATAGTTCTGGAGGCTGAGAACTCCAAGGTAAAGGGATTGCATCTGGTGAGGGCCTTCTTGCTGTGTCATAGCATGGCAGAAGTCACGCCAGGGAGAGAGGACTACATGAGAGAAAGCCAAACTGGCTTTTATAACAGATCCGCTGTCTTGATAGCTGACCCATTCCCATGATAACCCGTTAGTCCATTAACCTATGAATGGACTAATCCATTCATAAGGGCAGAGCCCTCACAACCTAATCACTTCTTAAAGTTTCACCTTTTCCCACTTTTTAATACTATCACAATGGCACTTAAATTCCAACATGAATTTTGGGGGGAACATTCCAACCATAGTAATGAAGTAATGAGGAAGGAGAGTGCATTTATTTACACAGCTAGGATAATTTTTAAATTCCATAAAATCAACTCTTAGTTACTGTATATTCATCCAATTCCCTGGCATGTAATTGCTGCATTTCTACATATTGAATTTTGGTGCAGTTAGTTTCAGTTAATGTATTATCTCATGTGAACAAATATGTCAACTGATGAGGCAGCAGTGAAGGAGAGCTTGAACTTCACAACCATATTTCCACCTCATCATTTCATTCATTAAGTTAGGTTTCTAGCCTTCTATGGTGATAGGCCAGTGTAATAACTCTACCAGTCAGAGTAGCAGTTACTCTTTTATTTACATTGACCATAGGACCTGGAGAATCACACACTCAGAAAAAATGTCCCATTGAAATATAGAAAAGGACGGTAAAGATTTGAAGCCACAAGGACCACTCAAGTAAGAACAAAGAAGTGTATCCAAGTTTAATTTCTAGCCCTAGGTATTCTGAAGGAAAACCTAAGAATCTGAGAAAGGAACCTAAGAAGGCAGACTAAAATAGGAATAAATATAATAAAACAAATGCAAGATTTGTGTACTCACTTGTACATCACTGAAACAAATTAAAGAAAACCTAAATAAGTGGAAAGATATCTTCTGTTCGTGGATTGAAACAATATTGTTGAAATGGCAGTATTCAACAAAGGGATCTACAGAATCAACAAATCTCTATCAAAATACCAGCTACCTTGTTTTTCTTTTGCAAAAATTGATAAATTCTAATTTTATAATATTAAAATGTACGTGAAAATGTAAAGAAACCCAAATAGTCAAGGTAATTTGATGGGCAAAATGGGGTAACAAACTTAGAAGATACATGCTTCTTGATTCCAAAACTTACTTCAAAGTTACAATAATCAAGACTTGTGATATTGGTATCAGGATAGACATATAGATCAATGGAATTAGAATTGACAGTTCAGAAAGATACCCTTACATTTATGGTGAGTTAATTTTTGACAGTTCCATTAAATGAGACAATTTGATGGAAAAAGAATAGTCTTTATTATAACAGCTGATGTTGGAACAAATGGATATTGACATGCAAAAAAAAAAAAAAGTGAAGTTGAACCCCTACCTCACACAACATACAAAAATTAACTCAACATGTATTATAGACCTAAATTTAAAAGCTAAAATATAAAACTCTTAAAAGAAAACATAGGAGTAAATTTTAATGTCCTTCAATTAGTGCCAAATTGCAAAAGAGAATTGAAAAAGCAATATTGTTAGGGGAGAAGGTTTGTGACAGAAGGGAGTACATGGGAGCCCTGGGGTCCCAGAAATACTCTGTTTCTTTATCTAGGTGTCAGTTATATCAGTATTTTCATATGTGAAAACTTATCAGGTTGTACATTTATGATTTGGTCACTTTTCTTTGTTATATCTCAAAAAGGTCACTTTAAAAAAAAAAAAAGAAGGCATGCTATTACCTCAGATTTTTGCAGGACATTACTTTCTCGCAAGCAAATGGATGTGCGAGTTTAATGTGCCCAACTCAAGAGAAGCACTGGGCCACAGCCACTTGGGAAGATCAAGACTTCAAAGTACGAGTGGAGCAGAAGCTGCCAGGCAGGCGATCTTCAGGGACAGGAGGTGGGAGGCAATTTGAGGCCTCAGCACCAGGCTTTGGGGCCTGAGAGCCTTGACCCACCCAACTGAGTGCTACACATGATCGGAACACAGGGCCAGAATCAGGCTTCTTAGAGGTTCTCTGCAAAATTACAAACATCAAGAAGGCAGGACCTGAGTTTTGCTCACCATTGCGTCTGTAGTACCTGTTCACAGTGGCTGCACCATAAATGAATTTTTGTTCAATGTACTTCAAGTTCACAACACAGGTACTTTCTCCTTTCTGGTACTTCCTCATGGAAGAGGGGAGTGTGTTGTTCATGACCCATGCTCACTGCATGCCCTATTAGCCCTCTGTGGTTCAGGGCAGGATGGAAGTCCTGGAAGACATGCAGGGTTACTTTTGCATCCTGTGTGGAAAAGTGACTTTGTGTGCCCAGCCAGATGTTGCTTATGCAACATGCTCACATGAAGTGAAATGGCAAGCCATGTGAAAGACACTAGACACAGAGAACATCAAACGTTGCAAAATTAGTTCCTCTCATGTGCTTTGCCAAATTAGTCATGGATCATTTGTTGCAGGAATGTATCATGAGCACTAGCTCATACAAGCAGGGCCCCTAGTCCTCTTTCCTTGAGTATCTGTGGTTCTGGATGGATTTCAAAGTTTGGTGACTGGGCCCAGGGAGCCTGGGGGCTCCTTCCTATTGGTTTTCCCTGTAACTTGCCCTTGCGTGGAGAGCTCCCTGGAGACAGACAGCACAATGTGTGCTGGTCAAGCTGTTATATAAGACTTGTTACTACAAGTTCACAGCAGTGTAAATGGGTCTTTCCTATGGATTTTAAGACCTTAAGAAACTAGAGCTTTGGGACTCGGACCTCTTTTAATGATTTCTGTCTCATTGCATGTATTTGTCTTCATTTCCTCCCTGAAGCTATTTGCATTCCTAACTGAGCCACAGAGACTCATGAAAACTGGACTTTCTCATTTCAGTTAACTTCCCAAAGGGTCAGTCCAGTGATCAGAGCATAGCAGAGGTGGGGGAACTGAGTTTCAGCCATGACTCTCCTGTTGGTGCACATGTGCTGGGCCAAGTCATTTCCCTTCTCTGTAGCAGGCACCTTCAACCCTAGATGATAAACAGGCCTTCTCTCCACTCTCCCTGTCAATTCTAGCTTTGTGACCTTAAAGGACCCTGTAAGAATCCAAGTGATCAGATTCAAACCTAAAGAGATTGAAGTTATGAGCTACACTCAAATATTTGTAACAAAACATAGAATTAGGCTTTATTTGTCTCGGGGGAAGAACCAGAACCATTTGGTAGAAGTTACTCAGGGAAAGATTTGGGCCAAACAAGAGAAAGCTTTGTCTGAAAATAGACCTGCAAATCAGCCAATTTGACCTAGGAAACAGTGCATTCCTCATTAGAAGATGCACACGAGGAGACCCTTGAGTTCTTGTCAGAGATGAAGCACTGGGCGTTAGGGAACAGCAGGAGTCTGGAACAAGACTAAGCTGGGTTGAATCTTGGCTCTGATGCTTACATAAGCGTGCTACCCAGACAAATCCCTCAACCTCTCTGATACTCAAGCATCTCATACATCAAGTCAAAATGGTGATCATCTTTATCTCGGGGGTTGTTGTAGAGGTCAAGTGAGATACGTGGTTGGAAGGTCGAGAGTGGGTCTGCAGTGAGTATAAAAAGATGGTGTGAAGTTAGGCAGGGTCAGATCCTAAGGGACCACAGGCTTTTTAAGGGACCACTCCGGCTTTCCCTAAGAAGCCACTAAGTACCCTAGAAGACTTTAAAGGTGAAGATTGGCATGATCAGATGAGTCTTTGGAAAGTCTACTCTGACTGCCTTGTGGAGACAGACAAGATAGACGCAGAGAAAGAACAGATGACAGTCACTTCAGTGGTTTAGGCAGGGAATGATCAGTGGGGCTGTGGAAGTAGAGAGAAATGGGCAGATCTTAGAGACACTTAGAAAGAAAATGGTGACTTTCTGGCATGTGCGACTGGATGTAGATGATGTCACTCAATAGCAAACACTGGAAGGGGTCTAGGCTGGCCATAGGGGAGAGGGAAAAGAACAGTGAATTTTGGTTATATTGAGTTGCAGGTGGCTACAGTGTTGACATCAGATGGAATCCATGCATCTCAAATGCGAGTGAGAGGCCAGGTGGAGATCCGAGTCATTGAAGTGGGGTCTCAGGGAGATAACATAGACTAAGGTATTCTTCAACAGGACGTTAATGCTTGAGGGAAGGGAAGAGTCAGCAGAGGAGACTAAGACGCAGCCAGAGACATAAGAAGAACTGAGGAAGGGTAGAATCCAGAAGACCAGAGAAGAGCATGTTTCAGCAACCTAAGTGGAGAGGTAAACAGAAGTAACCTACTCTGTGCCAGTCACCAAGTTTCAGCCAATCAGAGGCTGCCAACTGTGCAAACCGTGTTCAAATCAGGCAAACGCAGAGCTATAACCAATCTGGCTGTTTTTGCGCCTCCCTCTGTTTTCTGTACCTCACTTTCCTTTTTGTTGCATAAATCCTCGTCCACCATGTGGCAGTGCTGGAGTCATTCTGAACCTATCCCAGGTGGGGGAGCTGCCTAATTTGCAAATTATTCATTGTTCAATTAAGCTTTGTTTAATTTAATTTATCTAAAGTGTATCTCTCCCTCTCCTCCTTCTTTCCTTCCTTCCTTCATTCCTTCCTTCCTTTCTCTCTTTCTCTCTCTCTCCTTCCTTCCTTCCTTTCTTTCTTTTGTTCATTCATTCTTTCTTTCTTTCATTCTTTCTCTTCTCTCTCTTTCTTTTCCTTGTGATGGGTTCAGTGAAAACCTGTTGGCCAGGTTGGAGTGCAGTGACGTGATCATAGCTCACTGCAGCCTGGACCTCCTGGGCTCAAGTGATCCTCCCAATTCACACCTCGGTCTTCTGAGAAACTACAGGCTCCTGTCACCAAGTCTGGCTAATTTTTGTACTTTCTGTAGAGACAGGGTTTTGCCATGTTGCCCAGGCTGGTCTGGAACTCCTGGACTTAAGTGATCTTCCTACGTTGGCCTCTCAAAGTTCTGGGATGACAGGTGTGAAATTTTTTCTTTGTACATATGAAACATGTTTTAACATATGAAACATTTAACATCAATAATTCATATTAAAGAATCCCATTCACTTAAAAGAGTGTTTTTAAAAATCACTGATAATATTTCATCTGCTCATTTTACAGACAGGAAAACTGAGGCCCAGAGAGGTTAAGCCGTCTGCCCCAGGGACACACAATGGCAGAGCTGAGAGGCTGTTTCCAGTATTCTTGCTTCAGTGCTCTGTACACTCCTTATTGTTGTTCAGGCAGATGCTGGAATGTTCCCTGAATATAATCAAGATAAAACAACTCTAAAGTTCCTACCCCGTGGTGTAGATACACCCCTTGCAAAGAAACAGCAATATGGTTTGTAAACCACAGTTTGCCCCCAGGACTGTGGCGTGAGTCTGGAAGGTGCAGGGGTGGTGCTGCGGGGCTCACATGGTGGCCATGTGGGGAATCCTGAGCAGACACATGGCGAGGACTCGCTGTCCATCACGCCAGCTCCCATCTCCTCGGCGCACACACCAGCTGCCTCATAAACAAACTGCACAAATAACCCCCTCCCCGCTCCATCTTTTGCATACTTCAGGCCTTGATTCAAGCAGATGTGTTTCTTCTTTTAAAGATAAAAGTGGCATTAATTTTCACCAGCCTTCTCCCTCCCCTCCTCCATTCCCCAAGGACTCAAATTCCTCCTTCCAGCAAACTCGGCTCCACTCGGTTCAAAACTGAAGTTCAAACTCCAGATTATCATTTGGTAGAACATTTGGAAAATCACCTCATTCAGTAACAATTAAGGTTTTATAAGATAATGTGTGTTGCTGAAAACATCCCATTATTTTTAAGTAGGGAAAATTCCAGAAATTCTATTTATTTCTCTCTCCTATCTGATAGTTCTTGTTTTCCATGGGAGGGAAAGTCTTCTTCTTGGAATACTTAAGAGAAAATATGCATGAGAACTATGTCAAGTCATTGCATGGATATCTACCAATGTCTGAAAAATGGCCCTTGACCTAGAGTTGCTTCCACATTTGTTGGTGAGTTACAGTATAATACAAAGTTGGATATTTCTGTAAGTCTTTGATGCCTGTACATTATAGGTGTGTGTATGTGTCTGTGCATTTGGTGTGTGCATGTGCATAAGTATATGTGCACATATTTGCATATGCTTGTATATGTATGTATATATGTATGCATGTGCATGCATGTGTGCATATGGGCATGCGTGTGTGTGTGTGTATGTGTGTGTGTGTGTATGTGTGTATCACGTGTTTACCATAAGTTCTGATTGCTGCCATGAACCAAAGGCCATCACTGACTAGAACAAAAGGAAGAGTGTGGCTCTGGTAGGCAGTGGTCCCTGGGGGTAGATGGAGAAGTCCAGACAAGAGTGTCCCTTGACAAGGAAATAAGTGAACTGAGGCATAAAGGCAGGAGGACCAAGGGGCTGCAGGA
The DNA here is from genome assembly GCF_001604975.1 of Cebus imitator. NCBI lineage: Eukaryota > Metazoa > Chordata > Mammalia > Primates > Cebidae > Cebus > Cebus imitator. The sequence continues at coordinate 635,583 of NW_016107833.1, forward strand.
TCCAGGGGAGACCACATGTGAATTAATCTACAACAGATTCCTGCATCCAAACCAGAACTAGGGCTTTGGCTAACGTCAGCCATAGGCTGAATAGCAGTAAAACACTGAGAATCACGGCTGCACACAGCGCATTGGCATTACCAGAGAGCCTGTCTCCACTGCCTAGTAACATGCACATGATTTACCACCTGGGCGGATGAGGCAGGACCCACTGCTGCCTCCTCCACAGTTCCCCAAAAGGGCTCCCCACCTTCCAGTCATGTGAAGAGGGACTGCACCAGCCGAATAGGCACAGGCTGATCCCATTAAATAATGATGTGATTAAACCTCCCATTCTGCGAGGAGGAAGCGAGGCACGGAGCGGGGAAATAACTTGAGCCGGAGGTCACTCAGCTATAATGGATACTGAATCAAGCCACTGCTGCCCATGCTGTGGGCATCTGTCCTGTGTTCTCCCTCTGTCCTGGGTCAGCACTCATCCAGCCCTCAGCACAGCCTCTAACACCAGTGTCAGCTGTTAGCAGTGTCTCCTGGCTAAAGCGAACCCCAGAGGTGCACCCCAGGTAGATCATTTTTGTAAGCTCTGTAAATACCCTCTCCATTGTCTGAATATCTATGGATTTGAAAGATTTTAATTTCATAAGTACATTTTGCATTCTCTGGAATGTTTCTTCACAGCATGATGTGCTGGAGCTCCAGAGAAAGGGCAGGGGTCAGGCCTCGGGGCCTCAGTTTCCTCCTCCTCGAGTGAGTGGTGTGCTAAGGAGGCGAACACAGCGACGGAAGGAGTAGCGTGGGGAGAATGGACAGCGTGGAGGATCACCCACCCAAAGAACCCAGGTTCAGGCGGGGCCAGGAACTCTGCATACCAGGGCTGTGCCAACCAGTGCACCCTGAGAGTCACTGCAGAAACACACAGCAGAGCGCCCTGGGGAGTGAGGCCAGCAAACCCCAGAGCCACAGGCTGTTTCCTGGGAACCTGCCCCTAAGCAGACTGCCCTTCACTCCTGCCAGGCCTGGCTGCCTGACAAGTGGATTGCGGAAAAGAAACATTTATTAGAAATGATGGTGAAAATCCACTAAGGAGAATAAGGGACTGCTTCCCCATCACAGGTCTCCAGCACGCACAGAAAGTAAAGGTCTGATGCGTGGCCACTGCCAAAGGTGATCAAGTGAGACCAGGAGTCCAGAGGCCTCCTGGAACAGCTTCTGGAGGGGGAAGAGGAGGAAGGAGGGATGGGGCAGCCCCTCCCCTGCCCAGCAGGACATCTCAGCCCACCCCATGGGACTTGCCTCTTCCTTACCTTCTAATCTTAAAGATCCTTGAGCCGGGCGCGGTGGCTCAAGCCTGTAATCCCAGCACTGTGGGAGGCCGAGGCGGGTGGATCACGAGGTCAAGAGATCGAGACCATCCTGGTCAACATGGTGAAACCCCGTCTCTACTAAAAATACAAAAAATTAGCTGGGCATGGTGGCGCGTGCCTGTAATCCCAGCGACTCAGGAGGCTGGGGCAGGAGAATTGCCTGAACCCGGGAGGCGGAGGTTGCGGTGAGCCGAGATCGCGCCATTGCACTCCAGCCTGGGTAACAAGAGCGAAACTCCGTCTCAAAAAAAAAAAAAAAAAAAAAAAAAAAAAAAACAAAAAAAAAAAAAAAAAAAAAAAAAAAAAAAAAAAAGATCCTTGAAAGAGATTTTCAATTTTCCTTCCTCAACCCAACAGACATGGAATGACAGCCTGAAGCTGCCTAAATTTAAAAAAAGACATGAGAGTTGGGGTGGGAGCAGGGAGGGAGGAGCCGGGCATAGCCAGCTGCCTCAGTAGCTCCTTTGTTCTGCAAGGAGCCTCAGGGGTTGCAAAGAGCCCCACATTGCTGAGGGCCCAGGCTGAGACGGAGACGGAGCCCCCACACACCAGGGCACTGGCTGTGCACGGCCGCCCTCCTTTGATCACAGGTGTGTACTCTGACTGTCATTCCACTTCAGTGACCACACAGAGCCCCTCTAGGAAGGGGGCTCCACTCAGGGACTGTGACAAAGGACTGAGTGTCAGAGCCAGCTTTGTGGCCCAACACTGAAGGGATCCTTTTTCTCATTGGGAACGTTGCTTTCCTTTGCCATTTATAAGGATGATGAAGACAAACGTAGTTGAAAGGACGCATGTGGAGCTCTGAGATGGGACTCACCAAGGGGGCCCATTGGCCTGGTGCTAGGAGGGTGTGGGGAGCTCCCGTGCATGCATTTGGATGTTCTTCAGCTGGGCACATCATGCCTGTTTTGTTTTGTTTTGTTTCGTTTTGTTTTAGAGACGGAGTCTCCCTCTTGTCGCCCAGGCTGGAGCGCAGTGGCACAATCTTGGCTCACTGCAATGTCTGCCTCCAGGGTTCAAGCAATTCTCCTGCCTCAGCCTCCTGAGTAGTAGATTACAGGCACATGCCACCACACCCAGCTAATTTTTTTGTGTATTTTTAGTAGAGACGGGGTTTCACCATGTTGGTCAGACTGGTCTCAAACTCCTGACCTCAGGTGATCTACCCGCCTCGGACTCCCAAAGTGCTGGGATTACAGGCATGAGCCACCCAGGCACATCAGGGCTTCTGAAACTGTTCCAGAAGAGAAGGCCCAAGTGGTCTGTTTGTTAGTCAGAATTATTTTCTGGAGCAAATAACAGAAACACCTCTCCCCCAAGTAACTGTGACTTAAGATAGAGAGAGGTGGACATCTCTGATGTTTAAAACCCAGAGTTCTGTGAGTGTTGGGGCCCCTGGCTCCCTTCAGCTCACCCTTCCCCATCCCTGGGGTGTGGCGGTCGCCCTGGGCTCAGGGTGGTGTCAGCAGCAGGAGAAAGGAGTGCATGGAGATGGGGCACAGGCAGGCGCCGGCTGCCTCCTAAGGAAAACATCCCGCAATTGCCCACAACTCTCCTGCTTAAATATATTGGCTGGAACTCAGTTTCACGACTTCAGCTACCTTCCAGAGAGGCTACAAAACACAGTTGTTATTTTATTTTGAGACCCATGGTTCTGGCTAAAATATCTACCACCCTGGAAAAAATGGAGAAACACCCGCAGGCTCCGCCACAGCCTCCTTCACCAGAAGTTTACACTTTTCACAAATCCTGTCCACAAATAGAGCATCCTGCACGCTGCTGAGTTTCTTATCTCTACCAGAATTGTCTTCCTAAAGCAATTGACTCATGTTCCTCCATGCTTTGAACCCTTCTGTGACTCTCCACTTTGGGAAGGAAGAATTGCAAATTCCTCTCCTGCCTCACAATGGCACAGAGATTCGGATTGTGTGTAGCTTCTTGTTGAAGCTGCCCCACCTCCCCGAGCCACAGTCACCCATTTCCTTCTCAGTGAGGCGCTAGCATTCTGCACCATCTACTACATGGCTCTCATGAGATTATGCCAAATTGTTAAATTCCATGAGCAAGTGGCTACTTGAACAAAATACGGACTCACAAGTAAGAAAGACACTGGCTACCTTGCTACAAAACTGCTCCATCAGGGAGCTAGACTGTCACAGCTGACCCTGGACCAACAATGGCCCCCTCCCCTCTTCCCAGCATCCTCACGTTCCCAGCATCCTCGCACTGCCTTGCTCTCTGGAAGGCAAACTGGGTGAATTACGCAGGCAGCAGGTGGCTAAGTCCTGAGGGCACCGTGTTAACAGATCTGGCGGGTTGGCCAGGATAAAAGAGTTTGCACCCTGACAGTTAGGAAACCATGGCCATCCTGATGAGACAAGAGAGGACGGTCCATGTTGTCAGAAAAGGGGCATTTCTGGCTCTTGCGTAGCTTTGCTTCTGCATGAATAAAAGCAGATTTTGTCTTCAAGATATAAAAGAACATGGAAGAAAGGACCTCATAGCATAGACCAGAGAGCTAGAACAGGGCATTGCTTCCATGAGCACCGCAGATCAGTTGTGGTCTTCATTTCTGATGACAAGGTGAGCATGTCACCTAGTGCCCCAGTTACCCTCAGAACATGTTCCTTCCATGAGGCTGATTTGGGTTGCCGCAGGTTCTACAGGATGTGTTCACACTGCTGCTGTGGGGCCCTGCCTCTAAAGCAAGTCAAGCTGGACTCATCTGGACTGGCTTGGGCTTAAAACAAAACACTGACAAACAGAAAGCTCTAAATCTTCTCCTGGCTGTTAGCTCTCCCTCTACCCAAGAGCCATCCCTGCTCAGAGCTATCTCCTGAGATTCTTAATGCGAGCCACAGTCCTGTCCTCATCCCTGCTCAACAGGTGTGTGGGGACAGGCTTCTTCCCATCAGAGGCCTATCTAGGCTCTGAAGATAAAGTGGTGAACAGAATATAGGAACGTCTCACACCGGACCCCCCATTGAGGAGTCATCATACATGTCTCTGCAGATGACGGGCCCAAAGCCGAGACTCCAGCAAATTCTAGAGACAGAAAATGGACTCAGGGCTGCCTGGACCTGGGAGCCAAGTGTGAGAACAGAGGGCGTGGCTGCCAATGGGGATGCAATTTTCCTTTAGGGTTACCCGAATGTTTTAAAACTGGATAGCGGTGATGGTCACACAACTCTATGAATTTACTAAAAAGCACTTTAAATGGGTGAATTACATGGTATATGAATTCTATTTCAACTAAACTGGTTATTGTTTTTAAGAAAGCCTAGCCTACTTTCTTGACTACTACATCTTCATGCATACTCTCTTCGATCATCCACACTTTTGTGTACATGGGATGTTTTCAGAACCCCAAACTGCTGGACCTCACATCCTGACACAGCAACCTTGAGAGGTGACATCCCATCTGCTCACGACAACAGCTCATCCAGACCTCAGGGTAGGCCCCTGGCTCAGACCTCCATCCGTCCCTCACTCCCTCACCCAGACTGAAAGCCCAAGCACACCATTGCAGCCGGCAGCGGCAGCCTGGTCTCCTCTGCCCTCGTTCTCCTGCCAGTGGCCCTGAACACCCCAGCAGCCTCTCTACCTCCACTTCTCTCTCAGTCCTTCTCCTCTCCCTCCACGTCCCTCTTAGCGCTTGTGGTTTGCACGATGCTATTGATCTGCGGTTTCTTGCAAGGGCCACAGTGCTTCACTGTTTCCTGTCTCTGCCCTGCCTCACCAGGGAGATAGCCTTCTCCCATACCACCTAGTCTGAATTCTTCATGGCCTCTTCAAAGACTTCCCCTCTCTCACAAGTGCAGGCTCTCTCAACAAAGTGCTGAGCCCTGGAGCCCTGGGAATCCGTAGCCTCTGTAGACTTCCGGTCTCTCTAAAGTCTCTGTCGGCGGGAGCACGGGCTCCAGAGGGAGGAGAGCTGATGAGTTCTGTGCCCCGGTGGGAGGGGCGGGAAGTGGGGAAGGCTGGGGTCTTCCACTCCAGATTGCAGCTTGTTTCCTTCCAAAGTGTTGAGAATCACACAAATCTTTTGCCTCAAAAATCAATTTCCTTCTGAAGACCCCCGTCTAATCTAAACAAGACATTCTTAGTTCTCCTGTAAAACTAACTTTGACTTTACTTCTTGTGAGCTAATCATCCTGGTCCCAACAGGCTCCCAGCTTGGATGTCATTCAAAGCTCTCCCACATTAACCAGCAATGGTGTTTTCTGCAAGCATCTTTCCCTCATCTCTAGGATTCTGTCCTGGTCATAGGAAAGGCTACTGGTAATGTCAATATCTTCATATAGAAGGAGAGAAGGAAGGAAGATATGAAGGAAGGGCAGGAGAGAGGTGGAGTGGGTGGGAATTTCATCTCTATGATGCTCATACCGGCTCCTCAAGCCTGTACTTTGGGGTGTTCTTAGTCATGTAAAAATTTACATACTTCTTCCTCCATTCTGTGAGTAAACAGACAGCTTGAAGTCTCAGGTTAGGCCCAACTATAATTGCACTTTGAACTTTTCCTTCTAGATAAAATTTGGATTTCAGCAAAGGTCTGCAGTGACTCAACTCAAAGACATGACTAATTAACATTCTGTAATGATAACGGGACCACTGGCGAGGGGGTGGATTGATCTCTCACAGAAAGCATCCTTCTCAGATCACAGCATTTGAGGTAACCTATGAGAGCATTGACCATAATGCCTGGCACACAGATGTTCTCAAAAAGGTATTGTTTTCTGTGTTTTGTTATCTGCCTTATGAATTGAATGATTCCTAGTAAGCACATCTGCAGTTACATCGTGTATCTGGTTAATGAAATTGGAAGTAGGTCTTGGAGACTACTGAGAGGCTGGGGGAGTGGAGGGAAGGACCCCTCCTGAGCTGAGGTGCTCACAGACTGTCCGTGGGTCTCCAGGCCCCTGTCTTAGATGGTGATGTATACAATCTGCAGTGGGATTTTCACCCTGCATGGGCTGGTATTTCTTCTATGCAAGTTCCCTGTAGGAAAAGAATAATAATAGTTAAAACGGAGGCCTCACGTAGCACGTGGCAAGTGCTGTACTAAGAGACTCGTTTGGATTTTGTCATTTGGGTAAGTACTTGATCATCCCTATTTTACAGATGAGGAAATTGAAACTTAGAAAAATAAAATATGTTTCCCAAAGTCCCCAGCCCTGCTGAGCAGTGGAGGACCATCTAGGCTTTCCCTCCACTCCCCACAGAGCAGGATGTGGGGGGCAGGGTGAGGGGCTCCCAGGCTGCACTGCAGATGGAACAGTGGGAAGCAGTGGGATAAACACACGAAGGAAACGGTTTGGGGTTGTATCTATTACTCTAAGAGAGAATTCCCATAAAAATCACACGAGAATCTGGCTGGGGGCTGTGTGGAGGCTACGTTTAAACGAAGCAAGCTGTGCAGTCCCAGTGACGAGCCAAGCTGGTTTGTCTGCTCTCCCTGGCGGGGTGGGGCTCAGAAACAGGCCCGAGAGCTCGGAAATCACAGAGCACAATACACATTGAGTCAGGCTCTTCTTAGCCTCAATGCTTCAACATACAATTTCTTTTCCAGGCAAGGTTGAGCTGTGTCTGGGCTGATTCACTTGTGAAGTCAGAAAGGCATTGTGCTTGGAGCTGGCAGAGCACCCGTCCTGCGTCTCTGATGGCTGGCTTCCTCCCGTGGCCAGGAAGCGGCCCTTTCCCCTCAGTGGGTGGGATCCAAGGTCAGCTCCTACCCAGCAGAATGAGGCCGGCTAGGTGGGCCCACAAGGGTCTGCTCTCAAGCCTTTCTGCAAGAACCTGGGCCTGGTGTCACCAAGAGGACAGCAACCCCTGTGACTGACGGTCCACTGTGGTCCATGTTAATGGCATCATTCCCAGCTTTAACTTAACGCCCAACAAGCATCTTAAAATACGGAGATTGCACAAGAAACTAGAAATTTATGATAAGAATAAAAATCTTTTACAGTACCTCTAAATATTGTCTAAAGATGTTTCCCACCTGGGATGGTGGTATTTACAAAGTGGCTCTGACTCCAAGGAGAATGTGAAGTGTGCACGAATGTAGCTTCCTGCTTCCAGATAGAAACCTTCAGAGCGATGTGAAGATCAGGGGGAGGATTCAGGCCCCAGTTTCCAAATCTCCAGCTGAGGTGAGGTGCAGCTTGCAGGCTCAGGGAAGTGCATCTGTCGGTGTCATCCTGCCCAGGCTGCTCACCTGGAGGGGGCGCCCTGAAGGGTAGTCAGCCGGCCGGCCGCTGCTCCCTCTGAGCTCATGGTGTCCCAGGGAAAACCACACCACACTGAGCGCCCTGTCTCATGCCTGGGAGAAGAACCCCATCCCTGATCCTTTTAGGCATACAGGGCTGTTCTTTTGCATACTGGGAGCTTCATGGGGTGTTACAATGTGATTGAGCACTTTGTTTCAGAAATGACCAATTAATTCCTTTTAAGTCCTGTGTAAGGAGGCCAGTGACATGTTCTTGGAAATATGAAGTCATTGGTTTGTGAAGTTAACTTGTGAGAAACTACCAGATTAACCCATTGCATCATGCCCATCAATGAAGATGTCCCTTCATGGCTATGGGACACAGCCTGAATATGGGCCCGGCTCAGGACTGTCCTCTGGGAAGCCCAGCACTGAAGCACTTGGCCACTGGATGTCCCCAGGCAGGAGTCTGAGCTTCTGAGAGCCAGCAGGCAAGGAGGAAAGCATGGTGCTGCCCCTGATATCCAAGGAGGGCTGCGCGTCCCATGCTCTCAATCTGCTGGAGTGGAGGGGAAGAGAGTGGCCGCGAGCCTGCGTGGGCTCTGCTCCCTCCCACTGTTCTTTCACTCTGCATGTTCATCCTTCCTGGCATCTGCCTTGTAGGAACGTCAGGGGCTTGCACAGAATGGCTGCCTACTGAGCAGTCCGCATTTCCTTAAGAGGAATAACTTGGATTCTCTTGTTTCATTAAACGAGTAATTAATCCAACAAATATTTGTAAACAGCCTGTTCTATACCAAACACTACACCAAGTTCTGGGGCCACTGAGCACTCTGCTCCCAGCTAGGGGTGCTGGAGTGAAGCCGCAAAGAGAAAACATTCTTAAAACATCTCTGTCATTTGAGAGGCGTAAGCTGGTGAGTGGAAACACTGCCACACCATCCTTGGTCTCCTGGAAGGAGAAAACTGGGCAAAATGACTGGCTCCGTGTTTCTGGAGCAGACAGTCCCTCTTGCACCAGACCGACATCGTAGCTTGAGGCCTTGCTCTAAGCAGGAGGCTGAGAGAACAGGGAAATGCACTTCTAGCCTGCCCCTGGACTCCAGGGCTACCCCCCAGGGCATGCAGTCTGGGCAAATGGGTGAGTACTGTGAATTTGAATCAAATGCACCAAGCAAATTGGATTCCAACAGCCAGAATCCTTTGTATTCTCTTTGCTGGTTCAATTCAGTAAACGTTGTATTGGCCCCTAAAATAAGCCAAGTTCTGAGGATATCCAAAATAAATTAGACTCATTTCTTGTCCTTAAGGAGTTTATAGCGGAAACAGACATAAGTATATTTCATTTCACAGCTAGCAAAATTTCTGTTCTGATTTTAGATGTATGTTTCTTACTTTTTTCTATAACTAAGTTTAAGTAATATTTTAAGTGTCCATTTTTGCAGAGTGGTAGCACACCAACCCCAATACATGTGCTCTTTTACCTGTTATTCCTGGGGTTGGGGATAAGTACTGGAGACTTTGTATGGTGCCAAGAAATCGGGCAAGGAGACATCCATGCCCCATCTGTCTCCACTCACATCTTCTGAGCCAACTATCATTCTTGCATGGTCTTCACTACTGGCCCAGCTCTGTCACCACCATTTGTCCCTTGTCCCAATCGTGAAGTCCCTTAGGGGCCAGTACATTGCTTCATTCCTTCTCTGCCTTTAGATACTTGGGTGTCACTGCTGCTCCCATCCCAAACTGGGTGTAGTAAATTCCAAGAAATTATCTAAGGGTCTGTCTGCTTATGTTTTTAACTGAAACTGTTGGCATCTCTCCACCAATCACAACACTGCCTGTGGTGGCAATGGACACATCAAGCTGACATTTCAGAAAACATCCTGAATCATCCTAAAGGGAAAAATAAAACACACCTCGCATAAAAGCTTGGAGAAGAGAATGTTATACAGCTTCTCAATTGCTACACCATGAAGCAACGGTTTCAGAACCAAGGCAGGATGACGTCCCGTCTAGAATTCTATACCTAGCTAACCTGTCAATGAAGTGTGAGCATGGAGTTGTGGGTCTTCACATGCGGAAGCCTTGGGATGCTTCTTCCCAGGCATTCTTCCCTGTCTTAAGAGGCAGGCAGCTCAGTGCAGTCATAAACCAGTAGGTGGAGGACAAGAAATGGGAGCACATGGAATCAGGATGGGGAAGGAGAACATGAATTCACAGGACAGAGTAGGGGAGGCCTGAGGTGAAAGCTGAGCTGCAGGCCTTGGGAACAGCCCAGCCCAGGTGGCAGCAGGGCGGCCAAGGAACCACAAGAGTAACAGCACTTATGACAATAACAGCAACAGGCTACATACAACGGAGAAGCAGAGAATGCACACAAACTTCTTCCAGGGAAATGTTCATTTCTCTGGAAGATTTTGGGAAGGAATTTGTGATAAGTATTTAGAAAGCTAAGCAAACAACAAGAAAGAGGCAATTATTGATTCAAAGACAGAACATCTGTACAGAAGGAAAAGCAATCATACTATACTATGTGACTGAACTATGTACAAAAATAATACAGTTCAAATAATGTAAACAAGGAATACCGACTCCACCCGAAATGGCAATATCATGATGTTGAACGGAGAGGAAAAGGCATAGAGGTAAAGAGGAAGGGGTGGGAGGAGTTGGGAGAAGCGAACCCCCCATCAATGATCCCAGCTCACATGGAAAACCAAGATGTGGCCTGGGTCATCTGTAGACTCAAATGCAGGGAGACCAGACAAGGCAGGTGAGAGACACTGCCACCAGAGAGCAGAAATCAGCAGTGGGCTGCGAGCAGGGAGCCAGTGTTCTTCTCACTGGAAGCCTAGGAGGGCTACTGGGTGCTATTGACATCTTAAGCTTTGAATATGCATACCTTTGACTTTCTAAAAAGAAAAGTCACATTGTAGCTAAGGGAAAGACAAGATGAGAGGGGATTTCTATGCCAGGTCTTGGGCAGGAGAGATCACACACCCATCGCTAACATTAGGATCAGTGTCTCCTAACCCCGCCCAGTGGGAAGCATTTCTGTAGCTTCTCCCTGCTGAAGCAGGGTCTGCAGACAAATGCCTGCTGGGCCGTCAGAGCCAGAAAGTTGGGTCCCCCATCCTCCACCTGGACCTACCTGAGACGCTCTGGGCCTCTCCTGCTCTCACATGGTGCCTTAAATTTCAACATTAAAGATCCACGTCTTTGAAGCAGGATCCCTTCCAAAATACAGAGGTAACTTCCTTCAAAATGGGCACAGCCAAATACTTGGACATCAATTTTGGTCACCCTACACACACACTTACATCCATTGTGCTTGCCAACCATGAGAAGATGGGGCAAACTTTGCTGCAGACTTCCACATCATATAGCGACGAATCCAAATGCGGTTCCCCAGTCCCTGACCATTCCAAGGGAAGAGGAGCCAATGCCACCCTGACCAAAGGGCACACTGACCCACAGCCCGAGGGTCCAACAGCTCACCCTGAGATGAATGTGTAGCGGGGTGTGTACACCTTTTGTGACGCTGTCTCTGAAAGTTCTTCCCGATAGGCTGCTCGGGCAGGCCCAGCACAAATGCCACCTACCACTGGGCTGTGATGTTGGACCCCACAGCTCACGTTCTTTCCAAGCTTATCTTCGAAACAATTTTCCGGCAATTTGGAACTCGCTCCCACCTTAACCCAAAGTTCTGTGAAACCCCACCTCAGTCTAGTGTCATGTGGAGGAGAAACACTCCCCACGAGCCTGTTTAGAGAAACCCATCGGGGTGCTCGCTGGAGTGGCAGTGGCTGTGCTCGCTGGAGTGGCGGTGGCTGCGCTCGCTGGAGTGGCGGTGGCTGCGCTCGCTGGAGTGGCGGTGGCTGTGCTCGCTGGAGTGGTAGTGGCTGCAGCAGCAGCTCCTATCAAAGGAAGAACAACCCTCATTTCAGAATGGGGTCTGCTACCTCCTGGAGAACCTCTTGGCCATGATGCCAAGTGACAGCAGGACCACCCCATGGATACACGTATGACATCTCCTGGGTGAGTCCTAAAATATTCAGGAAGGACACAATCTCGCCAGAGGGGGAATTCCTTGAGAGCAAGTAGGGGCCTAGTGTGAGAGAGAGCTGCGTGTTTAGGTTGACAACAAAAGCAGGCAGATACTTATTTCCTGCAGAAATCCCGGACAGCTGGTTCTAGAATTTGGGAGTGAGGCCATACAGAGGGCTTAGAATAAAACGTCTTTTCCAGCTACCTGTGCCAGCGTGCAGAGGGGAGCATCAGCAGAGGTGTCCAGGATGCTGCAGAAGAGGCGGCGCCCTAAAACTTCAGAACAAAACCCCGGAGATGGAGCTGAAGGCAGACGGCAGAGCTTCTCCCTGCCCAGAAGAGCTTCTGAGAAACGCAGCCCCACCTAGACCTGCTGAACTTACATTTGCATCTTTATAAGATCCAAGCGACTCCTTTGAGAGGTGCTGATGGGATCAATTCCCTTTCTCCAAGGCATTATTTAAATCATGAAAAACCAAAGGTAGTGCTACTGGTGAGAGCAGGGGGCCTGTGGCAGGCCACACAATGTTCTGAGACTCTTTTTTCTGTAATCATTCCTGCCCCTGAAGACTTTTGTGAGGAGTAAATGAAATCGTACAGGTGAAAACGTTTTCTAAATAACCAAGTATCCTACAAGCGTTATCACTTTACCTTTGAAATGGACATCTCCCTTTCCGTCCTCTGGTCTGGCTGTGGCCTTTGTGAGGCTTGGGCTTATCAGCTGTCCAGGCAGTCACTGCAGGGACAGACAGGAGTGCCCAAGGGACTCAAGGCTCCAGTAACTCAGATCCTTTTAAGCTCCAAGGCCTTCTGCCCCCAGCCTCTCCTAAGCAGCCTGTACTGAACCAGGTAATTCTCATTCTCAAAACTCAACTTGTGAAAGGAAAATATCTTAGGCCCCCAAAATCACTAAGCTAAATGGAAAAGTCAAGCCGGGAACTTCTTAGGGCAAGCCTCCCTCCCATTCTATTCAGTCACTCCTCCGCTCACTGAGGTAAATGCATATCTGATTGCCTCTTTTGTAGAGGCTAGTCAGAAACTCAGAAGAATGCAAAAGTTTTTCTGCTGTCTATCTAGGACCTGGAAGCTCCCTCCCAGACCCACCTTTCTAGATGGAACCAACGTTTGTTTTCCGTGCATTGACTGATGTCTCACGTCTCCCTAAAATGTATAAAACCAAACTGCGCTCCAACCACCTTGGGTGCGTGTTGTCAGGACCTCCTGAGGCTGTGGCCACCACATGTCCCCAACCTTGGCAAAATAAACTTTCTAAATTAACTGAGACCTGTCTCACTTTTGTCCCTCAGGTGTTGTGGTAGGTTTTGTTGCTGTGGTTGCGGTGATGAATATTGATCACTGAACACTTCACACAACAGCATCCCGGTTTGTAATTTAAAATCCCTGGTGCCATTTTCTTCCTTCTGCCTTCTGGGTAAGGACTGCAGCAACCGATGTCCCACAGAGACAGTGAAGAAAAACAAGGGGGCCCCTGTTGAAATCACCCCAGTGCAAAATTTACATTTGGGGGAACATTGCTAATGAATGTCCATTTGGAGAGCATTTATAGGAAGCTGTACGTTTCAAATCAGAGTGCATCTGTGCTGCAAACTCAGTTCACAAGCATTTGGGAATGTCAACCCAGCGATGTTCCTTGGAAATGGCTCATTGTCATAAATTCTTCAAGCAGGTTAACACAAAGCAAGGAGAACAATAAATGCAAGGCTAAATGTTATTTTTAGAAAGTGCCATAGCTGAATTGATTTTTAAGAGAATAAATAAAAGAAAGAATCTAAATCTTGGGAACTGGTAGAACCAAGTTATTTACCATTTTTACTGTTCAATTTCCGCTGGTAGAAACAGGAAGGAAGCCGTAAAGGGCCTGTCCATTGAAAAGAGACCAAAGTGGGAACGCAAATAAATACTGGAACCCAGTGGTTATGGTAACTGACAACCTCAAAGATTTTTCACATCCTCTCTGGGGAAAAGAATATTTTATGCTAATTTTGGGGGTAATGGATGGCATTTTACTGAAAATGTAGATCCTAATGTGAAACTAAAAATTTCCATGAAGAAAATATTTTTCCACTGGGCGCCAATTCCAGAGTCTCAGAAGCTAAAAAGGCAGACATGTTTTTTTTCCAGTCAAAGTTGATTGATAGCCTTAAATCATTATAATTAAACTTTCAACAGTAATGGCATGCTCTCTGCTTCTATTTTTCTTGTATCTGGGGCTTCCCTGTAAGATTGGTTGTGTGAATATGGCTACGTTATTTCCTCTGGGGCAGACACCAAGGTCCCCTGTGGTCTCGGCTTGTTTTCCGTGTCCTGCATGAATCAGGAGTTGTATGTCCAAGAGACACCAGCAGAAACTCCCAAGAAAGGAAAGGCTTCTTGCTGCTCCCCAGCCATCCCTCGGCCACAGGGCCAGTGCGTGGGACAGGTCTGTCACATCAGACTGAGCATGCACCGCACCAATCACGACAGCTGTTCCTGTTTGGCTTTCAACTTCAAAGCTTCCTGCTTTCCTGAACATGCATTCCGAGTTTTATTTTCCAGCACTACAAACCATGCAGTTCCCCAAGTGCACTAAAGGTCAAGCTTTCATCCCAGGCCTAAAGGAATACATTTGGACCCTTTCCTTTTTTGTTTTCCTTTGGGGAAGTCATAAAAACAGCTTTGATAATTAGTAAACAGCCAACATTTCCCCAATCCTCATAAAACATAAAGGAGATGGGAAAACCCAGATTTGCTTTCAAGTCTCCTAGAGGCTTGTGTTACGGGGGTCCACATTCTTGTGAGTGCAAGCAAATTGTTCAAGCTGCCTTGTTGGGTCTGTCTGTGTCGCCTGGTCCACCCTGGAAGGAATGTGACCAGGTTCAAGCTTCTGTCCTGGCCACGGCATAGGAATTCACTAAAGGTAACAGGGAACCAGCCTGATTCATGACAGATTAGGACTAAAGTCGACCCCTGGAGACTGAGAAAATTATTTTAGGGCTCCATACTTTTAGTGTATTTTTCCATTTTCCTGGTAAACCCAGTAAATTCACAACAAGTATACAGAAGAACTTTTAATCTGTTTTGAATTAGTTTAAAATCTTCAACCCAGCCTCTTAGTTAGCTCAAGGAAATGAAAAATATTAGCAGCCCAATTTGAGTCCATCATAAGTGGCTGCCGGAATTTGAGTTCGTGATAGGTGATTCCCTGATGTCACATCACGAGGGTTGGCAAAATGACCAGCTGGATACCTGGACAGCCTAATGGCTCTGCAAAGAACAGGCAGGATGCAAATCCACCATGGCCACTTTGGAGCGCTCCTGTCTCAGCTGGAGTCTTGGCTGATGCTGAGAAGCAGGAAAGACGGGAAAGAGGAGGGGGCAGACTGCCTCTAGCCTCCTCCAGAAGGAAAAGTTGAGCTCAGTAGGTGGCAAGTGCAGGTGATTTCAAAACATGAGCGATTTCTGGTAGTATTTCATTCAAATAGAAGACAAGTACAACAATGAAGTAGAAAATATGTTGGCTCAAGAGTTTGCAAAAGAGGCAACGTCTTCAATTAATTCATGGACTACGTGGGAAGTGTGCAGAGGAAAAAGAGGAAAGATGTAAAATTAAATAATTAAATAAGACAATGCCTAGTCAGACTTATTTGTTGTGAGGGCAGAAACAAGCTGACTTATTTGAGCAGCAGATTAACTTATTGAAACCTCAGAGCCCAACCAGGCCTGGCAGGGGAGGACATGCGGCCCTCTCTGCCAGGCACTCAAGCTGGGACTTGCACACTGCCCACCCTGGCACGGGGGCCCCCTTTTCATTTCTAGTCTGCTGACACTGCTGCCCTCTGTGGTAGGGCCTCTACCTTCTGTTCCCAGGAAGGCTGGGACATGAGGATCTGCTGCATTCAGCTTCTGAGTGGGAGGTGCCTCTGCTTACCATGGAGGTTCATAAACTGGGGATTTCTCTGAGCATTGGAAAGAGAAGCACAAATCAAAAAAGAGATGTCTGCAGCTTTTACCCTCCCCCTACCCCCTTAGCAGCACCTTAGAAATGAAGAGGAGTCCTCCTTTCCAAAGGGCAGAATGGACCCAAACTTACACTGTGCTCCGAATTCACTTTGCAAAGGCATGGTTCTTCCTGCCACAGCCCCTGCATGGGTGCTGCTGCCTCTCCACTGACTTGGCATTTACTGCTTTCATCACCCAGGTGCTGGGACTTGGCTGTTCTTTTGCCTCCTCCGTGTGCACCTGGCTCCTTAATTACGCTTTTCCAGGGAAATGTGCATGAACTAACACTTAGTGCTTTACAGCCCCCTTCAATTTTGAAACATGTACAACTGAAAATTTTGGACAAGACGAAATACAGATCTTTATCTGCCAGGTCTTTAAGCACTTTTCCTTCAAGCTCTGTCTTTAAAGAGAATATTTAACCTGTGTGTTTCGTTTAAAACCTTTTTACAGTCAGTAAATATTCATTGAGAATCTGTGCCCGGCTCTGTGTGTGGACATACAGTTATCTCCATAGAACCCTGTAAGGAGTTGTACCATCCCCATTTCACAGATGAGGAAATGCAAGTATGATCTGGCAGAATGACAAGGCTAGCTAATAAAAAGGCACTTCCCAAACACAGGCCTTTCTGTCCTTTGGGACCTACCCCTCCAAGGAGCCGTCTCCCTGGAAGATGCCCTCACCTAGGGCAGCTTTGTTCTAGGGGGAGTCTCTTACCCCTGTGAACCCATGCTCCAGATGTCCACCATCGCCACTCATACCTTAGCTGTAGAGGTTAAATCAGGTACTGATGGGCACGTGTCTGACAGTTTGTGCTCAGCAGTGTTGGGGAACATTGCTGGAGTTGTAAGCCGGTTCTAATAATCAGGAAAAGTGTTGGTAAGCTGGGCCCTTATCCTTCTCAGGGAGCTGGTGGCTCATAGAGACTGAGAATTGTGTATCACCCACCAGCCCAAAGAGATGCCAAGTACCGAGTTGTAATGATTCTAATTAAAACAGCGAAAACTGAAGTGAAATCCCTGAGCAACGGAGAGTGAACATTACAGCTGCCAAGACTTTAGCAGCCGAAGGGAACCCTACACAAAAACAAAGGAAAGGGATTCTCTGGATGAATAACTTTCTAGCCACTTCTCTCTGGAGAAAGCAATGCATTTCAAGAAGAAGCGAGCATAGAAGTGTGAAAAAATTCAATGTCCACATCAACAAAATTACATCCCACTAGGTTCACATGTGACCTTCAAAAGGTCAAACCATTCATTTCAACAGCATTTTTGTGCTTCAAATGGTACTTGACTATATTGAGTTTCTATAATAAGATCCAGGGATAACAAACAAATTCTCATCTGTTGTCAAATGTGATCTGTCAAAAGTAAAGGGTGATCAGGTGTGGTGGCTCATACCCATAATCCCAGCACTTTTGGAGGCTGAGACAGGAGAATCACTTGAGTCCAGGAGTTCAAGACCAGACTGGGCAACATACTGAGAACCCACCTCTATGAAGAATACAAAAATTAACTGAGTATGGTGGTGAGCACCTGTAGTCCCAGCTATTAGGGAGGCTGAGTCAGGAGGATGGTTTGAGCACCATCAAGGCTGCAGTGAGTCATGATCACGCCACTGCACTCCAGTCTGGCAACACAGTGAGACCTTGTCTCAAAAGAAAAAAAAAAGTCAAGGGCTCTAGCACAGTGGTGTGAGCCTGTAGTGCCAGCTACTTGGGAGGCTGAGGCATGAGGATCACTTGAGCCCAGGGGCTCAAATCCAGCCTGGGCAACATAGCAAGATCCTGTATCTAAAATAATAAAATCAAATAATAAAATTAAATTTAAAAAATCAAGGGCACTACAAAATGCCAACTGTTAATTGATGCAAACTCTCCACTAGAGAAACATTGGTCATATGGCAATAGTATATGGAATGACAGAATTACATCTTCAGACCTGATGATTTAATATTTATTTGGTTATGACAGTGGGGCAGAGCTGCAGGTTTTGCTGAGCAGGGCTCCAGGACCTGAAGTGGGCCCCTGGAAGCCTCTCCTTAGGACCTTGTCTTGCAAAGAGACTCCCAGGCATACAGAGGTCCCAAATTATTTTTGTCCAGTTGGAAACAGATACAACTGCAGAATTTTTACCTAAGCATTTTGTGGGGGAGGAAAAACAAAAATCCCAGTTTCATTATCGTTAGACCCATAAGGATTCTAAAACCCCTGATGAAAAATAGGGCATATCAGGCAAATTGTCCTGCCCTAAAAGAAGGGGAAACCAGAGGAGCTCTGAGCGGGCCCCACTCCACGTTTTTCTCAGGGTGTTTTATGCATCAGGTGTAGCAGATGAAAACACCAAACCTCCTGGCTTATGGAGGGATCCAACCACCGCATGTCCTACAGCCCAGGAGACTCTTTAAAGAGCACTTGGTAAATACAGATGCTCTCTCTGTGTTTCTGGGCACACTTTCTCTCAAATAGCGTTTGGAGCAAAGAATTCAATGAACTTAAAATCCCACACAGAATGGTGGGAAAGGCTTTCTTCACAAGTTCCTTCTGTATTTATCAGTGTTTGTACCACCCAAATGTCCTTCTGGGACTGGTGTTAAGACCTAAAGATTAAGCCTCTGTCCAAGTGGAATTTATGAGCAAATGTAGATTGTCACGGAAGTCTGCTGTTAGATTGAGACACAATAGTCCTGAAATGTTAAATTTACATTACACTCACCCTGTAATTCATTTTAGACCCTCCTGTTAAGGGCAGGACTCATTGTCACAGACTGATGTGAGGTATTAATAAATGTCCCTTGTCTATTCCTTAAGGGACACCCCGAGTTTTCAAAGGCCTCTGCCAACCATGCTCAATGCAGCCTGCAGGCTCTGCCCTCCAGCCCTGACACAGATTTAGCCCAAGCTAGACGTGATGAAGAAGAAAAGGAGGGAGGCTGAAGGAGCCTTGCGAGCACCAGGTTGTGTGAATGCATTTGAACGAGAGCGTTGCTAGAGCGCTTCTGATCTCGGAAAATGCCAGGTAGGGAAATCACTAGAGATGAAAAAAAAAAAAAACAACACTTTTTTAAAGGTAAAACTATAGAAAGAGTGAAGCAGACAGAATTACAGCTTTCTTCAGGCAATTTAAATCTTCAGTGTTTCGAAAACCTTGGGTTTTATCAGAGGTGGTTGAAAACCCACTGACTGAGTCCAGGCTCCACACAGCACAAAGGAAGCAACCAATGTCCCCAGAGGAGCCCAGTGGCTTCCAAGGCCACAATAAGCGAGGGGCACAGCTTGAGCTCCGTGGAGAAGCTCCACCTCCCATCCTCTCCTCGGCCCATGTGGCTTCCCTTTCTCTGACTGCAGACACTTTGCTTTGAAGTAGCCATATCCTTGGGTATTCCGATAAAATCGCATCTCCATTTCTGTCAGCTCCTGGAAGCTGGAATCCAAGGCATTAGTAAACCTTCATTAAGCTCCAGTATATAGGAACACCAGGGAAGCAAAAAGACGAAGAACCACCGCTGCGTCTTTATGTCATCCTCTGTAGCACACCACATGTGAATAAAAAACACTGGTTAAATTGAGAAAAATCAGAGTGGGCCTGGACCTTGGCATTTCCTTTTCTGTGTTTTATTTTGTCCTTTTGTTGGACATCAGGCATCAAGATTGTGTTAAACATACTCTTCTGATTCTTAGAACTTTAGCACTATTAGTCTATGCAAGGCAATCAAATTATATTGATTTCTTTATTAATTCATTTACTGGCCCATTCTTTTCCTTGGGAACTAGAGAAGCCCCATTTACTTCTTACTAGTAGTAAAAGAACAATCTTCTGGCCATTACGAATATTGTAGAACTGTATAGGCATGCCTCGTTTTACTGTACTTTGCTTTACTGCAATTTGCAGACATTGCATATTTTTTCAGATGGAAAGTTTGTGGCAACCCTGCATCAAGCAAGTCTGTCGGTGCTGTGCCACCAACAGCATGTGCTCACTTTGGGTCTCTGTGTCACATTTTGGTAATTCTCATGATATTTCCAATTTTTCATCATTATTATATATGTTATGATGGTGTGTGATCAGTGATCTTTGATGTCACTATTGTAACTGTTTGGGGGAGCCACAAACCCTGCTTCCATATAATACAGTGAATGTCATCAGTAAACTTTATATGTGTTCTGACTGCTCCACCAACCAATTCTTCCTATACCTCTCCCCTCTCTTCAGGCCTCCCTATTCCGTAAGACACAACAATACTAAAATTAGCCAATGAATAACCCTGCAATGGCCTGTAAGTGTTCAAGAGAAAGGGTCATATGTCTCTCATTTGCAATTAAAATCTAGAAATAAGCCAGGCATAGTGGCTCACAAAGGTAGTTGCGGCTACTTGGGATGCTGAGGTGGGAGGATGGCTTGAGGCCAGGAGTTGGAGTCTGGCTTGGAGAAGGAAGGAAGGAAGAGAGGGAGGGAGGGAGGGAAGGAGGGAAGGATTAAGCTCAGTGAGTGAAGAAGGTTTGTTGAAAGCTGAGATAGGTCAAAAGCTAGGCCTCTTGCACCAGTCAGCCAATTTGAAAATGTAAAGGAAAGATTCTTGAAGGAAATTAAAAGTGCCACTCCAGTAAATGCATGAATGATAACAATGTAAAACACTCTTTATTGCTGTTATGGGGAAAGTTTGAGTGGTCTGGATAGAAGATGAAACCAGCCACAACATTCCCTTCAGTCAAAGCCTAACTCTTTTCAATTCTATAAAGACTGGGAGAGGTGAGGAAGCTGCAGAAGAAAACTTGGAAGCCAGCAGAGGTTGGTTTGTGAAGTTTTAACTCCATAACATAAAAGTGCAAGGTGAGGCAGCAAGTTGTCCGGAAGATCCTGCTAAGGTCATCGATGAAGGTAGCTACAGCTAACAGCAGATTTTCAGTGTAGATGGAACTGCCTTCTATTGGCAGAAGATACCATCTAGGACTTTCTGTAGCTGGAGAGAAGGAGTCAATGCCTGGCTTCAAGGCTTCAAGGGACAGCCTGACTGTCTCGTAAGGGCGAATGCAGCTGGTGGCTTCAAGTTGAAGCTGATGCTCATTTGCCATTCTAAAACTCCTAGGGCCCTGAAGAATGATACTAAATCTGTTCTGCATGTGCTCTATAAAGGGAACAACAAAGTCTGGATAAGAGTATCTCTGTTTATATTGTGGTTTACTGAATATTTTAGGCTCACTGTTGATACCTACTGCTCAAACAAAAAATATTCCTTTCAAAATACTGCTCATTGACAATGTGCCTGGTCTAAAGTGCATCAGAGCTCTGGTGGAGATGTGCAAGGAAATTAATGTTTCATGTTCTGCTAACACAACCTCTACTCTGCAGCCCATGGGTCATGGAGTAATTTTGGCCTTCAAGTCTTATTATTTAAGAAATCCATTTTGTAATTTATAGCTTCTATAGGTAGTGATTCCTCTGATGGAGTTGAGCAAAGCTAATTGAAAACCTTCTGGAAAGGATTCACTGTTCTCTGTGTCATTATGAGTATTTGCAATTCATGGGAGGGGGTTAAAAGACCAGCGTTAACAGGGGTCTGGAGGAAGCTGATTCCAGCCCTCATGAATGACTTGGAGGGGCTCAAGACTTGAGTGAAGAAAGGAGCTCCAGATGCGGCGGGAATAGCAAGAAAACTGGAATTCGAAGTGGAGCATGAAGACACGACCGTATTGCTACAATCTGACGATCAAACCTGAACCAATGAGGAATTGTTTCTTATGGATGGGCAAAGAAAATGGTTTCTTGGGATGGAAACTACTCCTGTTGTAGATGCCGTGAACATTGTTGAAATGACAACAAAGGATTTAGAATATTAAACCAACTTAGTTGATAATCAGGGACAGGGTGTGAACGATTGATCCCAGTTTTAAAAGTTCTAGTATGAGTAAAATGCATCCCATGCTACAAAAAATCTTTTGTGAAAAAAAGAGTCAGTCAGTGCAGCCAATTTCATTATTGTTTTATTTTAGGAAATTGCCATAACCACCGCCCTGATCAGCCAGCAGCCGTCAACATCAAGACAAGACCCTACACCAGCTCAAAGAGTGAAACTCACTGAAAGCTCCGATGATTGTTAGCATTTTTTAACAAACAGTATTTTTAAATTGTTATGTAAATTACTTTAGACATGATGCTATTGCACACTTAATACAGTACAGTGTCCACATAACTTTATATGCACTGGCACACCAACAAATTCATATAACGTTGCTTTACTGTGGTGATCTGGAGCCCAGCCCATGACATCTCTGAGGTCTACCTGTATTTGATACCCTGCTGCGTGCCTCAGAGATCCTAGTATTTCCTATAAATCTAACTTGCTTATTTTGATAGTAAATAAGCTAATTAAAGCCAAACTACACCTGACCCACATATTCTAAGCAGTTAAAGACATTTGAAGCCTCCGATTTGCAGATTTGTAACTGATGATTGAGAAGGACCACCGAGTGACTGGTGGAGAGAGAGATGTGGTTCTCAGGACGGCTAGGTGTTCACTCTCTGCTTTGATGCTCCTCCAGAAAATGCTTCATTACTTGCAGGATACAGAACCGTTTAAAAAACACTAACATAGAAGTATATTATCCTGAAAATTTAGCCTGAAGAATTCAGTATGCAGTATATTATCTCATGCTCAAGTACTTATTAATCTCAAATAATTTATAAATCAATCCTTAAACACACTTAGTCATTTTGCCAAATTTTATGTGTATGTATAATGCAATACTGACAATGATTTATAATGTGGTAAAAAAGAGTACAAAACATTTCTCCGATGGCAGTGTACATTGGTACAACTTTTGGAGAGCACTACGGCAACCATATTTCAAGAACAATAAGAAGGTTCACAATGTTTGATTCAATAATCTCACTCCTGAGAATTTATTCAGGAAAAGAGCCCACAGGAAAAATTCAAAGAAGAGGAAAGTTAAATACATAATAATCTTCATTATGGAAGCAACGTTCTAGTGAGGTAAATATAATAAGTAAAGAATGAAAGAAATCCATAGATGGTGAAAAATGCCATGATGAGAGTGGTGATGTGATATGATGTAATAGAGAAGAATGGGAGGGAGTGCTGTTGGTAGGATGCTCAGAGAAATTCTCTCTGCAGGGAATGACCTTTGAGCCTTTCAGCCAAGACCTGAAAGTGAGAATGAGCCAGTCATGTGAAGAGTTCAGCAGAAACCATCCTTGAGAATGTTCAGCTACAAACATTTTGAGGTAGGAAAGAGCTTGACAGGTGAGGAACGGGATTATGAATATGAGCAGAATGGGGTGAGCCAAAGCGGAGAAGCACAGGTGGAGCTGGAGTGGGAGACAGCAGAGTAGACAGTGTGATGTTTGAAAATGCTAGACTAAAAGATGCATGCGATGGGCCCACGACACGAGGATTGTGCATGCGTATTAAGACAAACTGCAGGGAAACTTAGAAAAATAAAAAAGAATAGTGTATGATTTTTTAAATTGCTGTCAACATTTTTTACAAAATTATTTGGCAAAAATTAAGATTTGCTTGGTCGAATATGCAAAATACAGTCTTGATATTGCACCATTATGACATGAAACCCATTCTTCTTCATTCCTACACCCATTGCCACTTCATTCCCACCATTCCTGCTCCGCAGATGTGATCCTCCTTGGAGACCTTCCTCTCCACTGTGGCATGCTCCACGATGCCAACCACAACGACTGATTTACCTGAAACCCACGGAATTGAATTTATCTTGAGAATTCAGTTCACTTTGAAAACACCTAGAAACACAATTCTGTAGGTTTTAACCCTGTACTCAAGTTGCTCACAGTCTCAGGACAGAGTTCTTATAACACAAAAATCTGTCTTTAATAACAGACTGAAATACTGAGCCCTGAATCAGAGGAGCAAAGTTACCTGCAAACTGTAGAAAATGGACAATGCCTAAATCCATTCACATTTTTTCAAGTGAAGCAAACAACATTTTAATAATCAATATTTTAATAATCAATCATCAATGGGCATATACAGTTAGTGCTCGCCAACACCAGTGTGCTCACGGACGTTTGCAGTTCTCCTCTGCAGTTAGGTGGGTGGGCCACTTGCCGAATATGGTCTATGGAATATGAACGGCAGTGAGATGTCCTTTCCAGCCAGGGTGACTGGGCATCTGGTATGATTTCTCTATGGTTTCTTTTCCTGTCCACATGGCTGGGAGTGAAGGGATCCAAGATTGCAGAGCATATGTAGGGGTGCAGGCCTCTGAGTCACTACATGAAGGAGAGCTGCCCAGAAGAGCTGCTGGACCCCATCAG
Source organism: Cebus imitator (assembly GCF_001604975.1). NCBI lineage: Eukaryota > Metazoa > Chordata > Mammalia > Primates > Cebidae > Cebus > Cebus imitator. The sequence continues at coordinate 659,511 of NW_016107833.1, forward strand.
ACTCTGTGTGAGTGAGAACTAAATTTGGATCCTTTTAAGCCTCTGAGAGTTCTGGAGCCATTTGTGACAACAGCTAGCACATATTACCCTTCCAAATCACAACATGCTCTATAAGATGGATTTGCAGAGTCTTCCCACTTCCTCTGTGTTTTCTAGAGCTCTTATTTTCATAAAATATTGAACTATGTGTCTCTTTGGAAGACACCAATTGTATTTCCCAATCTCAATTATTACGTCTGCAGTAGAAAGAGAAACCATAAGATTCTCCAACATGAAGAAAACAAAACATGGCCTAACAGACTCGTGCTGCCAGCTTGATGCTGCCTGTAAAAATCCAAAAAGCACTAACGGAATTCCAAAGGATCTTTCTGTTTGGGCTTTTGTTTTTTCCCATGCTGTTCCTTCTGCGTGAGGTGCCTTTCCCCTCTTCTCTGCTCCTACCACCCACCGATGTTGAATGATCCATCTCAAATGCCAACTCTCCTTCAAAACCTTTCTCTAGCCAGCCCCAGGCAGAATTAATCTCTCCTTTTTGTTTGTTTGTTTGTTTTTTTGTTTGTTTGTTTGTTTTTTGGTTTTTGGTTTTTTTTGAGATGAAGTTTCACTCTTGTTACCCAGGCTGGGGTGCAATGGCGCAATCTTGGCCCACCGCAACCTCCGCGTCCTGGGTTCAGGCAATTCTCCTGCCTCAGCCTCCTGGGTAGCTGGGATTACAGGCACGTGCCACCATGCCCAGCTGATTTTTTGTATTTTTAGTAGAGACGGGGTTTCACCATGTTGACCAGGATGGTCTCGATCTCTTGACCTCGTGATCCACCCGCCTCAGCCTCCCAAAGCACTGGGATTACAGGCGTGAGCCACCACACCCGGCCTAATCTCTCCTTTTTTCTGTCCTTGAAAAGGTCATCAATGACCTCCCAGGGGGCAGACCCAATGTATTCTTTCCAGTCTATATCCTATTTGATTTATTTTGCATTTGTTAATATTAAAAACATCTTCCTTATTTTTTTAATATTCTTTTTTAGTATTTGAGATTCTGCTTCCTATATATTCTGTGCTTACCTTTCTCATCATTCTTCTCACCCCCTCTCCTGGCCCCTTCTGCACTTTCTCCTTAGATGTTGATATCTCCCTGTAAGAAGGAGTTTGTGACTCTCCTCTTACTTCACAAACTCACTAAAGAATGTCATCCTCTCCCTTGGTTTCTATAACTAACAGCCAGTGACACCAAAAGAGATGTCTCCAGCTGAAGTCTATCCTGGACCACAGACTCATATTTCCAACTATTCACTAGAGATTTCTACCTGGATGACTTTCAGACACTGCACGAAATGGTCTAATTTTCTTCCTCCCCAAGCATGCTCTGCCTCCTGTATCCCTTCTCTCAGTTAGTATCATCACCAATTGATAGCTACCCAAGCTAGTAACCTCAAGAGTTCGTCTCTCTCCTTCTCTCTTCCTCATCTTCCACATACAGATACTGCCAATTCATATTTTAAAAGTCCTGACATAAAGAAAAAAATATTGCCAAGTGCAGCGGCTCACACCTGTAATCCCAGCACTTTGGGAGGCCAAGGCAGGAGGATCGCTGGAACCCAGGAGTTCAAGACCATCCAGGTCAGCATAGCGAGATACAGTCTCTACAAAAATCTTAAAAATTAGCTGGGTGTGGTGGCACAAACGTATAGTCCCAGCTGCTTGGAAAGCTGAGACAGGATAATCACTTGAGCCCAGAAGATTGAGGCTTCAATGAGCCATGATCACACCAATGCACTCCAATCTGGGCAACAGAAAGAGAACTTGTCTCTAAGCAAAAAAAAAAAGAAGAAAAGAATATGGATGGCCTTGGTGTCAGAGACCTAAGTTCAAATTTGACTCAACCACTTTCTAGTCATATCACTTGAAAATCAAGTTACTTAATCTCTCAGAGCTTCTAATTTCTTATCTGAAAAATGGGTATAATAATTAAATATGGAGATCTCAGGAGTGTTGTAAACATTAAATGAGCAAACACTTGGAAAATGACTGGTGTAGATAGACCAGATACTCATAAACTGTAGCCTCTTTTTTTCCCTAAATACCTGTGTTCCACTGCCCCTGTTCAAGACTTCATCACCTTTTATCTGGGTTAGCATGATGGCTATATAACTCCTGTTTTTGCCTCCCTTCTCTTCCCTGTTCCCATTCCCAGAGGGGTCCTTTTCCTTCAAATCTCTGCACACTATGCTCTTCTCACACACAAACCAGTTATATCATACCCAGCCTAAAATTTTTGTGAACTCCCAAAGATAAAGCTACTCATCACTACCCTCTATCATCACATCTTTCCCCGACCACATGTCTGTTCTAGTTGGAGCCCTTTTGATTGCAAAGTACAACTTGAAGAGGGTTAAGTTTCACCCAAGGACACCAGAGCTCTGGGAAAGGCAATAGCATTGCACCAAGCTCAGACTCAGCCGACTACAGAGCTCACTACCCGTGTCCTGGTCCCAAAACATGGAATGGTTGTGGACTGTAGTAAGATAATTTTTCTGGTCTCCGTACATGTTTGAAAGTAAGAGAGAAATCCCACATGTGCAAGCTCACATTCAGAGCAGTTGGTAAAGACGAAACCCAGGGGGAGTTCAGACCAGGTGTGTCTGATGGCAGGGGGTCGAAGCTCTGCTGCCTGAGGAGGACAGTGAGATCAGGAGAAGCAGGCCACACCTGAGGGACATGAGAACCTCTCTACCTGCATAAAGCTACCTGCTTAAAATCCTGAAGGGCTGAGCAAAGAACTGCCTACATTCTACCCGTTGACCAGGGTAAGCTCTAAAGAAGCTTGCCATTCACCAAGGTTGTGTTCGGGAAAGGAATGATCTGGTAGAAATCGGAGTCCTAGGATAATGCCTGAATATGTATAGAGCCTGAACTCTGACTTTACGTGTAATGCAGGGAGCCCAAAAAGAGAGGTTAAACAGCAAAACCCACCAGGCCAGGGAGAGGCAAACACAAAGGCTTGCTAGGGGGTCAGTCCCCTCCTCATCCCCGTGCCACCCTGCTTTCCATGCTTTACACTCCAGCCTGACTCTGCACACCCGTGGTTCAGCCCCCATGCTTTGCCTCAGCTGCTCCTTTCACGCAGACTCACCCCAGTTCCCCCAGACAACTGGCAACAGTCTCCTTGTTTCCCAATGTGAAAATTCTGAGCCATGACTGGCTTGGCTAGCTCATCTCTATAATCCAGGCCACAAGTCATGGAGCCCTGAATAAGCTATATGCTGGCTGCTTTGAAACCACATATCTGCCCCCTTGTTCCCTCAGGCATGAGCCAGGGAGGGGCTCATGTGGCCAGCTTTGGGGAGCAGCAACTACAGATGAGTGGAGAGATGCTGGCCACTTTCCAAGCACATGCACTGTGCTCAGGCTGTTTCTCTGACTAGAACACACACTTCACGGGCCTCCCGCAGCCTCTTCTCTGCCTGGCGAAGATCGAATGTCTCTAGAAGGCCACTTATATTCCCAGTGCCCAGCAGCATTCCTACTACTACGCAGGAGGGACTCCATGAGTGTCCATCATTTGATACATGAGCCAAGTCACCTGCACATTCTGTCCCATCTACTCAGCACACTACAGAATCCCCCTAATAGCACAGGATGATGGACCAAGAGTCCAGCTTCCTTGGGTTACAGATAAAGAAACATGGCCCCTGGCAGGTAAGGGAGTTTGACAAATTCGCAGGACTGGGGAGCAGAGGCCCTACGATGGGAAGGATGTTTCTTTCTTTGGGCCTCCTCTGTCAGGTTAGGGGTCTGCTTACAGCACAGGTGTCTCCAAAGAGCGAGAGTGGATACAACTGTACCAACCACTTCTAGCTCCAGTGGGCTGCAGGGGGTCGGCATCCCATGAGTTTTATCAGGCTCAGAGTAGCTTTAGAAGTACAAACATTTCTACAACCTCCGCTGCTCAACAGGAATCACTCCTCTTGTTCTTTACTAAGCCAGCCTCAATGCAAACCGGGTCCTCCCTGAGAAAGGTCCAATCACCCCTAGCTTTTGAAGTTAACATCTGAGGCCCTCTCTGTGGATCGGTGACACAGGCAGAGAAAGGACAGACCTGTGTCAGTGGCCCCAGCATAAGCGATTCAAGCCTAGGACTCTCTGATCTGCCCCGTGGGCTTATTCCATTGTCTTGGAGCGGGGCCACGCTTACACAGGAAGCCCTGTGTATCACGCTGCACCGTGGGCAGAAACATTGCAAAGTCCTTCCTATGACTGATAAACAGTGTTTGGTTTGGATCAAGAGGAAAAATAAGGCACTCAGGATAATAGAGGCGGATGGGGAAAACACACGGGACTCCAAATTGAGAGCAAAAGAAGAGCTTTGAACCATTAATGTAGTAACAAACTCTAGGAACAATGAGCATTAGCCAGAACAAGCTTCCTGCCATCCAGCTGCAGTCAAAGCTGAGAGTTCACGGAGGCCAGGGAACTGGCAGGAGCTGTGTTATGGCTGGAGGAGAACAAACAGGCCAGGTCAAGAAAGGCAGGCCCCCTTCAAAGGACAACATCTCAGGGTGTAGATGACTTCAGCTGCAGTCCCTAACAAAGAAAGGTGTCCCCTCCTGCAGAACGATAACATGAGACAATCTGAAAGGAAGAAAAAGGCAGATGGCCAGGCTGTGGCTGAAAACTATTGCTTTCCTCTCTAACAATAGGGTGATAGTATTATTTGTTTTTGTTAAACTGCTTTAGAAGGCGGCGGGTGGTGGGTGGTGGGTGTTGGCTGACCCCCCTTCACCAGGGACCCATGTGAGGAAACGTCGTGCCTGTCTCACTAACTCCAGGACGTTTTGTTTTGCTGAGGGAGGCATACAAGTTGAGGGAGAAGGCCAAGTTGCTCAGGATATTGGAAGGAATTCTTAGAGGCGGCGCAAGGGTTAAGTAAGAGGGGAGAAGACACCACTGGCAAGGGAGAAAAACTTGGGCGGCAGGAGTAGGGGACAGAATAAAAAAAAGTTTGATGGGAAATTTAATTTACTAAGAGGTGTGAACTGGAACCTTTCATCTGTGTATCTTCATTTGCTGAAGATTTCAGTAAAATATGTACTTCTTCCTAAACACACCATGGAATGAGGTTCATTTTATGGGATGCTGATTTTGGACCCAGGTGGTGTGGGGTGGGAGCTGAGCTCCCTGTGGCCTCCCGCAACTGAGTTGTACTTTTGAATATGTTGTTTCTGTGAAACTTCCCATGCCAGGATCTCAGGCCTTTGACCAAAGTGCCAGCTTGGCATTAATAAAGGAAAATAATTTTTCCCCTTATCTCCACTCCCAGAGCTCTGCAATTGCAGTTAAAGCTAGATGATTTATTAATAATTTAGTATAGCACAGTACTTATTCAGAAATTTTGTGCTTTGTTTTTCACCGTGGCAGACTAATTAGGGAAGAATAGAGCTGAAAAAAGGGAAGTTGCTAGGCAGGGCTTAGGAGGAAAAACCAAAATAGACTTTTTATCCCCCCAGGTCTAGGCCCAGTGAGGATAATTAGGCCAAGTTGTCTCAGCTGGGTAGACACAGATAAAGTCTGGGTAGTTCAAAGGCTGAAGAGAGCATGGATTGACTAAGAAAAAGTCTAAAAGGAACTGGGCAGGTGTGGGCTCCTCAGCCCAGGAACCAGAGCTGGCTAGGTGGCGAGACTGGGAGGGAACTCAGGTGGGACAGCAGTACGGGTACGTGAGGCCATGGGATCTTTAGTAGTCAGGATAGGCCAAGTTATGCTGCATTAACAGATACACTCTGAAACTTATGAAACATAAAGTAAGTCAAGCTTCTTTTAATAAAGCAGCTTCCTTGGTTATTTCTCTTCCATATGGCTACCCAAGGCCCCAGGCTGCTTCAATCTTGTAGCTATGCCTTCCAGAATACATGACTTCCAAGGTCACTGCCAAACAGGAAAGACAGTAAAGACATGTATTGCCTAATGTGGTAGCCAGTAGTCACGTGTGGCTAATTAAATTTAAATTAATTAAAATTAAATAAAATTTTAAATTCAAGTCTTTGGTCACACGAGGTCAGTGGCTACCATAGTGGACAGTGCAGATACAGAGTATTTTCATCATTGCTGAGAGTTCTAGTGGACAGAGCCAGCTGAGAGGTTTACACAGGGGACTTTGTTGCCCCTCCAGGAGGTGGCCTTCATCACTTCTGCCACATCTTGTTGGCTAGAACCAAGTCTCGTAAACCCAACCTCACTGCTACACAAGCTGGGGTGTGCGCACCCAGAAAGGAGTGGGGTTGGTGAGGCCCTAGACACTTCCACAGGGGGCTTTGAGGGAATCTCCCGGGGCCAACTGCCGTAGAGCTCAGCACCATGGACTATTGTCTTATACAATGAGCTCCTTCCTTGTACAGTCCAAAGATGGAGTGAGAGGAGGAGAGAGGGAGAAAGAGAAAGTCCTGAGAGATGACTGAAATAAAATCTTTCTCTAAGTTTGCAGAGTAGAAAATTAAGTCCAATTTTATTTGATTTAGAGAAAAAAGAAATCGAACATTTTTTTCTTACTTCAATGGATCCTGGGCAATTTTTATCTGCTACACCCTTTAAATTGTGAAAGGAAAGAAGGAACAGTAAACATGTCCCTAAGGGTTAGTGCCAGAAGCCAAGTGACGGCCACAGACTGCCCGCCATTCCTCTCTCACCAGCGATGCCCTAACTTTTCTCTCAGAGGGGATGTGCAAAGAGTGGAAAACACAGAATTTAAAGTCCAATAGGTCTGAGATCCCCTCCTGACCAAAGTCAGGGCCCATAGGAAGCATTGGGCAGGGCCTGGCAGCCCTAATGTGGTGGACACACGTGGAGTCTGTGCTGGGACAGAGAATTTTGCAAAGGGCCAGACAATGGGGGCAGAACCAGGCCTCAGGCCACAGGGGCAGCAAGGCTGCAACTGGGAACGTAATTCAGGATGTCAGAAGCCGGGAGGATCAGAGAATTCAGGAAGCATGGTGTAAAGAAGGTCCAGGCAAAAGTTCACGTTGGACTCTGTGCTTAGCCCCGGGCCTCTGAGAGCAAGCTCCAAATGCAGCGGCCAGAAGGCACGGAGTGAGACCAGGCCTTGGCTCGATCCTCAGCCTCTCTAAGTCTCAGGTCCCCATCTTGACCAAAGGAAATGATCGTTCCTACCTTCAAGTATTTTAATTGAAGGTTAGGTAGCCATGTAATAAACGTTCTTTGTATAATCTTCTTTTCTTGTGGATTTCTATTTTACCATTATCTTTGAACACCTGGCTACAGCCCTGCCTCCTTCATGAAGTTTACAACATTTTCTTCTACGACCATGACCTTTTTCAAATTAATCTGAATTTCATAAGGTTACAGGCTGGTTTTCTGATTATCCCACAATTAAGTCACTACATAGATGTTTCTTATTGTTTTTCTCATTACTTTTTTCTTGTGTGTATGTGTATATATATGTATTCTCTAGAATAAGAGATTATAAGTAGGGAGCTCTTGTAGAGTAGATTTACAATAGGTTATCAGGGAATTATTTTATGAATTTAGATAGACAAGGGGCCCTCTCTGGTGAATTTCGAGGTCTATTTTGGTCTGAATAGAATTCATATGAGTTTTATTGATAACCCAGATATCACTCTGAATCCTTATATTAAGGAAATTGGAATCAAAAAACACAAAGATGTCTAATTTTTGGAAGAGGGAATCCCAACAAAACCATGGCTTGTTTCTAGAATACTGTGGATAATTCCACCTACAAGCATCAAAAAGAACATCTAACCGCCCAGAGAAGGGCAAAGAAGCAAACGAGTCCAGGGTCCTATGAATGAGCAGCTTTCACCAGGGGGAGGGCCTCACACAAAGTGGACTCCTCTGCCTGAAAAGAAGGGGCTGGGAGACTTCAGAAGGAAGATGTCAGAAAAGAGCCTGGCCAGTCTCAAAATCTTGGAACCCTAAGCTAAAGTCGAGAGAGGTTGTCTTGGTGACGAATAGAGGAAATATTGTTTACTACACCAAGTTGTAAACATATGGAGCAGATTATGCTAAGAATGTCAGGGAAAAATATAAATAGATTTTAAGCGGATTCAGATCAATTCATGCATAGTAGACCTCATTATTAATAGGTTCTTAAGGGAAAGTTGGAAATATTCTGTGGGTGTTGTCACGAATCCTTCGAGATCAATATCAGACAGCAAAACTCTACAACTCACCCAGCAAACCTCTCCCAGCACCATGTCAGAGGCAAACACTGACTGAAGGATCTCTAGCCTGGCATTCTTCAATATTGATTCAGTTCTTATCTCTTTATTCTTGGAGCCAAGAGCCTTAAGCTTTATCTACACTGAATGGGATTAATTACATTTAGAGACAGTGGGGTGGTTGGTTGAAAAATGGTTCATCAATATTAAATAATTTATAAATACAGACAACCTCCCTCATTCCAACCCAGTGAAATCAATCCAGCCATTTATTCAATCCTCAAAGTAGTACATTCCACCTTGGGGTGTTGCCGACAAGATGTACATGACCAGCAGCCATCAGAGCTTATCTTGCCCTTGAGACAGGAGTCAGCCAATATTTTAAACCATACTCAAATGGAAAATACAAGAGAGAGAGGAAGTAGCTAGAGTCTATTGTTCCTAGACACAAAAAGAATTAACTTGACTACAGACAAGAAGGGTTGCAACTGGGAGGGGAGTTAGGAATGGTTAGAGTAGAACCATTGCCTCAGTTTGTGGCTTAGGAAAAGAAATGCCAGAAGGGGATGATCGCCCAAGGATGCACATTGTGGGTTAATGGTGCGGCCAAGGGCCACCCTCTCTCTCCCATGCAGGGTTCAATCCCATCCGGGACTAAACTATTTTCGCGCTATGCTGATTAGTTTATTGGAGTACAGGATAAAGAATTTTATACCTTGATGTCTGGAACTGACATTGAAATTACTCTAGAATTTTATTGGAAATGCTAAACAAAAGCATTAAACAAAAAGGTGTGGGCTAGCAACAGTTTGAAGAAAATTTAGACATTCTGGCATTTGGGGACACGCGTTCAAGATCGCTTCTCCTTGGTGCACACATCCAGCTTGTGTAGCAGTGAGGTTGGGGTTAAGGGACAGGGCTCCAGCCAGTGGGATGTGGAGGAAGTGATATAGGCCACCTCCTGGAGGGGCAACAGAGCCCCTTGCATAAACCTCTAGACCAGGTCTGTCCACCAGAACTCTCTGCAATGGTGGCGATGTTCTGTATCTGCACTGTCCACTAGGGTAGCCACTGGCCTCATATGATCAAAGACCTGACTTTAAATTTTATTCAACTTTAATTGAATTAAATTAATTGAGATATTGGGAATATTGGGAAGCAGACTATCAAGATGACCAGCATTAGAACAATAGAACTGGTACTGGCCTCGAGTAAACAGAGAGAGGACGCTTGGTCCCCTACACCACTGGTGGAGCTGTGGGACGACACCACCACATCTCCTCTGCTCTTAATTTTTAACCACTTCTGTTTTCACGAATAGCAAAGTTCTGGCTGTTGTCATCTTTTTCCCTGCATTTGTTCAAAAAGGAAGTTGTACAAGCTTAGCATATCATTGCCTGATATTTTCTAAATTTGGCATTTATGGTTTGTACAGGATTAAGATTGTTTAACCACATCCACTAGGGAGCCCATTAGCAAAATAGAGGCATTTCAATTCTGTCTGACCTTGGCCTAAAATAAGAACTGCATTTTATGTCATGGATTAAGATACACAGTATATTCATACGCACAACCGAAATAAAGTTTTTATGAAATAATATTTAGCCTCACTACAGAAAAGCCACTTGGATATTTTCTGTTCTATTTATTCACTTAATGTAAATGGTCATCACCACACTCTCAATGAACCACAAATGGTTCATGATCTACAGCTTGAAAACCCTTAGCATGAGGAGAATACACACATTCAGCCCACTCTTCACAGCCATCATGTTCTTGTGCTCCCACAAGAACTGACTGAGGGTCTCCCGGCTCAGCAAGACTTGCAGCTGGTGGGATCTGACAGATAAATGGAGCACCTACTTACCCCCATGGCTGCTTCCAACTTAAGCTTCTTCCTGGGCTCCCTCTTTTTGGAGAAGGTCCTTTCACAGCCCACAGGCTGCTCCTGGTGGGAATGAGGAAATAGATCAAGGAGTCCTCTGTGACCATCACCACCTCCAGATCTGAGGGGAGGAACAGAGAGCTCATGGCGGCTCAGCTGATGCTGATAAGAAGGATGTGGGACAGCCATCAAATTATGCCCAAAGCATAGCCTCATCCAGTTGATAGATTTAGATACATGTTAAATACAGATAAATATTAGATAGATAGACAATTAGGCGGTTATATGTGAAAAAAAATTAATGAACTTAAACTCAAATGATAAACACTCTTATATAAATATGTTTTTATTTATGCCCTAATTTTTAAAAGAAAAATAAGCAAGTGAAAACAAAACCTGACAACAGAATTTTTAAGTTCATGTCTACCACAATGTCCAATATTTTCTACACTCACAGGATTTTACAATAAGAATGAATGTTCATAACAGTGGATTTTAAAATACCAAATTCGTGAGTGAATTAATGAAAGCCAGAGTTAATGAACTGATATTTTTCAGAAAGACTTTTTAAACAAGGATGGAACCAAAGGAGATTAGACTTAGTTGAACAGAAAATAAATTTAAATGTGTTCCATTCATTACAATAAGAGGGGGAAAGAGACTAGTATTTATTGAAAAACTAATAGTTTAAATAATAGTTTCATATTTAATGCTCACTGCTGTCTAATAAATTATGTAGCATTTCCCATCTTAAAAATGAGCAAACTAAGGCTCAGAGCTCAAGTTCTCACAATCAGTAAGTGACAGGGACAGGAATAAAACCCAGTGATCTCTGGACTCAAATCTCATGCCTCAAAACACTTTAATAGAAAAACAATCCTAACATTTACAAAAGACCCCAAAATAGTTAAAACAATATCAACCAAGAAGAACAAAGCTGGAGGCATCACACTTCCTAATTTCAAAACATGTTACAAAGGTACAATAATCAAAACAGGATGATGCTGGCATAAAAACAAACATATAAGTCAATAGAACAGAACAGAGAGCACAGAAATAAATCCATACATCCACAGTCAATGGATCTTTACTAAAAGTGCCAAGAGCACACAATGAGGAAAAGACAGTCTCTTCAATAAATGGTAATGGGAAAACTGAATTTCCACATGCAAAAAAATGAAAAAGTGCCCTTATCTCAGACCATATGGTGAAAGCCCATCTCTAGTAAAAATATAAAAATTAGCCAGGTGAGGTGGCAGGCACTTGTAATCCCAGTTACTCAGGAGACTGAACCTGGGGGGTGGAGGTTGGAGTGACCTGAGATGGTGCCGCTGCACTCTAGCCTGGGCAACAAAGTGAGACTTAGTTTCAGAAAAAAAAATCAACTCAAAATGGCTTAAAGACTTAAACATAAGGCCTGAATCCATGAAATTGCTAGAAGAAAACAGAGGAAAAGCCTCTTGACATTGGTCTGGGCAATGATTTTTTTTGGATATAACCTCCAAAACACAGGCAGTAAAAGCAAAAATAGACATGTAGGATTGTAACAAACTAAGAAGTTTCTACACAGCAAAGGAAACAATCAGCAGAATGAAATGTCAACCTGCATATTGGGGAGAAATTTTGCAAACCATTTATATGATAAGGGATTAATATCCAAAATATATAAGGAACTTGAACAACTCTATAGCAAAAACAAAACAAAACAAAATGAAAATTCAATGGACTAAGGACCTGAGAAGTCATTTCTCCAAAAATGACATATGAATGGTCACAGGCATACAAAAAGGTGTTTCATATGACTGATCACCAGGAAAATGCAAATCAAAACCACAATGAGATAGCACCTCACATCTATTAGAATAGTTATGAATGACCAAAAAGACAAAAGATAACAATGTTTATAAAAATGTGGAGAAAAAAAGAGCCTTTGCATATTGTTAGTGGGAATGCAAATTGGTGCAGCCATTATAAAAAACAGTATGGAGGTTCCCCCCAAAACTAAAAATGGAACTACCATATGATCCAGCAACCCTACTACTGGGTATATGTACAAAGAAATGAAATCAGTATCTCAAAGAGGTATCTGCACTTCCATGTTCACTGCAGCGCTATTGACAATAGCTAAGAGATGGAAAAAATCTACATGGCCATGGATGGATGAATGGATAAAGAGGTTTCTCATATATATGTGCGTGTATATATACATATATATGTTTATGTATATGTATGTGTGTATATATATACACATATGTATACCCACATATACATATATATGTGTATAAACACACACACACTCAGCCCTCGGTATCCATGGGTTAACTTCATATTTAAAATATTTGAGAAAAAAATAGATGTTTTCCTCTGTACTAAACATGCAATGTTTTTCTTGTCATTATTCCCTAAACAATACAGTATAACAACTATTTGCATAGAACTTACATTGCATTAGTTATTGTAAATAATCTAGACATGATTTAAAGTACACAGGAAGATGTGCATAGCTTATACACAAGCACTACACCATCTTATATCAGGACCTTGAACATCTGTAGGTTTTGGTTTCTGTGGGGAGGTCATAATAGACTATTATTCAGCCTTAAAAAAGAAGAAAATCAGCGGATCCAAGATAGCCAAATAAGAACAGCTCTGGAGTGCAGTTCCCAGCGAGAACAACACAGAGGGTGAGCAATAACCGCCTTGTCAAACAAGTTATTACTGCCCACAGACCAGGAGATTCCCAGGCTGAAAAGCACCATGAGTTTCCAGCATGGCTGTTTAAGTCAGCACTGTGGGTCTCTGCACAAAAATTCACATAAATCTGGGCTGCCATTTCAACTGGCACATGGAATGCCTGGAAGACAGAGCCACCAATTCAACTGAAAAAAAAGGGGGCTGAAACAGGGAGCCAGGTGATATGGCTTGGTGAGTCCCACCCGCAAAAAGACCAGCAATCTGAAACACTCTGGATTGAGTTTCACAGCAAGCACAGCTGGACCCTGAACAGACCAGCTCTATGTGGGGAAGGGAATCCACCATTACCAAGGCAGTCTGCCATTGCCCAGGCAGTCCACCATTACCGAGGCAGCCCACCATTACTAAAGCAATCCAGTAAGGGTTGCTGCCAGTTGCTGCCATTGCAGAGGCAGTCCACCATTATTGAGGTAGAAGGCCATTACCGAGGCAGACCACCATTACCTAGGCAGTTCTAACTATACGTCTATAAACAAAATAGGAAGGAAGTTCACATAGTAGCTGGGAGGAGCCCACAGCAGCTCAGCAACGCTTCTGCTGGCAGATTGTGACTAGGCTACCTCTTAGCTAGGCAGGGCATCTCTGAAAAAAGGCAGCAACATGTCAGGAACTTATAAATAAAGCCCCACCTTCCCAGGACAGAATACCTGGGAAAAAAGGTGGTTATGAGTTCCACTGCAGCAAACTTAAATGTACCTGCCCAGCAGCTCTGCATGAAACAACAGAGCTCACAGCTCAGCAATCGAGCTCCTATAAGGGACAGAATGTCTCCTCAAGCAGCTCCCTGACCCACATATATCCAAAGAGACACGTTATAAAGGAGAGCTCGGGCTGACAACTGGCAGATATCCTTCTGTGCCAAAGATAACAGAAGAAGAAACAGGCAGCAACCCTTACTGTTCTGCAGCCACTACAGGTGATCCCCAGGCAAGCAGGGTCTAGAGTGGGCCTCCAGCACTCCTACAGCAGAGGGGCCTGACTGTTAGAAGGAAAACTAAAAAACAGAAAGAGATAACTTCATCATCAACAAAAAGGACACCCACTCAGAGACCCCATCCAAAAGTCACCAACTACAAAGACCACAGGTAGATAAATCCACAAAGATGGGAAGAAACCAGTACAAAAAGGACGAAAACACCAAAAACCAAAAAGCCTTTCCTTTTGCAAGGGATCACAACTCCTCACCAGCAAGGGAAAAAAGCTGGATGGAGAATGAGTCTGATGAATTAACAGAAACAGGCTTCAGAAAGTGGGTAATAAACTTCTCTGAGCGAAAAGAACATGTTCTAATCCAATGCAAAGAAACTAAGAACATGGAAAAAAGGTTTGATGAAATGCTAAGGAGAACAAATCACTTAGAGAAGAATATAAATGACCTGATGGAGCTGAAAAACACAATATGAGAACTACACGAAGCATACATAAGTTTCAATAGCCAAATTGTCAAGCAGAAGAAAGGTTATCAGAGATTGAAGACCAACTCAATGAAATAAAATGAGAAGGCAAAATTAAAGAAAAAAGGGTGGAAAGACAGAAACAAAGCCTCCAAGAAATATGGGATTATGTCAAAAGACATAATTTACTCTTGATAGGTGTACCTGAATGTGATGGAGAGAATGAATCCAAGCTGGAAAACACTCTTCAGGATATTACCCAGGACAACTTCCCCAACCTAGCAAGTTAGGCCAATATTCAAGTCCAAGAAATACAGAGAACACCACAAAGATATTCCTCAGGAAGAGCAACCACAAGGCACATAATCCTCAAATTCACCAGGGTTGAAATGAAGGAGAAAATGCTAAGGGAAGCCAGAGAGAAAGGTCAGGTCACCCACAAAGGGAAGCCCATCAGACTCACAACAGATCTCTCAGCAGAAACTCTATAAGCCAGAAGAGAGTGGGGGCCAATTTTCAACATCCTTAAAGAAAAGATCTTTCAACCTCAAATTGCATATCCAGCCAAACTAAGCTTCATAAGTGAAGGAGAAATAAAATCCTTTACGAACAAGCAATTGCTCAGAGATTTCATCACCACCAGACATGCCTTACAAAAGCCCCTGAAAGAAACACTAAACATAGAAAGGAATGACCAGTACCAGCCACTCCAAAAATGTGCCAAATGGTAAAGAGCATTGACACAATGAAGAAACTGTGTCAACTAATGGATAAAACATCCAGCTAGGATCAAAATGACAGGATCAAATTCACACATAACAATATTAACCTTAAATGTAAATGGGCTAAATGTCCCAATTAAAAGACACAGATTGGCAAATTGGATAAAAAGTCAAAATCCATCAGTGTGCTGTATCCAGGAAACCCATCTCATGTGCAAGGATACACATAGGCTCAAAATAAAGGGAAAGAGGAAGATTTACCAAGCAAATGGAGAGCAAAAAAAAAGCAGGAATTGCAATCCTAGTCTCTGATAAAATAGATTTTAAAACAACAATGATCAAAAGAGACAAAGAAGGGCATTACATAATGGTAAAAGGATCAATGCAACAAGAAGAGCTAATGATCCTAAATATATATGCACCCAATACAGGAATACCCAGATACATAAAGCAAGTTCTTAATGACCTACAAAGAGACTTAGACTCCCACACGATAATAGAAGTAGACTTTAACACTCCACTGTCAATATTAGACAGATCAAGGAGACAGAAAATTAACAAGGATATCCAGGACTTGAACTCAGATCTGGACTGAGCAACCCTAATAGACATCTACAGAACTCTCCACCCCAAATTCTACAGAATATACATTCTTCTCAGCACCACATCACACCTAGTGTAAAATTGACCACATAATTGGAAGTAAAACACTCCTCAGCAAATGTAAAAGAACATAAATCATAATAAACAGTCTCTCGGACCACAGTACAATCAAATTAGAATTTGGGTTTAAGAAACTAACTCAGAACTGCACAACTTAATGAAAACTGAACAACTAGCTCTTGAATGTTGACTGGATAAACAATGAAATGAAGGCAGAAATAAAGATGTTCTTTGAAACCAACAAGAATGAAGACAAAACAGACCAGAATCTCTGTGACACACTTACAGCAGTGTCTAGAGGAAAATTTATAGCAATAAATGCCCAAAGGAGAAGCAAGAAAGATCTAAAATCAACACCCTATCATCAAAATAGAAAGAGCTAGAGGAGCAAGATCAAAACAACTCAATAGCTAGCAGAAGACAAGAAATAAACAAGATCAGAGTAGAACTGAGGGAGATAGAGACACAAAAAACCCTTCAAAAAACCAGTAAATCCAGGAGCTGGTTGTTTGAAAAGATCAACAAAATAGGCAGACCACTAGCCAGATTAATAAAAAAGAAAAGAGAGAAGAATCAAATTGATGCCATAAAAAACGATAAAGGGGATATCACCACAGATTCCACAGAAATACAAACTACTATCAGAGATTACCACAAACAACTCTGTGCACATAAACCAGTAAACCTAAAAGAAATGGATAAATTCCTGGACACTTATAGCCTCCCAAGCTTAAACGAGGAAGAAGTTAAAACCCTGAATAGATCAATAACAAGGGCTGAAGTTGAGGCAGCAATTAATAGCCTACCCACCAACAAAAGCCCAGGTCCAGATGGGTTCACAGCCAAATTCTACCAGACATACAAAAATGAGCTGGTAACAATCCTTCTGAAACTATTCCAAACAATCCAAAAAGAGGGAATTCTTCCCAAATCATTTTATGAGACCAACATCATCCTGATACCAAAACCCGACAGAGACTCAAGAAAAGAAAACTCCAGGCCAATATCCGTGATGAACATAGATGCAAAAATCTTCAACCAAATACTGGCAAACCGATTGCAACAGCACATCAAAATGCTTATCCATAACAATCAAGTAGGCTTCATCCCGGGGATGCAAGGCTGGTTCAACATACGCAACTCTATAAACGTAATCCACCACATAAACAAAACCAAAGACAAAAACCACATGATTGTCTCAACAGATGCAGAGAAGGCCTTTGACAAAATTCAACAGCGCTTTATGCTAAAAACTCTCAATAAACTAGGTATCAGTGGAACATATTGCAAAATAATAAAAGCTATTTATGACAAACCCACAGCCAATATCATACTGAATGGAAAAAAACTGGAGGCATTCCTTTTGAAATCTGGCACTAGACAAGGATGCCCTCTCTCACCACTCCTTTTCAATATAGTACTAGAAATTCTGGATAGAGCAATCAGGCAAGAAAAAGAAATAAATGGTATTCAATTAGGAAAGGAGGAAGTCAAATTGTCTCTACCTGCAGACGACATGATTGTATATTTAGAAGACCCCACCACCTCAGCTCAAAATCCCCTTAAACTGATAAGCAACTTCAGAAAAGTCTCAGGATATAGAATCAATGTGCAGAAATCACAAGCATTCCTATACACCAATAACAGACTTAAAGAGAGCCAAATCAAGAGTGAACTGCCATTCACAATTGCTACAAAGAGAATAAAATACCTAGGAATACAACTGACAAAGAATGTAAAGGACCTCTTCAAGAAGAACTAAAAATCACTGCTCAAGGAAATAAGAGAGGACACAAACAGATGGAAAAACATTCCATGCTCATGGTTAGAAAGAATCAGTATTGTGAAAATGGCCATACTGCCTAAAGTAATTTATAGATTCAGCACTATCCCCATCAAGTTACATTCTTCTCAGCACATTCTTCTGTGACCCTCTTCACAGAACTCAAAAAAAACACCTTAAACTTCATACAGAACCAAAAGAGAGCCGGTATAGCCAAGTCTATTCTAAGCAAAAAGAACAAAGGTGGAGGCATCACATTACCTGACTTCAAACTATACTACAAGACTGCAGTAATCAAAACATCATGGTACTGGTACCAAAACAGAGACTTAGACCAATGGAACAGAACAGAGGCCTCAGAGGTAACACCACACATCTACAGCCATCTGATCTTTGAAAAACATGACAAAAACAAGCAATGAGGAAAGGATTCCCTGTTTAATAAATGGTGTTGGGTTAACTGGCTAGCCATGTGCATAAAGCCAAAACTGCACCCCTTCCTGACATCTTACACTAAAATTAATTCCAGATGGACTAAAGAATTAAACATAAGACCTAGCACCATATAAACCCTAGAAGAAAACCTAGGCAAAAACATTCAGGACATAGGCATAGGTAAGGACTTCATGACTAAAACACCAAAAGCACTGGCAACAAAAGCCAAAATAGACAAATGGGATCCAATTAAACTCCAGAGCTTCTGTACAGCAAAAGAAACAATCATTAGAGTGAGCTAGCAACCAACAGAATGCGAAAAATTTTTTGCAATCTACCCATCTGACAAAAGGCTAATATCCAGAATGTACAAAGAACTAAAACAGATTTACAAGAAAAACACAAACGAACCTATTCAAAAGTGGGCAAAGGATATGAACAGACACTTTTCAAAAGGAGACATATATGAGGCCAACAAACATGAAAAAATGCTCATCATCAATGGTCATTAAAGAAATGCAAATCAAAACTACATTGAGATACCATCTCACGCCAGCTATGGTGATCATTAAAAAATCTGGAGGCAACAGATGCTGTTGAGGATGTGGAGAAATAGGAACATTTTTACACTGTTGGTGGGAGTGTAAATTAGTTCAACCATTGTGAAAGACAGTGTGGCGATTCCTCAAGGACCTAAAAATAGAAATTCCATTTGACCCAGCAATCCCATTACTGGGTATATATCCAGAGTTTTATAAATTGTTCTACTATAAAGACACATGTACACGTATGTTCATTGCAGCACTGTTTACAATAGCAAAGACCCAGAACCAACCCAAATGCCCATTGATGATAGACTGGACAAGGAAAATGTGGCACATATACACCATAGAATACTATGCAGCCATTAAAACATGATGAGTTTGTGTCCTTTGTAGGGACATGGATGACTTTGGAAACTATCATTCTCAGCAAACTGACACAAAAACAGAAAATCAGATACCACATGTTCTCACTCATAGATGGGTGTTGAACAATGAGAACACATGGAAACAGAGAGGGGAGTATCACACACTGGGGTCTGTTGTGGGGGAGACTGGGGAAGGACAGCGGGGATTAGGGGCATAGGGGAGGGACATCATTGGGAGAAATGCCAGATATAGGTGACAGGGGCATGGAGGCAGCAAACCACATTGCCATGTATGTACCTATGCAACAATCCTGTATGTTCTTCACTTGTACCCCAGAACCGAAATTGCAACTATATATAGTTGCAATTTCGGTTCTGGGGTACAAGTGAAGAACATACAGGATTGTTGCATAGGTACATATGCATATATATACATGTAGGAAATATATTCATATATATATGTATATATATATATGTGTATATATATATATATATATATATATATATATATGTAGGAAATCTTGCAATTTATGATGATGTGGACAAACCTGAAGCACATTATGCTGAGTAAAGGAAGCCAATGGAAAGAAATATTAATACAGCATCACCTCACTTCTAGGAGGAATCTAAAGAAATTAAACTCATAGAAGCAGAGAGTAAAATGGTGGTTGCCAGGGGCTAAAGGATGGGAGAAACAGAGAGAAAATGGTCAAAGGATATGATGTTTCAGTTATTCAGGAAGAGCAAGTTCTGGAGACCTAATGCACAGCATAAGGACTACGGTTGCTAATATTGTCACTTGTAATGTTTTAAGAGAGTTGATCTTCAATGTTCTCACTACTAAAAAGAATGCAATTATAATTATATGAGGCATGTTAATTAGCCTGATTGTAGTGATCATTTCACAATATATATGTATTATATTGCACACCTTAAATATATACAATTTTTATTTGTCAATTATACCTCAATAAAGTTGGGGAAAAAATTTAACTACACCATGGACTCTCCAGGAATAGTTCCTTTAGGCTTTGCTATTTTTCACTCTCCATGTGTTTATGAATTGTGCAACAAGTGAAAACTTCACTCTTTTCATGGGAGTGATATAAAATAAATCCAAATTCTGGATCTCTAGCCAAAGTGTCACCATCACCAAGGGCCCTCATGCCCTCACCCTCAGCTGAGGGTGAATTTTTCCTCCCCCATGGGCGGGCCCCTCCCAGGGCTGGCCTGACTGGGTGGTCTCTCCACTCTGCTTTTCGGAGTTTGGGGTGCACTCCCACTTCCAGTACCCCTGGCGGCCTCCTGGGAGCAGCAGGGAAGCATCCCTGAACCTGCCCTTCTCCTGATCCTCCAGTGCCTTTGCAGGGTTACCGTTGAGTGTCCTGGCACCTTGGCCAGGCAGACCAGGCTGATCAGTTACCTCCTACAGCTCCCATGTCTGAAATCTGCCTCTCCTTTTCCACTAATTGATCCCTTGGGAAAGGAGGTTTCTAATGACTAAAAGCAAATAAGGTTGAGCATGCACTATGATGCAAATAGCAAGGGTCGTGATAATTCTAGACCAAGTAACAACTGCTTGGCCACTGTTCAATTCCCAAACGCACTGTGCTGAGCTGAAAGTGGGCCTTTGCCTCTGCAGGAGACTTCAGCTGGGATCCAACTGTGCTGGGTCTAGTGCTGGCTTCTCCCGGAAAAAGCCCTGGGCATATCTCTCTACATTGTGGCTAACCCTGTCTAGAAAGATGTTTTATTTAAAAACCTATTGGTGTGCTAGTTCTGTGAAATTCCTCTCAGTGTAAGCCCTGAACAAATTTCCTTGGCAGCCAGAGCCCTCGAGCCATGTTAGAATACCATTTTCCTGTGTTCTTTTCTTGGATAAATCCCAAGACACCAGGACTCAGCCAGCTTCCTGAAGAAAATTCTAAAACCCTGCATTTCCCATCAGGACTGCTGACAATAGAGAGGGGCTATCCAGGCAGAACCACGGAGAGGGTGGTGTGAGCAGGGAGTGACTCTAAACCAGCCTTGGGGTCCATTCCACACTGTGGAGGGGAGAGGGCAGGCACATGGCTCATTTAGGGACTCCGGGCCTCTGATCACCCCAGTTGACTGACGCTTCGCTCTCTTTTCATTTTCATTCTAAAATGATTAGGTTTGAATGCTGAGGTTTTATGTTGAAAATGTAATGAGAACCTTCATGGATCGGAATGAGATGCAGAAAGCTACACGGATGGGGTTTCTTTCCGGGGACTGGGCAAAGAGAAGCGTTCAGGCAGGAAATGGATCTGGCACCTTCCAAGACCTTTGGGTTGCCAGGCAGCCACTTCCTGGGATCATAATTTTCCAGCTCTTTCCTGAGCACTGCTGCTCGCTTTTTTGTCTCATAACCACAGAGAGAAGGGAGATACTGTGGGAAACAGTAGTGTCGGCACTGCTACGCGGTTACTCAGAATGAAAGGTTTGCCATCTTATAAGGAGCACTGAGTGGGGAAGGGGAGGTCAACAAGAGGCCAAAAAGGGCAAAACCTCAATTTCTTCAGCTACCATGGAAAGAAAACCAGACAAGTGTTTGGCTTGGGCATTGTGGGTGCCCAAACAATCAGGTAAAAAATTTGAAATTTGGTGATTATAATCATTTTGAACTTGTGATGCTAAACAACTAGCTTGTTTGGTAGTTTTTTTCCCCCCAGAAACTTCATAAAGAATAAACGTTTACCTCCAGGCTGAGGAGATATATTGGGTCTTTGTTTGAACATTTTTTGAGGGACTCGTGTGGGGGAAAGCACGTCACATCCCATTGCTTTGAAAATGCTGATTTCAAAAATTCCCGTTTTCGATATCACTCCCAGATACAACTTCACATATTCCCTGTTCTTAAAGAAACTTCTGAATTCACAGCACAGCCAACTGAAATTTGTGGTTGTCATCTGTGGGTATATTTGGTCAAAAGGAAAATACCCCTGCTGAGAACACCAGGCTCAGGGCTATATTTTGGGTACTGTGGTTCTCAGCAGCCTCAACAGCTGCATTGTCCAAGTACAGCATGGCACATGTTCCTGAGCTCTGGGTTTCTGAGTCTCTCCACACACTTATTTTACTTCACTGGGCATCATCCATGAAAGAGAGCACAATTCCTCTTGGGTGAGAGTGAGAGGAGAGAGAAAAAGCCATTCTCTTCATTGGAATGAGGTCATTGCTATGCTGACAGGAGTAAAATCTGCAGCCTTGAAGACGGTAACTGTGAGAGTTTTGCTTATTTTAATGGCCTTCACTTCACCCTTCCAAGTCACAGAAGTGATCAGAAACAAAACATTGTAGTCATTTATGCAACAGAAAGAGAGTGGAAAGTGATTTGCAAATACAGTTCTCATTTACTCACCCCAAGTTCATTTGATAAATCTCACATTCCTGGCTTACTCGACCCAGATGCTCTTCAGAGGATGTTACCAAGTGACCAGATTATCGCTGCTTCTTGCCATCCAAGAGCATTCTTTATCTGTGTTCCTGAAGACGGATGAATCCAGGTTCCCTCTGTAAACTCTCTGGAGCAGGAAGTGGGTGGTGGTGTCATGAGGTCATGGGGCTTATGCTTCTCCATCAACTTATATCTATTAATGCTCCAGGCAGTTTGGCAGCTGACTTAGAGAATCAAGGGAAGCACCCGGGGTAGGTAGTTGACCCTAAGGGCAGCTTTTTCCCACTCTGAGAGTTATAGCATGCCCTTTCTCTCTTGTTCCCCCATAAGATCCTACCCCATGCTGAGGCCCATTCGCTTCCCCTGCTTCAAGAAGAAAGAGGTGAATAGTTTTTTCTATGGGATGCGGGCAAGAAATGCAAACACATTTTACCACTTACACCCTGTGTACCACTTGGATCAAATCTTAACGTTTTCTTGGCATTCAATAAACAGAATTTTAGCTCTCCTAGCCACCATAGTTCTGACAGATGTATCAGAGATGCAGCCAAGCTTTTGTCACTTTGCTGAATTCCTCAGTGATAGTTCTCAGTTACAGAACATGTTTTTTTTTAAAATACATATTTTACTGCACTTTAGGTTCTGGGGTACATGTGAAGAACATGCAGCATTATTGCATAGGTACATACATGGCAATGTGGTTTGCTGCCTCCATCTGCATTACCTGTATCTGACATTTATCCTCATGTTATCCCTCCCCAACTCTGCACCCCTAAATGCACCTCCGCTATTCCACAAACAGACCCCAGTGTGTGATGCTCCCCTCCCTGTTTCCATGTGTTCTCATTGTTCAACATCTGCCTATAAGTGAGAACATGAAGTGGTTGATTTTTTGACCTTGCATAACTCATCATGTTTTAATGGCTGCATAGTATTCTATGGTGTATATGTGCCACATTTTCATTGCCCGGTCTATCATCGATGGGCATTTGGGTTAGTTCCAGGTCTTTGCTATTGTAAACAGTGCTGAAATGAGCATAGGGGTTCATGTGTCTTTATAATAGAATAATTTATAATCCTCTGGATATATACCCAGAAATGGGATTGCTGGGTCAAATGGAATTTCTATTTCTAGGTCCTTGAGGAATCGCCACACCGTCTTCCACAATGGTTGAACTAATTTACACTCCCACCAACAGTGTGGAAGTGTTCCTATTTCTCCACATGCTCTCCAGCATCTGTTGTCTACAGATTTTTTAATGATCACCTTTCTAACTGGCATGAGATGATATCTCAATGTGGTTTTGATTTGCATTTCTCTAATGACCAGTGATGATGAGCATTTTTTTCATGTGTTTCTTGGCCTCATAAATGTCTTCTTTTGAAAAGTGTCTGTTCATATCTTTTGCCCACTTTTGAATGGGTTTGTTTGCGGGTTTTTTTGTAAACCTGTTTTAGTTCTTTGTACTTTCTGGATATTAGCCTTTTGTCAGATGGATACATTGCAAAAATTTGTTCCTATTCTATTGGTTGCCAGCTCACTCTAATGATGATTTCTTTTGCTGTGCAGAAGCTCTGGAGTTTAATTAGATCCTATTTGTCTATTTTGGCTTTTGTTGCCAATACATTTGGTGTTTTAGTCATGAAGTCCTTCCCTATGCCTATGTCTTCAATGATTTTGCCCAGGTTTTCTTCTAGGGTTTTTACGGTTCTAGGTCTTATGTTATGTTTTTAATCCATATGGAGTTAATTTTAGTGTAAGGTGTCAGGAAGGGTTCCAGTTTCTGCTTTCTGCACATGGTTAGCCAGTTATCTCAACACCATTTATTAAACAGGGAATCGTTTCCCCGTTGCTTGTTTTTGTCATGTTTGTCAAACATCAGATGGTGGTAGATGTGTGGCATTGCCTCCGATGCCTCTGTTCTGTTCCATTGGTCTATGTCTCTGTTTTGGTACCAGTACCACAGTTTTGATTACTGTAGCCTTGTAGTATAGTTTGAAGTTAGGTAGCATGATGCTGCCCGCTTTGTTCTTTTTGCTTAGAATTGACTTGGCTATACAGGCTCTCTTTTGGTTCCATATGAAGTTTAAGGTGGTTTTTTCCTGTTCTGTGAAGAGGGTCATAGGTAGCTTGATGGGGATAGCGTTGAATCTATAAATTACTTTGGGAAGTGTGACCATTTTCACCATATTTATTCTAACTATGAGCATGGAATGTTTTTCCATCTGTTTGTGTCCTCTCTTATTTCATTGAGCAGTGGCTTGTAGTTTTCCTTGAAGAGGTCCTTTACATCCTTTGTTAGTCATATTCCTAGGTATTTTATTCTCTTTGTAACAATGGTGAATGGCAATTCACTCTTGATTTGGCTCTGTTTAAGTCTGTTTTTGGTGTATAGGAATGCTTGTGATTTCTGCACATTGATTTTGTATCCTGAGGCTTTTCTGGAGTTGCTTATCAGTTTCAGGAGATTTTGGGCTGAGATGATGGCATCTTCTAAATATACAATCATGTCGTCTGCAAGTAGAGACAATTTGACTTCCTCCTTTCCTAATTGAATACCATTTATTTCTTTTACTTGCCTGATTGCTATGGCTAGAACTTCCAAAACTATGTTAAAAAGGAGTGGTGAGAGAGGGCATCCTTGTCTAGTGCCAGATTTCAAAGGGAATGCTTCCAGTTTTTGCCCATGCAGTATGATATTGGCTATTGGTTTGTCATAAATAGCTTTTATTATTTTGAAATATGTTTTGTTGATAACCATTTTATTGCATTTTTAGCATAAAGGGCTGTTGAATTTTGTCAAAGGCCTTCTCTGCATCTATTGAGATAATCATGTGGTTTTTGTCTTTGGTTCTATTTATGTGGTGGATTACATTTGTATATTCTGTGGATTTGGGGTGAAAAGTTCTGTAGATGTCCATTAGGATTACTTGGTCCAGTTCTGAGTTCAAGTCCTGGATATCCTTGCTAATTTTCTTTCTCATTGATCTGTCTAACATTCACAGTGGAGTGTTAAAATCTCCCACTATTATTGTGTAGGAGTCTAAGTCTCTTTGTAGGTTATTAAGAACTTGCTTTATGTATCTGGGTATTCTTGTATTCAGTGCATATATATTTAGGATCATTAGCTCTTCTTGTTGCATTGATCCTTTTACCATCATGTAATGTCCTTCTTTGTCTCTTTTGATCTTTGTTGTTTTAAAATCTATTTTATCAGAGACTAGGATTACAACTCCTGCTTTTTTTTTTTGCTTTCCATTTGCTTGGTAAATCTTCCTCCATCCCTTTATTTTGAGCCTATGTGTATCCTTGCATGTGAGATGGGTTTCCTGGGGACAGCACACCAATGGGTTTTGACTTTTTATCCAATTTGCCAGTCTGTGTCTTTTGATTGTAAATTTATCCCATTTACATTTAAGTTTAATATTGTTATGTGTGAATTTGATCCTGCCATCTTGATGCAAGCTGGATGTTTTTGGCTCATTAGTTAATGCAGTTTCTTCATTGTGTGGTTGCTCTTTACCATTTGGTACATTTTTAGAGTGGCTGGTACTGGTTGTTCCTTTCTGTGTTTAGTGCTACTTTCAGGAGCTCTTGTAATACAGGCCTGGTGGTGATGAAATCTCTGAGCAATTGCTTGTTTGTAAAGGATTTTATTTCCCCTTCACTTATAAAGATTAGTTTGACTGGATATAAAATTCTAGGTTGAAGGATCTTTTCTTTAAATATGTTGAATATTGGCCCCCACTCTCTTCTGGCTTCTAGGGTTTCTGCTGAGAGATCAGCTATGAGTTTGATGGGTTTCCCTTTGTGGGTTACCCAACCTTTCTCTCTGGCTTCCCTTAGCATTTTCTCCTTCATTTCAACCCTGGTGAATCTGAGTATTATGTGCCTTGGGATTGCACTTCTTGAGGAATATCTTTGTGGTGTTCTCTGTATTTCCTGGTCTTGAATATTGGCCTGACTTGCTAGGTTGGGGAGGTTGTCCTGGATAATATCCTGAACAGTGTTTTCCAGCTTGGATTCATTCTCTCTATCACATTCATGTACACCTATATAAAGTAGATTAGGTCTTTTCACATAATCCCATATTTCTTGGAGGCTTTGTTCATTTCTTTTTACTGCTTTTTCTCTAATCTTGCCTTCTTGTTTTATTTCATTGAGTTGATCTTCAATCTCTTATATTTTTTCTTCTGCTTGGATGATTCAACTATTGAAACTTGTGTATGCTTCATAAACTTCTCATGTTGTGTTTTTCAGCTCCATCAATTCATCTACATTCTACTCTAAGTTTTTTATTCTCCTTAGCATTTAGTCAAACCGTTTCTCCATATTTTTAGTTTCTTTGCATTGGGTTAGAACATGTTCTTTTGGCTCAGAGAAATTTGTTATTACCCACCTTCTGAAGCCTGTTTCTGTCAATTCATCAGACTCATTCTCCATACAGCCTTGTTCCCTTGCTAGTGAGGAGTTGTGATCCCTTGGAGGAGGAAAGGCATTCTGATTTTGGGTGTTTTCATCCTTTTTGTGCTGGTTTCTTCCCATCTTTGTGGACGTATCTATCTGTGGTCTTTGTAGTTGGTGACTTTCGGATGGGGTCTCTGAGTGAACCTTATTTTTGTTGATGATGAAGACATTTCTTTCTGTGTTTTAGTTTTCCGTCTAACAGTCAGGCCTCTCTGCTGTAGGACTGCTGGAGGTCCACTCCAGACTCTGCTTGCCCGGGGGTCACATGTAGCAGCTGCAGAACAGCAAGTGTTGCTGCCAATTTCTTCTTCTGTTATGTTTGTCCCAGAAAGATACACCCCCAGATGTCAGCCTGCGCTGTCCTTTATGAAGTGTCTCTTTGGATATACAGGGGTCTGGGAGATCCTTGAGGAGACATTCTGTCCCTTATAGGAGCTCAAGTGCTGAGCTGTGAGCTCCATTGTTCTGTTCAGAGCTGATGGGCAGGTACGTTTAAGTTTGCTACAGTG
Organism: Cebus imitator; assembly: GCF_001604975.1. NCBI lineage: Eukaryota > Metazoa > Chordata > Mammalia > Primates > Cebidae > Cebus > Cebus imitator. The sequence goes on from NW_016107833.1 coordinate 686,641, forward strand.
GAACTCATAACCACCTTTTTTTCCCAGGTGCTCTGTCCTGGGAAGTTGGGTCTTTATTTATAAGTTCCTGACATGCTGCTGCCTTTTTTCAGAGATGACTTGCCTAGTCATTTCAGAGAGGAATTAGCCTAGTCACAATCTGCCAGCAGAGGCATTGCTGACCTGCTGTTGGCTCTGTCCAGCTGCTGTGCGAACTTCTTTGTGATTTTGTTTATAGAGGTATAGTTAGAACTGCCTCGGTAATGGCAATCTGCCTCAGTAATGGAAGACTGTCTCTGTAATGGCGGACTGCCTCAGCAGTGGTGGAGTATCTTGAAATGGCAGATGCCCTTCCCCCCACAGAGCTGGACCATCCCGGGTCCAGCTGTGCTTTCTATGAAACTCTCAATCCAGAGCGTTTCAGATTGTTGGTCTTGGTGGGGGTGGGACCCACTGAGCCAGATCACCTGGCTCCCTGTTTCAGCCCCCTTTTTTTCAGTTGAATGGGCGACACTGTCTCCCAGGCATTCCTGGTGACAGTTGAAACGGTGCCCAGATTTGTGTGACTTTTTTTGTGGAGACCTGCATGCCAGCTGAAACAGCCATGCTGGAGACTCGTGGCACTTTTCCGCCTGGGAATTCCCTGGTCTGTGGGCAGTGAAAATTGGTTTGGAAATGTGGTGATCACTCACTGTCTGCATTCTCACTAGGAACTGCACTCCCGAGCTGTTCCTATTTGGCTATCTTGGCCTGCTATCAGAACATGGTTTTGACACTAGTGCAGAAGAGAGTTTCACAATTTTATTGCTAGGAATATATATATAAATACATATTTATTGAATATATACATGCTATTAGTATAAATTTTTTGCATTTGGAATATACTTTAGTCCCTGAAAATCCACAGCAGTTCCACGCTAGCAAAGATGAAAATGTTTAAGGAAAGTAAAAGCAGAACATAGTGAGCATGAGCCTTCAGATTCTGCCATGCTATAGGCCATGGGGACTTGTACGTGCTAGGCAGGAAGACTGAACAGCCAATCCACCAAGGCAAGTATTTAATGATGCTGTGAGGGACTTGTCGTGACATGCCACACAACAGAGCATCTGTGTGCAATTTCATTTCCAAGCCAGAAGCAATGCTTGCTAAGTGGAAAAGACTTTAAACATCTCCCCATGGCTAGGCAAAAGGAAAAGATGGAAGTTGCTCCCAGGTGGCATAAAGAGAAGACAGCTAGAAAAAGGTAAATCAAAAACAGATGTGTTTCTGAGAGCCTCAGATTGACAGACCCTGAGCTGAAGCTGTATCCTAGGGACTCTCATATTTGTTACACACTCTCTAGGTGAAGCCAATGTGCAGCCAGGTTGGGAACCTCCAGATTTGAGCACAGTTTCTAAAACAAAGAGAATTTTAGCTGTCGTGTAGACTCAGCCATTCTTATGAAATAATTCTGCTGTCTTCAAAGGGCCCTGACTTCCTCATTCTTAATAAGAGAAAATAAAATCCAAAGCATCTTGATTTACCTATCAGATTCCTCACTTACTAGACTGGCAAAAATCCAGTGATTTGACAACTTACTCTGGGGAGAGTGTGGGAAAACAGACACTCTTATAGATGAGGGTGGAAATGTCAGAATGACAGAACACCTTCCAGGGTAACTTGGCATATCTAGTATAATTTCAGGTGCATTGGCTCTTTGACATGGCAATTCTACTTTTGGGAATTGATCCTACAAAAGTAACTGCACACATTAAAAAAAAGTCATATTTACAAAGTTATTCACTGCAGCATTGTCTGCAATAATAAATATTGGAAACAACCCAAGTATCCATCTGTAGAAGATGGGTCTAATCAATTATGACACTCCTACATAATGAAATGCTAGGCAGCTGTTAAGAAACAATAAGGACACAGTGTAAATATGGATGTGGAAAAGGTGCCAAAGACAAGCAGAAAAGGAAAGGTGCAGACAGTATCTATTTGCTCATATTTACATCAAGAAACACTGGCCTAATATTCAAGAAGCAAATAGAAGTAGCTAACTATAGGGAAGAAGTGATAGGGAGATAAAGAACAAGGTGTAAAGAAAAATGAGTGGTTGTCAGACTTCTCAGTCTGTATCTTTTTATATTTGACTTTTGAATCATGTGATTATATTAATTGTTACCCCTAAAATTAATTTTTTCAAAAAGAACCTGAGGCACTCCCCATCACACACACAGTGATCCAATATAGGTGTTTACACTGGATGAGTCTCTTTTGATGATTACAGTCAAGATTCTGGTGCCCAAAAAGTACAAAACAGTCATGAATGACCTTCTAGAACTTGAAAAAAGAAAAAATGTTTGTTAAATAGTGTGCTGTAAGCCAACAGGTTTTTTTTAATGGAATATAAGTATTAAGATTCATAAGAAGCTTAAGAATCAAAGAAATTTAGAAATCAATTGTCCACTCATTTCTCCTTCAGATAAGGAAACTCCGGTTCAGAAGCTTCGGTCACTTGCCCAGGGTCACACAATTAGAGTCAGAGGCAGCCCTGGAATCTTGCCCTCCTGGCCCTAGGTCACTACTCCGTGTTCAATCCCAGCTCCTCTGGCGATACTGAAGATAAACTCTAAGGCCACCTTCAAAATGCTTAAGGCTCTAGACTAGAGACCCTGTGAGGAAAGATGAGGCAAGAACTGAAATACTCATAGTCTAGAGAGGTAAAAAGGGAGAAATGTAATAAAAGTGAAACTTGCATGATGCCTAATAAATCGGAAGGAAACCATCTGTTTTCCATGATTAGTGGAGAAGAAACTAGAATTTATGCTATAACCAGGCATTAGACAGAAAGAGGAAATTCCTAATTTGTCTGGTGATACACAAAGATATCAGCAAAGAAGGCTCAAATGTTGCTTTCACTAGAGGTTTTTAAAGAGAGGGTTTTCTTTCTCGTCAGCAGTTGTTTCTAAATCATGTCTTATTTCACATAGCTTGATAATTTGGGAAGGACCTCAACTCACCTAAGGCACGAGTACCCCCTCATCTACCCAATCCTGACTCTAACAGCTGTGTCTACAGCTCCAGCTCTTTGCAGGAGAGATGTAGCATGCTATACTGAGAACAGTTCCCTACTAAATTTCTTTTTTTTCTTTGACAGAATATTAAGATTTTTTTTTCATTTAATAGCAAATATTTATTGAATGCGTACTATATGTCAGGTACTGTTCTTAGTAGATGTTCCCATTTTCTTTTCTTTTTCTATTATACTTTAAGTTCTGGGATACATGTGGAGAACATGCAGATTTGTTACCTAGGTATATATGTGCCATGGTGATTTGCTGCACCCATCAACCCGTCATCTAGGGTTTTTTTGTGTTTTTGTTGTTGTTTGAGACAGTCTCTCTCTGTCACCCAGGCTGGAGTACAGTGGCACAATCTCAGCTCACTGAAACTTCCGCCTCCCGAATTCAAGTAATTCTCCTGCCTCAGCCTCCCAAGTAGCTGGGATTACAGGTGTGTGCCACCATGCCTGGATAACTTTTTGTATTTTTAGTAGAGACGGGGTTTCACTGTGTCAGCCAGGATGTTCTTGATTGCGTGACCTTGTGATCCTCCCACCTCAGGTTTGAGCCCTGCATGCATTAAGTATTTCTTCTAATGCTATCCCTCCACCTTTCCCCCATCCCCTGACAGGCCCTGGTGTGTGATGTTCCCCCCCCTGTGTCCACGTGTTCTCATTGTTCAATTCCCACTTATAGGTGAGAACATGAAGTGTTTGGTTTTCTGTTCCTGTGTTAGTTTGCTGAGAATGATGGTTTCCAGCTTCATCCATGTCCCTACAAAGGACAAAAACTCATTAATTTTTATGGCTGTATAGTATTCCATGGTGTACATGTGCCACATTTTCTATACATAACATATATATATTAATATACATATATATAATTGTACTTTACGTTGTGGGGTACATGTGCAGATCATGCAGGATTGTTGCATAGGCATATACATGGCAAAGTGGTTTGCTGCCCCCATCCCAACGTCACCTATATCAGGCATTTTTCCCCATGTTGTCCCTCCCCAACCTCTCTATCCCCCACTGTCCCTCACCTAGTTCCCCCCCACAGATGCCAGTATGTGATGCTCCCCTCCCTGTGTCCATGTGTTCTCATTGTTCAACACCCACCTATGAGTGAGAACATTTGGTGTTTGATTTTCTGTTCTTGTGTTAGTTTGCTGAGAATGATGGTTTCCAGATTCATCCATGTCCCTACAAAGGACACAAACTCATAGTTTTTTATGGCTGCATAGTATTCCACGGTGTATATGTGCCACATTTTCCTTGTCCAGTCTATCATCGATGGGCATTTGGCTTGGTTCCAAGTCTTTGCTATTGTAAACAGTGTTGCAATGAACATACATGTGGATGTGTCTTTATAAAAGAAAGATTTATACTCCTTTGGATATATACCCAGTAATGGGATTGCTGGGTCAAATGGAATTTTTGAGTCCTTGAGGAATTGCCACACTGTCTTCCACAATGGTTGAACTAATTTGCACTCCCACCAACAGTGTAAATGTGTTCCTATTTCTCCACATCTTTTCCAGCATCAGTTGTCTACAGATTTTTTTAATGATCATCATTTTACCTGGCATGAGATGGTATTTTAATGTAGTTTTGACTTGCATTTCTCTAATGACCATTGATTATGAGCATTTTTTCTTATGTTTGTTGGCCTCATATATGTCTTCTTTTGAAAAGTGTCTGTTCATATCCTTTGCCCACTTTTGAATGGGGATTTGTTTGTTTTTTTCTTGTAAATCTGTTTTAGTTCTTTGTATATTCTGGTTATTAGCCCTTTGTCAGATGGGTAGATTGCAAAAATTTTTTCCCATTCTGTTAGTTGCTGGTTCACTCTCATGATTGTTCCTTTTGCAGTACAGAAGCTCTGGAGTTTAATTAGATCCCATTTGTCTATTTTGACTTTTGTTGCCAATGCTTTTGGTGTTTTAGTCATGAAGTCCTTGCCTATGCCTATATCCTGAATGGTTTTGCCTACTTTTTCATCTAGGGTTTTTATGGTGTTAGGTCTTATGTTTAAGTCCTTAATCCTTCTGGAGTTAATTTTAGTGTAAGGTGTCAGGAAGGGGTGCAGATTCTGGTTTTTGCACATGGCTAGCCAGTTATCCCAACACCATTTATTAAACAGGGAATCCTTTCCCCATTGCTTGTTTTTGTCAGCTTTGTCAAAGATCACATGGTTGTAGATGTGTGGCATTGCCTCCGATGCCTCTGTTCTGTTCCATTTGTCTATATCTCTGTTTTGGTACCAGGACCATACTGTTTTGATTACTGTAGCCTTGTAGTATAGTTTGAAGTCAGGTAGCATGATGCCTCAAGCTTTATTCTTTTTGCTTTGGAATCTTTTGGCTATGCGGGCTCTCTTTTGGTTCCATATGAAGTTTAAGGTGGCTTTTTCCAGCTCTGTGAAGAGGGTCATAGGTAGCTTGATGGGGATAGAGTTGAATCTATAAATTTCTTTGGGCAGTATGGCCATTTTCACAATATTGATTCTTCCTAACTATGAGCATGGAATGTTTTTCCATCTGTTTGTGTCCTCTCTTATTTCGTTGAGCAGTGGTTCATAGTACTCCTTGAAGAGGTCCTTTATGTCTTTTATTAGTTGTATTCCTAGGTATTTTATTCTCTTTGTAGCAATTGTGAATGGCAGTTCTCTCTTGATTTGGCTGTTTTAGCTTGTTTTTGGTATATAGGAATGCTTGTGATCTCTGCTCATTGATTTTGTATCCTGAGGCTTTGCTGAACTTGCTTATCAGTTTCAGGTGATTTTGGGCTGAGGTGGTGGGGTCTTCTAAATATACAATCATGTCATCTGTAAATAGAAACAATTTGACTTCCTCCTTTCCTAATTGAATATCATTTATTTCTTTTTCTTGCCTGAATGCTCTGGCTAGAACTTCCAATACTATATTTAAAAGAAGTGCTAAGAGAGGGCATCCTTGTCTAGTGCCAGATTTCAAAGGGAAGGCTTCCAGTTTTTGCCCACTCAGTATGATATTGGCAGTGGGTTTTTATAAATAGCTATTATTGTTTTGAGATACATTCTATCAATACCTAGTTTATTGAGAGATTTTAGCATAAAGCTCTGTTGAATTTTGTCAAAGGCCTTCTATGCATCTGTTGAGATAATCATGTGGTTTTTGTCTTCTGTTTATGCGGTGGGTTAGGTTTATAGACTTGCGTATGTTGAACCAGCCTTGCATCCCTGGGATGAATCCTACTTGATCATGGTGGATAAGCTTTTTGAGGTGCTGTTGCAATCTGTTTGCCAGTATTTTATTGAAGATTTTTGCATTTATGTTCACCTTGGGTATTGGCTGAAGTGGAGGAAGATCAAAAAAACTCAAAAGCTAGCAGAAGACAAGAAATAAGTAAGGTTGGAGCAGAACTGAAGGAGATAGAGACACAAAAAAACCCTTTAAAAAAATCAATAAATCCAGGAGCTGGTTGTTTGAAAAGATCAACAAAATAGACAGACTACTAGCCAGATTAATAGAAAAGAAAAAAGAAGAATCAAATAGATGCAATAAAAAATGATAAAGGGCATATCACCAGCAATTCCACAGAAATACAAACTACCATCAGAGATTACTACAAACAATTCTATGCACATAAACCAGTAAACCTGGAAGAAATGGATAATTTCCTGGACACTTGCACCCTCCCAAGCCTAAATCAGGAAGAAGTCAAAACCCCGAATAGACCAATAACAAGGTCTGAAATTGAGGCAGCAATTAATAGCCTACCAACCAAAAAAAGCCCAGGTCCAGTTGGGTTCACAGCCTAATTCTATCAGACATACAAAGAGGAGCTGGTACCACTCCCTCTGAAATTATTCCAAACAATCCTAAAAGAGAGAATCCTTCCCAAATCATTTTATGAGACCAATATCATCCTGATACCAAAACCCAGCACAGACTCAACAAGAAAAGAAAACTTCAGCTTATTTTCTTTATCCAGTCTGTCATTGATGAGCATTTGGGTTAGTTTCAAGTCTTTGCTATTGTAAATAGTGCTGCAATAAACATACATGTGCATGTATCTTTATAATAGAATGATTTATAATCCTTTGGGTATATATCCAGTAATGGGATTGTTGGGTTATATGGTATTTTTGGTTCTAGATCCTTGAGGAATCACCACACTGTCTTCCACAATGGCTGAACTAATTTACACTCCCACCAACAGTGTAAAAGTGTCCCTATTTCTCCACATCATCTTCAGCATATGTTATTTGCAGACTTTTTAATGATCACCATTCTAAGTGGCATGAGATGTTATCTCATTGTGGTTTTAATTTGCATTTATCTAATTACCCATGATAAGGAACTTTTTTTCATATGTTTGTTGGCTGCATAAATGGTTGTTTGAGAAATGTCTGTTCATATCCTTCACCCACTTTTGATGGGGTTGTTTTTTCTTGTAAATTTGTTTAAGATTCTGAATATTAGCCCTTTGTCAGATGGGTAGATTGCAAAAATTTTCTCCCGTTCTGTAAGTTGTTCTGTTCACTCTGATGATAGTTTCTTTTGTTGCGCAGTAGTTCTTTAGTTTAATTAGGGTAATTAAACTAAAGATCCAATTAATTACTTAAACTAAAGGGTCAATTTTGGCTTTTGTTTCCATTGCTTTTGGTGTTTTAGTCGTGAAGTCTTTGCCCATGCTGTGTCCTGAATGATATTATCTAGGTTTTCTTCTAGGGTTTTCCTGGTTTTAACACTTATGTTTAAGTCTTTGATCCATCTTGAGTTAATTTTTGTATAAGTTGTAAGGAAGGGGTCCAGTTTCAGTGTTCTGCATATGGCTAGCCAATTTTCCCAACAACATTTATTAAATAGGGAATCCTTTGCTTATTGCTTGTTTTTGTCAGGTTTGTCAAAGATCAGATGGTTGTAGCTGTGTGGTGTTATTTCTGAGGCCTCTGTTTTATTCCATTGGTCTATATATCTGCTTTGGTACCAGTATCATGCTGTTTTGATTACTATAGCCTTATGGTATAGTTTGAAGTCAGGTAGCATGATGTCTCCAGCTTTGTTCTTTTTTTGTTAGGATTGTCTTGGCCATATAGGCTCTTTTTTGGTTCTATATGAAATTTAAAGTAGTTTTTTCTAATTATGTGAAGAAAGTCAATGGTAGCTTGATAGGAATAGCACTGAATCTATAAATTACTTTGGGCAGTATGGCCATTTTCATGATATTGATTATTCCTACCCATGAGCATGGAATGATTTGTTTGTGTCCTCTCATTTCCTTGGAGAGTGGTTTGTATTTCTCCTTGAAGAAGTCCTTCACATGCCTTGTGAGTTATATTCCTAGATATTTTATTCTCTTTGTAGCAAAAGTGAGTGGGAGTTCACTCATGATTTGGCTCTCTGCTTGTCTCTATTTACTAAGCAAATGTAAAGAAAAAAAAAAAGCAGGTGTTGCAATCCTAGTCTCTGATAAAACAGACTTTAAATCAACAAAGACCAAAAAAGACAAAGGGCATAACATAGTGGTAAAGGGATCAATGAAATAACAAGAGCTAATATATATGCACCCAATTCACAGGAGCACCTAGATTCATAAACCAAGTTCTTAGAGACCTACAAAGAGACTTATACTCCCAAACAATAATAATGGGAGGCTTTATCACCCCACTGTCAATATTAGACAGATCGAGACAAAATTAACAAGGTTATTTAGGACTTGAACTCAGTTCTGGACCAAGTGGACCTAACAGGCATCTACAGAACTATCCACCCCAAATCAACAGAATATATATTCTTCTCAGCACCACATAGCACTTATTCTAAAATTGACTGCATAATTGGAAGTAAAACACTCCTCAG
>NW_016107833.1:695981-783374 GCF_001604975.1 Cebus imitator
AAACCCTTAAAAAAAATCAATGAATCCAGGAACTGTTTTTTTTTAAAAAAAAAAAAAGATTAACAAAATAGATAGACCACTAGCCAGACAATAAAGAAAGAAAGACAGAAGAATCAAATAGACACAATAAAAAATGATACAGGGGATATCACCACTGATACCACAGAAATACAAACTACTATCAGAGAATACTACAAACACCTCTGTGCAAATAAACTAGAAAATCTAGACAAAATGCATAAATTTCTGGACACATACACGCTCCTGAGACCAAACCAGGTAGAAATTGAATCCCTGAATAGACCAATAACAAGTTCTGAAATTGGGGCAGTAATTAATAGCCAACCAACAAAAAAATGCCAAAGACAAGATGGACTCACACTGAATTTTATTAGAAGTACAAAGAGAAGACCATCCTGGTCAACATGGTGAAACCCCGTCTCTGCTAAAACTACAAAAAATTAGCTGGGCATGGTGGCGTGTGCCTGTAATCCCAGCTACTCAGGAGGCTGAGGCAGGAGAATTGCCTGAACCCAGGAGGCGGAGGTTGCGGTGAGCCGAGATCGCACCATTGCACTCCAGCCTGGGTAACAAAAGCGAAACTCCGTCTCAAAAAATAAATAAATAAATAAATAAGTACAAAGAGAAGATGGTACCATTCCTTCTGAAACTATTCCAAACAATAAAAAAAAAAAAGAGGGACTCCTCCCTAACTCATTTTATGAGACCAGCATCATCCTGATACCAAAACCTGGCAGAGACACAACAAAAAAAGAAAATTGCAGGCCAGTATCGCTGATGAACATCGATGTGAAAATCCTCCGTAAAACACTGGCAAACTGAATCCAGCAGCACATCAAAAAGCTTATCCACCACAATCAAGTCAGCTTCATCCCTGGGATACAAGGCTGGTTCAACATATGTAAATCAATAATCGTAATCCATCACATAAACAAAATCAATGCCAAAAACCACATGATTATCTCAATAGAAGCAGAAAAGGCCTTTGATAAAATTCAACACCCCTTCATGCTAAACACATTCAATAAACTAGGTATTAGTGGAACATATTTCAAAATAATAAGAGCTATTTATGACAAACCCACAGCCAATATAATACTGAATGGCAAAAGCTGGAAGCATTCCCTTTGAAAACCAGCACAAGACAAGGATGCCTCTCTCACCACTCCTATTCAACATAGTATTGGAAGTTCTGTCCAGGGCAATCAGGCAAGAAAAATAAATAAAGGTATTTAAATAAAAAGAGAGGAAGTCAAATTGTCTTTGTTTGCAGATGACATGATTGTATATTTTGAAAACCGCAGCGTCTCAGCCCAAAAACTCCTTAAGCTGATAAGCAACTTCAGCAAAGTCTCAGGATACAAAATCAAAGTGCATAAAATCCCTACTTAATTTCCGATGAGGTTAGAGTGCTGAACACAGCCTCCTGTATGGTGGTGAAGAGGGTCCATCTGAAATCACACTGCCCAATTCTAACTCAGTTCTGCCACTCTTCAGCTGTGAAGCTGGGACAAGTGACTTAGCTCTCTGTGAAATGTAATAATCAAAGCTACCATGCCAAGCACAGTGCTTGGCACATGGGTTTGTGTTTTTGTTTGTTTGTTTTTTTGAGACAGGGTCTCACTTTGTTGCCCAGGCTGGAGTACAGTGGTACAACCTCGGCTCACTGCATCCTCCACCCCCCTAGGCTCAAGTGATTCTCCTGCCTCAACCTCCCAAGTCACTCGGATTACAGGTGCAAGCCACCATGCCCAGCTGATTTTTGTATTTTAGTAGAGATGGAGTTTTGCTATGTTGGCCAGGATGGTCTCCAATTCCTTTCCTCAGGTGACCCGTCACCTTCGGCACCTCAGCCTCCCAGGGTGCTGGGATTACAGGTGTAAGCCACCACACCCGGCCTTGGCACATAATTATCTTTCAAGAAATTCTATATTCTGTGGCAAAGACTGCTGTATTCATCAAAATATGTCTCCTCTTGATCATTGGCACTAGACTAGGTATTCCCACATCTAGGTGGCTTGACTGTGTTTTTCAATGGGAAGTGGGTAGGGGTGATGTATGTTACTAAGCCAGGCCCTTTTAGACTTCCTGCACATATTCCTTCATGTTCTTTCCCATACTGGCTTGATGCAGATGAGCCTGGAGAATTTGAAAGCCCAAGAGTTTAAAAGAATGGCGCCATGGGAGGGAAAGAGCTGAAGTCTGAGTAACTGCATAAAGGAGAGCTAGTCACTGACCAGGAAGGCACATTTGGACTGTTACATGAGAGACAAGTAAACTCCATTTTGAGCCACTGACATTTCATTTTCATAGCTTACAGCAGCGAACCTCACCAAAACTTATATAAAGAACTCTTAAGAGCAGTGGCCCTGTGGGTGGCTTCATTGGTCTTGCATGAATTGATGTTTCTTTTCACACTCCAGGGTGGACACTAAAATCACTGGCCATTTTCCTCATGACATCAGCCTTGGTGAAGTAGCATGATGTGCTCCATGCAGCACAGAAAATGTTTTCCTGCTATGAGTAACTATTTGTTGAGTGAATTAATGACCTTTATGCCAACTCTTATTGACATGAAAAGCTATAATTATCATATGAATAATCTAGCTTGTTTGCCATATATTAAACACTCAATTGTATTAAACCCTCAATTGAATCAGTTAGTATTTCTTTGTGCACTATTTCTTATAAAATATTTTGGCATAGAGTTTTATTATTAAAAATAAATACAATATATATTAACATTGACAAAGAGATTGGTCTATTAAGTTGAAAGGTTCCCTTTTTTCTAGCTGCCAAACTCCTGATTATTTGAGTTTTGCAACCTCTGACGCAATGGTTGAAGATATGAGAAAGACATTTTTTTTTTCAGCTCGTTTCCCCTACCACGTGCCTTCTTCATGATCATACGGCAGTCTCATGGGAAACCCACACTTGACCACTCTCTTTGATACTCAGACAGCTCACACATCACGAGCCTTTTTTATTTTCAACTTTAAGCCAGCTTCTGACTTAATATTCAATACATGAATCAATCATATGCTGAGCAGTCATGTTGGACTGGGGAGTCTTTGTCCTAATTCCTTGACATTCATCTCTTTCATGAATGTCTCAAGTTCTATTTCCTTAAGAGAGTCACTTGTAACTTCCTGTAGAACACATTTTTTCTAAAATCAATTCAAATATATCCTTCCCTCAACCCCTCTCTTAATGATTAATAAGCAAATAATTAATTGGCTGTTAAGATGAATGGATAGATGGATAGCGGTTGGATAGACGGATGGTGTGTGAATGGACAGATGGATTCTGATCTTCCAGCCTTTATACCTACTTATCAGAAGAACCCTAAAACCTCAGCATCACTGTGGATCTTTCGATGTGATCCTTCAGGTGCTTAGAATTTAGATCAGGTGGCCTTCCAAATGGTCAAATGTGCTCCCTTGCCAATATTCTAAGGAGCCATATTGAGAAATTTAAGCTACCCAGGCAAAAGCTAAACCATTTAGATCATTTTCTCATAAATATAGAGTAAGTGGAAGAAAAATCAAATAAATCTTATGCAACATTTGCCTATTCTATTTAGAAAAATCTGCAAAATCTAATTTGAAATTTAGTTTCATTAGGTTTTATTAGCATCTTGAGTTTTAGATATTATTTTCATGAGGAAAGTTACAATGTTTCTCCATTTTTTTCTTCCCTCTGGCATAGTCACAGACATTTTGCCTGACTCTGCCTGTTTAACATCATTTATAACTGGTCTGTGATTGGTTCAGAGAACATGCGTATGAACTAAAAGCAGCAGCATTCAAAGTTAGAATGACATTTGTTCATTCAAGCAGCAAGCTCAGCCAATTGGCAATGACCTCTTTGCAATAAAAATATGAAGAAACAGCCTTTTAATCATCTAAGGTACTTGTAGCAGATTCACTGAGTAAGTTTCCTCACTCTCTTATTCATTCATATTGTGTAGAATGCACTGGATTCCATCTTCTTATGGTCCTATATGGAGGAATCATGGTGGCTTTTATCCAGCAAGTCTTGGCAGGCTCCAGCTATACATTGTTATTTGATTAAGGATTTGGCATATGAGCTAAGGTAAGCCTTTTTATGGCATTATCCAGAATGGGCTTCCTAGTAAATGACATACTCCCCAAAGAATGTTTCCAAATAGGCTGTTGCAGAGCTTTCCTGTGGGCAGAAATTTCACATGTAGCCTGCTTACTTTGTTTCATAGACTGGATATGAATATATGCCACCAACTACTCCAGGGTTTCTTAAACTGAAACTTGGACTCCCTAGATGTGAAAATGGGAAAATACACAGAGATTCTCTAAAATCCAGAGAGCTGCTAATAGTAATTGAAGCAAATATCCGTAGAAATAGAATAACAGAAGCAGCAGAAGTTTTCCATCTTCTGGTCCCTTCTCCTTCTTTGTAGTTCTGCTCAGATTTTAGAATCAACTGCAATGATGAGGGGAAGTCTAGAGGGAATTAAACAAAATAGCTGACGTCTGTGGCATGGCTGAAAGAAAAACTTAAAAAAGCCTTTTCGGAAACACTTACGCACTGCTGGTGGGAGTGTACATTAATTTACCCATTGTGGAAAGCGTTATGGTGATTTCTCAAAGAACTTAGAACTACTATTCAACCCAGCAATCCCATTATTGGGTATACCCAAGGGAATATTAATCATTCTACCATAAAGATACATGCACACCTGTGTTTATCATAGCACTATTCACAATAGCAAAGACATGGAGTCAACTTAAATGTCCATCAACATAGATAGACTGGGTAAAGAAAATGTGGTACATATACACCATGGAACACTACGCAGCCATAAAAAAGAATGAGATCATGTCCTCTGCAGCAACATGGATGGAGATGGAGGCCATTTTGCTAAGCTAACTAGCACAGGAACAGAAATGAAATATCACATGTTATCACTTATAAATGGGACCTAAACATTGAGGACACATGAACACAAAGAAGGGAACAACAAGCACTAGGGTATACTTGAGGGTGGAGGCTGGGAGGAGGGTGAGGGTGGAAAAACTACCTATCAGGTGCTGTGCTTATTACCTGAGTGACAAAATAATCAGTATACCAAACTCCCATGACACACAATTTACGTATATAACAAATCTGCATAGACCCCTGAAACAGAAATAAAAGTTAAAAACAAAAACAAAGTAACAACAGAAAATAAATAAATAAAAAAGCCTTCTGGGAAGTGGACAACTACAGTGTGGTGGCAGATCTGTGAAGTCAGGGGGCCCTGTCTCAAAGGACACAGTGAGGTTTAAGGACCTTGCCTTTCCAAGTGATTGTCGAGTCATTCAAATGGACTGAGTCAGCCCCATATGGTCATGCGCACTCCTTCCTCCAGGAGCCCTTATTTCGTGGGAGGATCTCATTGTAGCCTTCCTGAGCACGTCACTAGAGGAGACAGAGCCAAGAAGATCAGGCTGCGAGTACTGGCCTGAAACTCAAATCAGCTGGCTCCATTTTCTTTCCACATCTACCTTCACCGGACGTTGCCCAAAATAGTTTCTCTAGTTCAGCAAGACAAGAGCTCCTGGGAGTTAGGCGCTAGCAGTATTGGAAACTATCTTTAGGAGGAATTAATTCCCTTCTGGAAAGGTTCTCTTCAAGGAAATGCCTGGGAAGTGTTTACCTAAGGCAGCAAAGTGCTCACAACAATTTTGGACTTAGGATCCCCAGTAAAGCCACACGCCCCAGAATATAAGAACTTTCTAGGAGGATTTTTGCAACGTCTCATATCCCCTTCCAGCCCCTGGGTGAGCAAGGTCAGAAATACCCTCATCTGTCAGTGGAAGGAGACGTCCCTCCTCAAGGGTCCTGGAGCCTCCCGGGCTGCCCAATGGCCACTTTAAAGAAAGCCACTCGGCTACATCTGGTGCTGGCTGTGAGCAGGGACCCTGCAGAGAGTCCTGGGACCAAACTGGAAAGTGGCTGCTGGCCTTGCGTTTCAGTTAAAATGAACACTGCATTCGAAATACTCTGGTGATTTTGTTTAAATTCTTTGAATTACTTTTTCTCTCTTAACTCCATCTTCCTTCCCTCCACTTACCCTACATGCTGGCAATGGGAAAGGAAGAGAAGAAAATTCATTTTCTGAAATTGTGTTTATAAATGTTTGTCCTTGAACAATATTTTCAATGTTTTAACAGATGGCTCACACTTCCAACATCTCTACACTCACACTGACTCGATTTTTAGAGTCACATTGGAAGTGTCTGGCAATGAGAAAGAATGTTTGAAATTGGTGATATTCCAGCAAATGCAGGCTGTATGGCTTGGGAAGTCTGCCTCTCGTAGCGGTGCAGGCTGGCTTTGGTCAGCCATGGTGTGGGGAAGAAGAACCTTCTCTGCACCTGTGCGCACGGCATGGACGCCGCTTCCCTCGGGCTCTCCGCGTCTCTCGCCAGCTTCCTACCTGCATCGCTTTCTATAGTCTCTGTTCCCCGGAGTGCCTAAAAGCCCAGGCCGTGGGGCGATGCTGGCTTCACCACTGACCAGCCAGCAACTTCGTGCACTTTGCCTAAACTCTCTTAACCCTTGTTTGCCAGATTCATAGTAAAATACCCAGCAACTCTTAGCCATTATGAATTTTAGTGTTTCTGTAGCTTCTAAGCCAAATGAGATGTAGGCACAGATGTCAAAGATGACAACGTGAGAGGATTGTAGGTGAAATTGGAGTGCAGATCAAAGTAAAATTTCCAACTTCATTTTCTTCAGCTGAGACTTTGGGATGAACTCGGGGTGAGGGACAGTGAGGGGGCAGAACAGTCAGTTCCCCACCAGCCAGAAGGACAACTGTGACCCACACTACCCCTCATCAAGCATAGAGTTCCCAGGAGCCTAGGAAAGAGGACACTGAGCCTCGAGACCCCAGCCAGACCCTCCCCGAGGTTTATCTCCAGTTGGAAGCAGAGGTGGCAAGGGAAGACTTATGACTGGAAAGTAGGTTCCAGATAAGAGAGAAAGAAACCAAGACAGAGACAGACAGAGAGGCCAAGAGAGCAAGCACTAGGCCCTCCGTGGAGTGACCAGTGGTCAACGTTCAGCACAGGTTGAGCAGGAGCGCAGGCGGCCAGAGAGGGGCGCCCTCCCCTGGTGTTTGCATTCTTGCTGTCTTCTGTGGCTGAGAGTAGCCATACAACAGCCCTCAGCCAAGATAGCCTTTCTGTGTCTTCACACAGATGCAGGAACTCCCAGGGATGAGTGCTCAGGAAGGTAGTGGATGGCAGAACCCTCCCCAGGACCTGGACCCTCTGAGGCAGGTGGCATTTGTCAGCTTGGGTTTCCTTCCTTCCCACCCTTTCCATCTTTCTCAGGCTCCTCCCAGCCTCTTCCACATTCCTCTCCCAGCGCCATGCTGACACCCTAGCTGCTCTGGCAAGGACAGCCTGTGATAAGAGGACCCCCATGCAGGGACACTGGGGCCTGCAGTTTCACGCGGCTGTGAAGTGCACAGGATGGAGTCTATAAAGTGCTGTGTGAAGCTTGCTGCAACTGAGTCACGTGGGCAGAGGGATGGGAGACATGCCGTGGATAAAGGAACGCAGAGCCAGCCTCCCCAGGTAGTGCCTTCTTTTAGAAACCGCCTGGGAGGAGTAGGGGGTGCTGATGAGCCCCAGAATAAAACAGACATAAGCATGTCCGATAATCCTCCATTCTCAATAGTATCACCTTTTGTCTTAGACTTCTTATGCAGCAGCTAATTCATCTGATTAATAAACGAGATGTGGAAAGCAGTTCACGGAAAAGCTCCTCTCCCGTCCCTGGTTAGGGGCTGCACGTGCTCTGTGCTCCCCAAATGCCATCTATGTAGCTAAAAGCTTGCATTCCTCTTAGAACCCTTCCAAAGGGCTCTCATTTCTCATCTGGCATCTCTGAGCCTCCTAACTTTCACTCTAAAAGTCTCGACTTTTTTACCCTTGATTGGTTTTTCCCTTTCAAAACAAAAGCTTCTTCAGGCCGTTGCAGTCCCACCAGAGAGATTCTCAAGCGCATTCTGTTCTGAAAAAACTCATCGTGAGGCTGATGGGAGCTTCTGCTTGGAGTGGGAGATGGGGAAGTAAGGGGCAGGCAAGTAGGGGAAGCCTTCAATCAACACTCCATCTGGGACGAGCATTTTGTGGAGGGTGTTTTGGAAATACTAGGCAAGGAAATGTGAATTTTTAAAAACAATAACAATAACAACACACACACCAAACAACAGAAGAAAACAGTATTGTTATCAAAAAGTGACCTCAATGGAATGGAACCTCATGGGTCTTGTGGGCACAAGCCCCAGGCCGGCATTCTTGTGGCCTAGCTGGGCAGTCTGCCCATCGGCTCTGGCAGCTCTGGGCAGACCCCACCACAGACTCAGCCCTCAGCCCCCTGGAGCCACTGCCCCTTTGTCCTCCCATCCAGGGAACCCTGTGGCCCTGAGAGCCCTCCTTCACTGCACTGTCAGTGCATGAGCGACCTCGAAGGGATGGCTACATCACCCAGGAAAGCCTTAAGCCAGGAGTAGGGTTTGGGCGGGGAGGGGAGCAGCCCAATTATCAGGCATGAGCACTAGGTCATGTTCATGAAGGCCAGAAACGTCCTCTGCAAAGCCAACCTTAGAGCTGAAATGAGCCCGAAGGCCTTCATCAGATCCTTTCTGTGACAATCTCCATTCCCAAGTGCAAGCTGCCTCTGAATTTGGAGTAACCACTTTTATTTGGAGAGCTGCAGGAAAGTGAATTGCTCACTTTTAACCTTGATATCTGTGCCTGCAGCTCCCATCTTGTTGCTGCCTTTTCCCAGTGGAATGCTGAAATTACAGACCTTTAAAGCCTTGGGAGGAGCCTTGGACCTCACCAGGCCAGCCTCTCCATCCTACAGACAAGCAACTGCAGTCTGACCTAGGGGACAAATGGCCTTGGCACCAAGACTCTCCCAGGCCCCACCCAGGCACTGTTGCTGGGACTTGCCTCTTGTTGCAGCTGGCTTGCCTGAGTTATTTTCTGTTCCCTTTGTAACGATTCTATTGTCACAATGGGTCTCACTCAGTAGAGTGCACCCCATGCATACCCTGAGGTCACCATGTTCTCTGCAGACAGAGAGTGCTTAATAAATAAGTCTTGATGCACAGGCATACAGAAACCTCATCTGAGGCCTCGGCCCGGTCAATTTGCTTTTCCCAGATGACCTCCGCTCCCATCCCTTAAAAGTGTCCTATGATGCTCCCCAGATGTTCTGCGGAAGCATCCAGGAGAACCAAGCCCCTGGGGCAGAGCGACAACATGCAGGCGCCAGGCCTTGCAAGCCCAGGATCTCGGAACTGTCTTTGAACAGAGTTGCCTCAGGCCAAATGCAAGTTTCTAGCATCTGGACACACAACACAGTCTCCGCAAAGCTGATTACAGAGGAGTGTCAGCAAAGTTCACGGAAAAAATATCTTCAGGAAAAGAGTGTTTGGCAGCTTCAGTGAGGGGTAAACAAGCCAACAGAAATTAAGCAGGAGGATCCAGGGCCACGTACCAGTAAAGCAGGGGCAGCTCATTGCAAAGCATTTGCATGTTCCGGGTCTTCCTAATACTTTAGCCAGGACAGAGGAAGACCTGCACGCGGACTAATAGGACCATTTTGGAAGATAATACGCATGGAGTTTAACCTCTTTAAAGTGCCCTTTTAAAAAACCTAGGTCACTAACATCTCCCATTGAATCATGAGATATAAAAAAGGCGCCAGATTCTGGCCATGTGGCAGAGTCCTGTCCCGGCTGTGGGACTGGTTCTGAACTGAAAGCTTGCAGGTGGCCTGGTCTCAGCACTGGCTGGATGAGGCCTGGACTCGGGAGTCAAAGGCCCAGGTCTAATCAAGATTTGCCTACCTCACTGTCATCTACGGAGGACATGTGGCAAGTGGTTCATCTGTAGGTGCCCTCCTTTCTCGCCTGTGGAATAGGATTTGCCCTGCCTGTCTCACAAACCTACTGTTTAGACTGAATGAGGGACACACGTTCATCCAGGGTGAAGCATGATCGAAAGTCAGGCAATACAATTTTATTGAACTGCACCGCTGATTGAAAAAAGTGATGCTCGCCTTACATGAAAAATTACTAAATTCTTTTTATCAGGTGGGCTTATTGCGACAAACCTACACACCCCTTGACACCCCCTCACTGGCTCCCAACACATAGAAACCACCCCAGATATTTTAAGTAAGAACTTAATACAGGAAATTGGGTGGCTACAAAACTCTTGCAAGGGCTGAGTGTTCATGGCTGGTCAGCCAGGACCAACTTCTAGAGCGCTGTAGAAATGACATAAGAGAGGAGCTTGGGCCCCTGGGGTGCCCCCTGGAGCTCTTCTGCCCGCACCACAATGAACTCTGCGAGACCAGGACCCAGGATGCTGGAACGAGAATGGTGCAAGTGCCGCTTGGCAAACACACAGCAAACAAATGCAATCTCATCTCTACCACATTGCTCCTGTTAAACAGCCAAAATGAAGCAGAAAAATAGCTCCACCTCACTTCTCCCTCCAAATCTCCCACCAAAACAATAATCTGATGGAACGTAATCCACATCTCGTACTTCAGCTGTAAGGCGTAGTAGAAATTTCATTTTTAGCTTTCTAAGCTCTGCAGCTAGAAGGAAGATGAGATGATGGCTGAGCAAACCAAACCTCAGTATCCACCCTTCTCAATGTTCACATAAACCTTGTGCTAGCTGGAAAGCTTTGAAAGCTTAGCTGTGGCCTCTATTATCAGGGCACGGGCTAAGGAAGTTCTCCAAAGCAGTAATCATGAAGTCCTCCACTGCCCAGATCACCTCACCTTGTCTTCCCCTATCTCCTGGGCAAGAGAGGACCGTGTATACCATGGATCCCTTCAACAGCTGAGAAAAACCTATGGATCCCATTCCAGAATAATACTTTTAAGTGCATAAAGTCAAACTCATAAGAGTACACAGGAAACCAATGACATTAATAACTGTATTTCAATGAGGCTGACTTCCTGTATAATTTTTCGTGTTTAATTTTACGTGCTGCTTTACTAGCACATTAACAAGGTGTTGCAGCATGTCTAACAGCAGTTGTAATGTTGAAAATATGATGAGTGTGGCCGGGCGCGGTGGCTCACGCCTGTAATCCCAGCACTTTGGGAGGCCGAGGCGGGTGGATCACGAGGTCAAGAGATGGAGACCATTCTGGTCAACACGGTGAAACCCCGTCTCTACTAAAAATACAAAAAATTAGCTGGGCATGGTGGTGCATGCCTGTAATCCCAGCTACTCAGGAGGCTGAGGCAGGAGAATTGCCTGAACCCAGGAGGCGGAGGTTGCGGTGAGCCGAGATCGCGCCATTGCACTCCAGCCTGGGTAACAAGAGCGAAACTCCGTCCTCCCCAAAAAAAAAGAAAAAAGAAAAAAAAAGAAAATATGATGAGTGTAAACAACATTCCAGGATATTGGCAATAATTGAATTACACTATGAAATTATCTTAATTCAATTGGTGGCAAAAGTCACAAGTTCTGCTAACACCATAGAAGTCTACTGCCTACATCCAAGAATGAAAGAAATGCTAAACTTCAGATAGAGATCAGTGAAAGTAAAGATGTATTTTTCCCAGCCAGGTTCATGAATGCCCAGAGGAATCCAGGTTAGGTGCCCCTAACTCGCATGTCGTTCCTTTTTGCATGGATGAGGCTGGCTGAAAGGAACCTGCTTGACTGGGGCTTCCTTCCTTTCCTTTCGAGGACTGGAGCAACCCACTCTTTGTACACTTTACTCCTGCTCCCATCCTGTTGGCCACACCCCACTCCACCGATGCTGGGAAATGTAGTTTCTAACTGGGCAACCACATGCCAGAAAAAACTCAGGAGTCCCTATGACTAAGAGAACAAAAGGGAGAATGAACATTGGGAAATAACTGGCCATGTATGCCACACTTGCTCACTTCATAAAAGTGCAAATAATGAAAAGCTCAAATCAGTTGAACCCCTTTGCATGGGACTTAAGGCAATTTGCCTTCTTTGTTTGGAAAAAAATGCTGCTGGCATTTCTCAGGCATTCTTTAAAGGTACTAATTATTGAAATAGATCTCTATGGCTCTAGCAGCCAAAGAACAAAGCTCTATTGTGGGTTCACGAGGATCTAGCTCTGGCCTGATTTGGTTTTCTGGCCAATTGAGCTGCCTCCCTTGAGAGCTGAGCTTCGGCTCTCAGGACATCTGAATCTGCATCCTAATCCAGACTCTACTGAATAATTTTTGTTATAGCTGACGGTAAAATTTTTAACTCCTGCTTTGTTTTGAGACGGTCTCACTGTCACCCAGGCTGGTGTGCAGTAGCGTGATCTTGGCTCACTGAAGATCTCAGCTCACTACAGCCTTGACCTCCTGGACTCAAGCGATTCTCCTACCTCAGTCTCCTGAGAGGCTGGGCCTACAGGCGCCCACCACCATGCCCCACTAATTATTTATTTATTTTTTGCTGAGATGCAGTCTCACTATGTTGCCTGGTCTGGAACTCCTGCGTTCAACTGAGTTCAAGTGACCCTCCCACCTCAGCCTCCCAAATGTTGGGGTTACAGGTGTGAGACACCATGCTGGGCTTCAGTCCTTTTATTTAAATTTTTCCAGAGAAGAAATGCTTCTTATATGGTCTGATATATAAGCTGTGAAGCTCTGGAGGAAATCCACATTCCCCACCCCTCTGCATGTATCTTTCAGGCAGAGATGCATGTTGGACCCCTGTGTGTGTTGGATGACTCCATATGTTTTGCGCTCTTCAGTTTTGATGTGGGGCCTTTCAGGGACTCTAAGTCAAGCTGCTCACCTCTGTGTTGGTGGCTTGGCTTCCAGAAGCGAGGGAATTCCAGAGACAGTGATGTGCTAGCCTCTACACTTTGATTCTCTTCTAAGAAACCTCAACTTTTAATCTTCTTAAGGGAATTAACAAGAGTGTCTGTGTCCATATCCCCCAGGAGGAAGTTCAGGGTGGGTGACATCCCCTAAAGCTACGATGCGGCCACAATAACAAGGAGAGACCCAGCCAAGGAGAGGAGAATCTTGGAGGCATCAATGTCAGAGCTACCGCTGCCCCTGAGGATCTGGGATAAGCTTTTCTAAGATAACCTGAAGATTTTCTGTATCACAATGTTTAGCAACATCTCAAAAATCAATGAGTTTGGAAGGATTATATAATCATTCCTACTGTCACTATCACTCGGGAGATTAGAATGATTCGACACTGCCTCTTGGCTGCACACATCTTTCATCATAAGCTCAAAAACTCTACACGATAATGGGTCACACCATAAAGTCATGAAGAAATTTTACTAAACAGAATTCTAATTTCATGAAAATGCCAAATAAGCACCCAGCTCAGCTTTTGGTCTTAACGTTTTCCCTCTCCTCTTTTTCACAGCTCTACTGTGGATTGCCTTAAAGGAAATTCTTTCCATGCTTTGCAAGGGACTCCTGCCAAAGTTTTAAGTTTGTGAGGTCCAACTCCACCTTCATAGTGTGATTTCTGAGCTTACTGGTCACGTGTTAGTTTAAGGTGCCCTCGATGTATGTGTTCTTTGTGTTTTATCTGGAAGATGCAGTTGAAATGCTAAATTGTGACTTTCAACACCAACTCCCCAGGTGTGCTCTGCCAGGGAGCCGGCACCCCCAGGGCAGACCAAGCACATTTTTAAGATGCCGAGTGTCAGAATCCAGGTCTGTGCTTGAGAGTTAGAGAAGAACAGATTTTACACGACTAATTGGATTCTTTTTATTTTTTAAGGACCATATTGGAAAAATCTATTTATTCATGGCTCAAACCACGTAATAATGTTTCCTAGGAATAATAATGGTAATGACATTACCCCTGTTGCTGGCCAAGCATCGCATGGTGCCTTTTATGTGCTTTTTATCAATGGATCCTCGTACTACCCCATGATTTATTTTCTCCATTTTATAAATGAGGAAAATAAGGTTTAAATGATTTCCCAGGGTTTTATAGCTAATAAATGGCAGAGCCAAGATTCCAAACCAGTTCCATCTCATTCTAAGGCCCATGCTCTAATGACTGTTTTGTTTTGTTTGCTCGTGAATCTGCACCAGTTCCTCTGTGGGTCGATAGTTTGCAAATACAGAGGACCGCCCAGATCAGTCTTAGCTAAACACAGTGCATTACTTCTCTTTTGTCTGGTTGAGAGTGATGTCTAAGAAGATGTCTCCAAAGACTGGAGACAAATGAGACGAACCATATGCTATACCTAGACCAGTACTCAGTTCGAACAAGCATCCAGCAGAAAGAGTTACTTTTCTTATTTATATTATTATTTCAGCCCTCCCAGTAACCCTCAATCCCAACCAATGCAATTTGCAAGGAAGATTGGCCTGCGGCAAACACTGCGTGCCTGGCTCTTCTCTTCATGGACTTTCCAAATTGTTTTTTCTAGCCTTTCTCGAGCAAGATTCTAAGACTCCTAGATGTAAGGTGAAACTGAAATGGGTTTTTAAGAGATGTCCGTAATGCAGACACACAGGAGAATGGAGACATGAGCCATAGTGTGTCCAATGCCTTTTGCCTTTCTGCATCCTGCTGCCTCCCCAGGTGACATTTCTCAGACTGATGTCCCCGAGGAGGCTGTCTTTGAGATGGGCTGGCTGTGGGGCTCACCAGTGGGGCCAGAAATCCTACTGAGCCCCTGGAAATTGTCCCTGTGGGGTTAAGTCCACTGAGTTAAAGCTTAAGTCAAATTTCCAAACTGCTTTTTCTAGGAAATCGTAGCCCAAGGAAAGAGGAAATGCAGAGGATGTCTTTTAAAATAGTAGCTAAATCATTGAGCATGCAAGTATGAGATTAGCAGTGAAGATAAGAGTCAAATATGCATTCTCTCGGCTCCCTCCTCTCTCTTCTTTCTCCTCTGCTCCTCTACCGAAAGAAGAAAACCGAAGAGCTGGCCAGGCATTGAAAAATGTAGCCTGCACGTAGAGAAGTCACACAGAGAAGTCAAAGGATCTTGCTAGCACTGAATATCTGAGCAGAAATTCAAATGCTGTTGACTTAACAGAAACCAACTGTGTTTTTTTATGAACAAATCTAAATCATACCAGATACTTCAGGGCTGGATTTGCAGAGAGGCCCCAAGACCTTTTCTTTGACAGAGCCACCGCTTCTTGGTGCGCGGTGTGCTCCTGTCTGTGGCCGCCTCCGCCCTGCCCCAGCACGCAATGCTAGGTCGCGGGCTTGCGCGAAACAATTCCCGAGGTGTTTGTTTGACATGTTTTATTCTTTTGTTCCTCTAAGGAAAGAACGTACATTTTAATTTTAATTTCTGCATTTACCTCAGCTGGCTTGGTAGGTCTGAGCTACAGAAACCAGGCCAGGTTAGTACTTGTTTGGAAGATACACAGACACAGCCAGCATAGAAAACCCACGTGGGGCAAAGCGTGGCTGGGGTCTCACATCCCTGATTCAGAGTCTCCATGAGCCTCAGAAGTGTCAGGGCCTAATCGTGGCAAACAGAAGATAGTTACAGGGGACGCTGTTCTGGCATGGCTATCGGGACTGGCAGGTGGCAGTCTGAGAGTCAGGGAACTAAAGGTGCAGGCACAAGAAAGGGTCTCATTTCCCTTTAGGATCTTTGGAAGACCTGAAAAAAAAAAAAAAAAAAACACCTGATTTCTTAGTCTGACCCCAAAGTAGAGGCATGGTCTTCAGTTCACGCAGAAACAAGCCCGGGGTGAAAACCATTCTGGGGAAGGCCTGGCAGGAAGCTGGTGACTCATCTCACCTGCCCCAGAGGTCGAGTGACCAGAAACACTGTCCTCCCACCTGGCAGGGCCGTCTGGCGGCCAGGTCCCACAAACCTCTCACACACTCCACATTCTTTCCAGAATGGACCCAGCTCTGCGTGCTGCGGGGGAACCTCCTGCTTACCAAATAATCTGACTGTTGCCAGATGTGGGCAGCTGGCCAGCTTTTACATAATTCAGGCTTTTCTCTGCTCAAGTTGCTACAATTTAAAGGAGCCTTAGAAGTTGTGTTTTTATCTCCTCTCTACCTCCTCCCCACCGCCCTTCCTGATTTTCTTCATCTCAGCCACAAACTCACCCAAATACGTGGAAAAACATTATTGTGTGTGGTGTATGTCAGTACCTACGGCTGGAAATAACAAGACCATGCATTTCCCTACGGTTGCTAAAAATGAAAATTAAAATGACTCTGAGGATTGCTGCCTGCTTCCTGCTGCCCAGGCCTCGTCTTTCAGACACGTCTCCCCAGGTTTTCAGTTCTGAAGGACCTCATCAGGAAACCCATGCTTAGGAATGTGAGACGGAGGATGCGGAGCTCAGCATGATGGGAGCTGATTTTCTTGTCACCAGAAGTCATCTTTTATCATGGAAAGTTACTCTTCTCCTGTAGGAAGATAGAAGCACTGCACAAGAGCCCAGTAACTGAACACCAACCAATTCATATTTTGAAGTCAGGGCTGAGGTGGGACTTTGTTGCTGACAAAGCAGGGTCCTAAGTTCCGGGAATTTCACTTCCCATTTCATTCCTGCACTCTAGTGAGGTAGTCACATTGCTTTTCTTGAGGGTTCAAACCATGCCTGCTCTTGTCATCTGAAAGGCTTCTGGGCAATGGAAGCAACAACTGGGCTTTGAGACAGTCACACTTGCTAGAGCACACATGTTCAGAGATCTCAGAGGATGGCAGACTCAGCCTCCCTCTCTCTCTCTCTCTCTCTCTCTCTCTGTCACACACACACACACACACACACACACACACACACACCTCTGTTGGTTCAGCCTCTCCCTGCTGAATGAAATGTCAAAGCCCCTGTTGTTGCCTCAACTTTCTGTCCTCATAGGTGGAAGTAGCCATCAGAATGTGCTACTCATACATGGGGAAGAGCCTGTGCTGGCGCCCGTGGCTCAGCAGGAAGAGACTCACATGGCCATGGGGAAGGCTAAGGCTCAGAGTGGGGATGCAGAGAGCAAGGGGCCCAGGTCTCAGCCTCATCTCCGCCTCTCACTGAGCAGATTCCCACCATCCTGTACTCCACCTCCTGGTCTCCAGGGAATGTCGCTGTTCTTCACAGGGCTGACCCACCATGGCGCTGGCTCAAGGAAAGCACGTGGTAAATATTGCCCTTCTTGTGACTGCTGGTAATGATCATCGTGGCTGTCTCACCATAGTTCTGCCACTGCTATTACCGGTTTGGGCAAATCACAGCATCCTTCAAGCCTCTTCCTTCTCCTCTAGAAGCGAAGAGTAGTAATATGGCCTCACTCAGACCTTTTGAGTCTGTAATGAGGCCTGGAAGAAAGAACGTTTTGTAGCCTCCAAAGTGCTGCCCCCATGCAAGGGAGGGCCCAGCTCATGCTGATCCCAGATGGGCAAACATGGAGGCCTCTGGCCACTTCAAAGTGTGAACATACAGGCAGTACTTGCCTTGTATGCACCCCGCACCTAACACTGGCCATGAAATTTTCTTTGAGTTGTTTTACAATTGATAAATAATTCACTGATAAGTCATCGTGACCATTTCCTTCAGTTTGGCCAAGATTAAAACCATCTCTACCTGCTTTCAAAACCCACGCACATTTTAGGAAGCTGAAACGTCTTCAGAAAAATTGTCTTTGGGTCTGCGTTTCTGGAGCATGTGGATCTGAGCATCCGTTTCTGGAACAGGCCTCGAAGCTGGAGGGAGAGGCTTCCTTCCAGACCAGTCACCAGTAGGAAGGCTGAGGAGCAGCCCCAAGATGGACTCAGCTTGATTTTGCAGGCTAGTTTCAGACTATATGCAGGGGGATGTGTTTGAGTTCAGGATATTTCTACTCTGGGGGTCAACCAAGCACAGGAAGAAAGGGAAAGGATCGCATGCAGAAGCCAGTCCACAGACCAGCCTCAGTCAATACTACCATGTTGAAAAGTCCCAATGGCCACTCCATGATGATAAGCACACTTCCTTAATCAAATTTCACCTGTTTACAGATCCAGATTTGCCTCATACAGAATAAGTGGCCACAAGTGGACACTGTGATAGGCACATGCTCTCCCATTTAACCCCTAGAGCTGCCCAGGGAAACTGTGGTGATTATTTCCCATCTACAGACAGATGGATGACCTAGCATTGGGCTGGAGGCTTCCGCTAGCAGGTGGATGTATGTGCCATCCTTCCATGCCTAGCTTCCAGAATTAGGGGGCCCTGTTTTCGGTCCCCCTGCCTTGCCTCTTCCAAATCACTTTTTAGGAAAGTCTAAGGGGAATTCCAAACTTACCAAAGTGTGGTGACAGTTTCTTCACCATTTCTTCTTGGATCCACCTAAGAATCCAACCTCTGTGCTGAGTGTGGTGCCCAGTGTAACCCTGGGGTAACCTGGAGAGGAAGGTGGAGACACGACCACCTAAAAAGAGAACCTGAACTTGCTTTGCCAACAGAGACAGGATTTAGATGAAGCAACACACGCCTCTCTGAAAGCATCTTGGGAGACAGAGTGTGGGAGGAAGAACGCGGGTGTGAGCCCCGGCTGGTCTAAGCATGGAGCCTGGGTCACCACTCACTGACTACGCCATCCCGAACTGCAACCTGTGCAATGCAGATAACACCGACCCTTGAAGCAACTGGAAGGCTTAAAGGTGATAATGTGTGTAAAGGTCCTGGCTCATGCTAAACCAAGAATAAATGGTGATTTTTATTACCTATTTTAAAAATATTGGAGGCTGTGGTGAGTTACAGTGACTTGAAGTTGGGGGTTGTTTGTTTTAACCAGCAAATACTAGTTGTTTCCATCTTCCATGTGAAAGATGTGTTTAAAATATATGCATGCCTTTATGTGCCCTCCATAGAACTGAAGAAAATCGAGTTTTTCTGTAATGGGGAAGAATCTTGCTGCAGCTGGGGGCAATCATTCTGAAATTGCAGGCTTGTCATAGATCAGTGTTTAGAGCTCACCTGGGGAGCCCTGCAGACCGAAGGATGTGCATCAACCCCTGCAAGGAAGCAGGTTTTGTTTTAAAGAAATCTCTGATGTCAGAGTATTTTACTAAGGTTTGCTTTTACTTATCAAAGCAGATCGGAACTCTGTGCAGGGGCTGGCTGTGTTCCCAGTGGGGGGCTAGCTCCCAGGTAATCAAGTTTTGTTTATTCTTCCTTTATGATGCACATTCATTTTCCCCAAGCAGAGGGAAAGTGGTGCCTATGGCAGAAGCCCAATTCAGCTGAACCCAAGACCAGGTTGGACCTTTATAATCTGACTGAAGTCAGAACACCTTAAAGTCGTCTTTCTCCCCAAATTTATTTGCAACCCTGAGCATTTGAATTATTCTAAAGGAAAGGGAAGTGGAAAGGCGGGAGGGGCAGAATTAGCCCCTGCTTTTCTCATTAACTCCTTATGACGGTTTAGAGGAGATTTGTCACAAATCTTAAAGAAAAACAGATACATTTAGTTTGGTCCAAGACAATACGTTTCTGAGTTTACACATTTAGGGGAGGAGTCTTGGTTTGACTGTGGGTGATTAAGCTCTGTGTTAAGACCAACCCCCCAGTGCCCCACACCTCCCAAAGTTCAGGGCAGTGTCCTCAGGTCCCTGGAACGCCAGCAGCCCTTAGCAAGCAGCAGTCTGATGAGTGGAGTGTAAAGGAGCCAGAAACATACGGATTGCATTTCCCTGAGAAAATAGATCACTTGAAAAAGGAAGGGGCAAAGTGCTTGGGAAAATGCATGATGGATTTTGTCAAGGCCAAAAAGGATGTAAACTACTTCAGATATTCTCTAGATGCCACATGTGAGCAGGCATTTCAAGCAGCGCACTCTGTGTGGGGGTGTGTATAGGATCGTGCAAGCCTTGGGAACTTCACCAATACCATGTCCATTTGTGCATCCTCGAAGGCTCTGTAAGTGGTTTTGCAAACAGTCAAAAAGAATATACACAGACAAGTGCCGACTGTTATCAAAGGAGGAAACGAAAATTTCATTCATTTTCCTTTGTAAGAAAGATGCCCTTCCCTTTTTCTAATGCTCTGAGTTGAAAAATATCAAATGGGAAAATCAGTGCAAAGGTTTTCTATAGACTTTTGGCTAATTTTTTAAGATGCTTAAAATTATGTGGCTGTAAACACATCCTCCTTTAACCAAGCCACATTTTGGCGATCTTCCTAAAGATTGTTGTCAGAATGGGTGAAAGAAGAGCCCCAAAACATGCTCCTCACAGCCAGCTTGCCCAGAGACAGGGAGATGGCAAAACTCTGCCCAATGACCCTCCTTTCTCCCAAGGCTGTGTGCCACCTCCCAGCCAGTGTTCCCAGAAACAGGGAAGGCTTCCTTTAAGCCTACCAGGCTGGTCCTGACCCAGGCCCTCATGATCTTCTGGGCAGTGAATCACCTACAGCATCATACTCAGGCTTTGGCAGAGCCTACAGGGTGTGGAACCTGGGAGAGCAAACCAGATGTGCCGGTGAAGCACAAGCACCCTCAGCTTGCCTGTCCCAGCCAGGTCTTCCCAGCCCGCCGGGACAGGCTCACCTCTTCCTATTTCTTGTTCACCCAGGAAGCCCCATCTCCCTCCATCCTCTCTGTCTCACTCTACATCTGTCTCTTTCTCTCACTCGCTCTGTCTCTTTACCTCTCACTGTCTCTTGTCTCTCTGTCTTTATCTATCTCTTTCTCTTGCTTTATGTCTTCCTCTCTCTCTATTTCTTTATCTCTAGCTCTCTCCATACCTCTCTCTACTCTTTCTCTCTACTCCTCTCTCTCTTTCTCTCTCTCTCTGTCTCTCTCCTGCCATGCAGTGTGGCCTGAGTCAGGATGGGTATGAACCTGTTCTAGGACTCAGAATGAGGATTCTCCAGCACAGGCTTTGTGGGTAACATAAGTGGCCTTTCATCCTCCCTCAGCTGACTGTCACATCTTACTCTTCCATTGGACCAAATATTGGGTGGGAATAAGGGGTGACAATTTATTAGATTCCCTCAAAGGGTCCTGGAGCCTTCCTCCTTGAAAATCTCAACTCCACCCGCAAAGCATCCTGACAAGGCCTTCACCGGGGTTTGCAGCCAATCCTAACTTCTCAAGTCCCTGCTCTTCCCATTCCTTTAGTTCACTGATATCTACGTCTCCTTCTGCCAGCACATGGGAAGATGACGCCTCCCCACCCATTTGAAACTGGGCCTCGGTCATGTATGTCTGCTAGAAGGCAAACAGATCAATGCATCTCCTGCAGCACAGCACGCCCATGGCCCCTGCAGCATGGACCATGCACTGGCAGGAGGGTGGCATGCAGGTGGCACAGAACAAGAACCATACACTCTTTCTTTAAAGCACCAGACACTGAAGGTTTTGGGTTTTAGGGTCATTTGGTCTCTGTTGCAACCAACCAACTCTGCCATTGCAACATGAAGGCAGCCATAGGCAATGCATGAACAGAGGAGCATCGGTTCCAATAAAACTGCATTTACAAAAGCAGGCCAGGAGGCAGATGGCCCCTGGACCAGTTCTGGACATAGGGAATGGCTGCTCTAGAGTTATCCAGGCCACAGGGGAATTTCTGTACATTAGAAAGGAACCCTGACAGCTTTCAGGCACTGAAACCAAGGGGCTGTTTGTTATCACAGCATAACTTAGCCTGCCCTGACTTACACAGGTTCCTCTTTTGTCTCACTCAATCCTAAATTTCTGCATTTCAACTCTGATGTCATTTGTTTAAAATTCACACATCTTTATTTGTTACCTGTTTCTTCTCAAGCCTCTCTAGCTCCCCTGAGGTGCATATTTTTTTTCTTTATTATAGACATGGGTCTGTACTTATGGTTAACATAAATAAATTGGCTTTTATTTCCAGCAAAGATCAAAGATCAAAGAACATAATTTGAAGAAGGGAATAGCAAACACAGATATAAGAGAAATACTTTATGTACAACATGGTGACTATAGTTAATAACAATGCATTATATTATTTTAAACACTGCTAAGGGAATAGACTTTAAGTGTTCTCACCACAACAGAAGAATGTCAGACAACGCTATGTCAGTTAGCTCAATTTAGTCATTCCACGATATATATTTCAAAGCAACATGTTATAGACAATAAATATACGCAGTCTTTATTTGTCAACTAAAATAAATAAATAAAAGGCATAAGAACAAAAAAATACTTTAAGTCCAATAGTCTGAAATGCTTTAGGTCTAGAGTAAAGGATAGATAATGAATGTGTGTTTATTCATCTTAGGTATTAGAAGGAAAGGGGTGTTTACAACTCCTTAATACATTTGAAATATAAAACCATGGAAGAGAAGAGCGTACAGACTTCTCGAAAAATTGGAAAAAAGTATCAACCTGTAGCCTTAAATGGCGAGTTTCTCAATTTATAAGGAAAGAAACAGGAGGAGAGAAATATGGTACCTCAGAAGTTATTTCAAAAGTCGGATCTTCCTCTCGAAAGCTGTGCATCTCAGAAACAACTGGAAGATTTCAGGAAAGAAATAAAAATCCCCCTCCCTTTCAATGCAATAACCTTACATTCCCAGCAGAACACAAACCACATGTTGGTGCTGTGAATAAATTCTGAAAAGCATCTGAGGGTAAGTGTTTAATTACACTTGGCATGGCTACACCTTTTTACTCTTAAGACAGGAAATCCCCAGACTGTTAAGTAGGTTCAACCCCTCAGCAGAACAAATAAGAGCCTTTCTGGCTGCCCCTCCAGGATAGTCGGAATCAACTTCATTTCTAGGGCAACAGTAGCACAAGAATCCCAAACGTCTTATTACAGGACTCCCCACAGTCCCAGGCCAAGTGAGCACCCCAGAAAGTCCTCAACAGCACCAAAGGATTAAAACTATTTCAGGCTAAGCCCCACATCTGCCTCGGAATGTTTAAAGCAGCTTGGTAACTGAGATTGCCTGCCCCAGATTCCCTTCCAGACATGCTGAAATTCTTATCTGGGGTAACACTGTGGTCTCTGCATGAGAGGTAGGGGCCAGTGATTATAGGTCCAGACCCAGGCAGATTACGAAGTAGCTACAACATCGTGTGTCTCAAATTCTTTTTAACATATGCTACCTATAAATGACTCAAAATCTCATTTCCTCCTTCAAAGTGTATTAAATATCAAAACAAATTTTATGACTAAAAACCTACTCAAGCAATGACAAAGTTCCAATCTGAGTTGGCCATTGTCTCACTACTCCATTCTTGAGAATCACTGAGCTAGAATTTCTGGCTCCTTTCTTATTAATGGTCTAGGCTTCATACATCTGTTTTCCAAATCAACTTGTATTAGTCCATTCTCACACTGCTATAAGGAACTACCTGAGACTGGGTAATTTATGAAGAAAAGAGGTTTAATGGACTCACAGCTCCAGAGGCCTAACAGAAAGCGTGACAGGGAGGCCTCAGGAAACTTACAATCATGGTGGAAGTGAAGGGGAAGGAAGCACGTCTTACCATGGCAGAGCAGAGAGCCAAGGGGCAAGTGCCATGCAATTTTAAACCATCAGATCTCGTGAGAACTCACTCACTATCATGAGAACAGCAAGGAGAAAATCTGCCCCCATGATCCAATCACCTCCCACAAGGCCCCTCCTCAAATTTGACATGAGATTTGTGTGGGGACACAAATCCAAACCATATTACTACCCAACTATATTATATCCATTTATTCATGCAACAAACACGTATCAACTGTCCACTACCCACTAAGCTGGGTACTAGGTGTTAACAAGATAAAGAGGAATAAATCATGACCCTTGCTCTAGAAGAATATAAAGAGACAATTTTAATATAGAAAATTATATGTTGAAGTCATGTGCAGGGTAAGAGTTAGGAGAGTCACATGTATCCTGAAGGTGGTGGAGTAGGGTGGGTGTCACCCAGAATAACAAAGTCTATCCCTCTCTCCACCTCCTATGCAAACCTGCTCACCAACCCCTCATTCAAAAAAAGTAAAAATTAAAAAGTTTCATAAAAGCATTGAAGCTTAACTATCTTGATTGTTTAATCCAGTTTACCCAAATTTACAGTAGAGAAAGTTGAGGTCTGTAAAGATCAGTAACATGCCCACAATCCATGGCTGTTAGCAGTAGAACAGGGTTAAAGAGAGTGTACAAGCCGGGCGTGGTGGCTCACGCCTGTGGTCCCAGCACTTTGGGAGGCCAAGGCAGGCAGATCACAAGGTCAGGAGATTGAGACCATCCTGGCCAACATGGTGAAACCCTGTCTCTCCTAAAAACACAAAAATTAGCTGGGTGTGGTGGCATGTGCCTGTAATCCCAGCTACTCGGGAGGCTTAGGCAGTAGAATTGCCTGAACCCAGGAGGCAGAGGTTGCAGCGAGCTGAGATCATGTCACTGCACTCCAGCCTGGCAAAAGAGCGAGACTTTGTCTGAAAGAAAAAAAAAAAAGAGTGTATTCTGAATAACTGCTTCCCCCATTCCAGTTATCAATTCTGTATAACAAACCACCACTTATTTTGCTCATAAATCTGTGATCTGGGCTGGGCCTGGCAGGAACAGCTCATCTCTAACCTATGTGGCACCAGCTGGGATCACTCACAGGAGCTGGTAGCATGTCTCAGACATCTCGCTCTCCTGGCCAGTAAGGCTGTGCTTGCTGTTGGCTGGGGAGTTCAGCTGGGGATTTGGACTGTGTGCCTGGGCTCCTCCCCATGCAGGCCTCTCCACAGAGCTTCTTGGGATTCCTCAAAGCATGGCCCCTGAGATCCACATTCAGATTCACGAGACAGGAAACAGAAGCTGAAAGTTTTTTAAGGTCCGGTCTCAGAACCAGGCACAGCATCCCTCCTGCCGTATTCTACATATCAAAGCAGCACAAAGATTCAAGAGGTAGGGACATAGACCTCACCTCTCCGTGAGTGGAATGGTACAAATTCTTTTTTCGATCCACTGCATCTGCCCAAGCAATTTTGCATTTTGATGGACCTCAAAGATTTAGTTCAAAGAAACAGAAACGAATTGCAAGAATAATGGCCTTTGGCATCTGTACTCTGTGTGCTGTGGGCTGCTGTACTCCTTCGAAGGGTTTTTAGGCAGCAGTCCACTGAGGAAGGCAGAAGGGGAGGGGCAGAAAGAGATGAGCCATTTCCAACCAATGAAGTCACCCACACACCTCTCAGAACCGTGGTGCCTACACTTTGCTGCAAATGAGAATAACCTGGCACCCTTCATGAATATGCAGATACCTAGAGCCACCCCACATCTGTGAACTCACCATTCCCAGAGGGGCTCAGGAAACTCTTTTTAAGAAAGCCCCTAGAGGATTGTGAAGCTGCCCTGCAGCCAGCACCTGTCTGCAAATGCAGACTTTGGAACCTGCTCTCAAGATTGCTGGCAACTGCACTGCATATTTTTACAGACATTTAAAAAAGGAAAATTGAGTTCCAGCCCTCTACCCTCTCCCATTTATGATTTCCACTGCAGTTGTGGGTAATAGTCATAAGATACAGAACTGACAGAAATGTATGAGTTCTGTATTTTTCTATTTCTTGCCCAAGAGCTCCATGATGGGAAATACCAGGACAACTGAGGCACAGTGAGAGCCCAGGAGAGACCAGCACAGATTCAGGATCCAGGTCCTCTGTGCTCTGAGTGTCGGCCTCCTCACTGACCAGGATCTGAGGCCTCGTGCAGTGGCTCACGCCTGTAATCCCAGCACTTTGGGAAGCTGAGGCAAGAGGATGGCTTGAGGGCAGGAGTTCAAGACTGCCCATCTCTACAAAACATGCAAAAATTCGTTGGGTGTTGTGGTGGTATGCCCCTATAGTCCCAGCTAACCAGGAAGCCTGAGGCGGAATCATCACTTAAGCCCAGGGAGTTGAGGCTTCAGTGAGCCATGATCTCACCACTGCACTTCAGTCTGGGCAACAGAGGAAGACCCTATCTAGGAAGGCAGGCAGGTAGGCAGGCAGGAAAGTGTCTGATAATCACCTGTCCCTCAACAGTGATAGCTACCGTTACACGATCCTCAAATGACATGAATTTTTCCTCTAGTTCCCCTGATTTAGAACTGCAGCCCCCTCAGCACTTTGCTTCCTTGCCCACGTGGGCATTCTGCAAGGTGAGCTCTATCTCTGTTTCTACCTGAGAAGATGGAACAGGCAAGTGCATTTAACAGGGCTAAGAACAGGTGATCCCTAAGCAGATCAGAGCATGTCGGCAAAAGCTGCACCGGTCAGCCTCCTATCTCAGGGATCTGAGGCCAGGAGAATGCACAAAGGAGTGTTAGCAGGGCAGGATGGGACACTGCAGGCAGCCTCCATGGACCCAGGCAAGAGGAGGCTCTGGCCGAGAGCTCTTCAGCTTCCATCAAGGGTCAACACCTTACCCAGATAATCATTAAGACAGCTGGGCCCCAGACCAAGAATTGACAGATGAAGACATGGAAGGAATGTCATATTCCATAAATATACCATATCTCAATAGCATTTCAAATTGAGAGAAAGAAGAATTATTCAATAACAAATCCTGGGATAACTGGAGAGCCATTTGAAGAAGAAGAAAAAATAACCCCAGTGCCTACACCCAAATAAAATATAGATCAAAGTTTTTTTTTTAATATTTTAATTTTTTAATTAAGATGGAGTCTTGCTCTCGCTCAGGCTGGAGTGCAGTGGCGCAATCTCAGCTCACTGCAACCTCCACCTCCTGGGTTCATGCAATTCTCCTGCCTCACCCTCCCGAGTAGCTGGGATTACAGGCACCCGCCACCACGCCCAGTTAATTTTTGTATTTTTAGTAGAGACAGGGCTTCACCATGTTGACCAGGCTGGGCTGAAACTCCTGACCTCAGGTGATCTGTCTGCCTCACCCTCCCAAAGTGCTGGGATTACAGGTGTGAACCACCACACGTGGCCAAGATCAAAGTTTTAAATATAAAATAAAACCAAACAATGAAGAAAACTGTGGATTTTAAAGTAAGGTTGGGTTCTGGAAGCCCTTTGTAAGCATAACACAAGGTCTAAAGGTCATGGAGAGAAACAGTGGTAAATAATTTGTATAAAAGTGCCAAATGTCTACACAACACGTGATGATGATGGTGACAGTGACTTTAATGCTGAAAACAAAAAAATCAGAAGAAACTCGACAGGCTGGAAAAATATTTGCAATACCCGTTTCAAGGCACTGACTTCCAATATACATATGCAAATCTATATTTAGTAAACACACAGGAAGTTTTTGAAGGACATAAATATTAATCTTAGCAATTTTTGCTACCTCTGAAAGAGACTGAGAATGAGGTTGAATTTAGTGTTTTTCTTTTTTTAATTTCTGTCTTTCTGGACTAACTCCTGATTTTGTATGTTACCTCTGTAACGAAAAAACAGTAACAAGTGGTTCCCTAAAAGCCTTTGGCTGCTGGAGTAAAGCTGTATGGTAACTTTCTAGGCTCCTGGTAGCTGGGGGGGGACAGCATTTTGAAGCAGGGACCTCTTACACTCCTGAAATCACATCTTGTAGGCAATCACAGCTTTCCAGCACGGAAGAAAAAATACTTTGAAAGGCTTCATGTAACTATTTCATTTAATCATGGCTGGGTACAAACTAGAGGAATATGAGTATTCCAAGTTTTTCAGCCTTGCAGAATTACTCTTTCTTTTTAAAACCAGCTAAAGTAGCTCAGGCCCCATGTGCGGGACCACAACAGGTCACACCGTTCTCTGAGTGTGCCAGAAGAAGCGCCCTGGTCCCATGGCTGTCCCCACTCCAGCTCCTCACTGCTCCAGGACTGTCCCCACCCCCATTCTGGCCTTCTCTCAGATATCACCCTCTCCCCAGCTGCTCCACAGCCTGGCCACAGTCTCCTCTCTGGTGTGCAGGGTACAGGTTACCTGCGATCACCTGTGACTGTGTGCCCTCCCAGTCTTTGGAAGGCTCCCTTTCTTTGGGGGATCCCTTTTCCAGTTCCTCTAGAGGTGAGCTCTGCTGGTGATCCAAATCACCCTTGGAACTTTGGAAAATGGAGATCCACTCTCTGGGAGAAAAAAAAGGAAGTTAAAAGCAAGGCTTTTTTATTGTTTATAAACTTCGCTTAGGTGTAATTGATGTGCAATCAACTGTACGTCTTTAAAGATTATATTTTGATTGGTATATACATATATATGCATACACATACATTATATACACACACACACACACATATACATACATACCTATACACACACACATATACGCTCATGAAAGTTTCACCACAATCGAAGACTGTGTTTTTCCATCACCCTGAGAGTTTCCTTGTGCCCCTTTGTAATCCATCTCTCCCTGTATTCTCTGTTCCCTGGTCATCTCTGACATGCTTTCTGTCATTATAGTTTGCATTTTCTAGAAATTTATAAAAATGTAATCATCCTCTTTAACCAGGTCCTTTTTAGTGCCTGTCTTCTTTCTCTGAGCATAATTATTTTGAAATCCCTTCATGTTGCTGAATGAACTAATCATTCATTCTTTCTTATTGCCAAGCAGCGTTTGATTGTATGAACAGACCACAATGTGTTTATTTATTCGCCCACTGGTGTTCAAGAAATAAAGCAATCTAGACAAGAAAAAGATCCCTCTATACCAATAGAAGAAGGAAAAAAGATATTTTATTATTGAATAAGTATTACCATATTTACATGTATGTGAGGTAGCCTGAAAATGACTACAAATTTGGGGGGCGGGGAAGCTGGCACTTTTTCTGATGCATGAGAGAAGAAAGAACAGTAAGTTCTCTTATCTTCAAGACTAAATAATCACTCCATACACAGTCTCCTGTACATTTCCTGCAAGAAAGCCTTGAACTGATTTTGGAAGATTCACTTATTTGACTGGACCTGAGAAGCAGCCTCACATTGAAAACACTGGAGATTGGGCTCAATCCCTGAGAGATAGCTCTCTACTCCACAGATCAGAAAAAGATTTGCTACGTCTCCAAGAAGACACCCTAAGAAAAAAGGGGAAAAGAAAACAGTCTCTTTTCATTTTATAAATGGAGAAAATAATTTTCATTTACCCTTAGAGAGGACATTTGTGTGGCGCCCTGTTTGGGGCTACTTCAAATAAAGCTGCTATGAACACTCATGCCCAAGGTTTTGGCCTGGCATACGTTTTTGTTTCTCTTGTAAAGACTTAGGAATGGAAAGACTGGGAGTGGATCAGATCTTAGGGTATGTAGATGTTTAACTTTTAAAGAAACTGCCAAAATGTTTTCCAAAGTGATTGTACCATTTAACATTCCTTACCAGAAGTGCATGAGAGTTCCAGTTGCTCTACATCCTCGTCAGCCCTTAGCATGCTCAGTCTCTTTAATTGTAGCCAATCTAATGGGTATTTAATGGGTGCCTAGTGGTAGCTTATCTTTACTTCACTGATCTTTACCTGATACAAATTATGTTCAGCATCACCTCATGTGCTTATTAGGGATTTGTAAGTGATTTACAAACCTTCTCTAAGTGTCCAAATCTTTTTCCTTTGAATTGTCTGCATTTTTATATTTGACATAGGAATTCTAATACATTCTCTACACAAAACCTTTATCTGATATTTTCTCCTACTCTGAGGAGACTTTGCCTGCCCTTAATAGTGCCTTTAGAAGAAAAAAATTAATGTTGATGGAGTACAATTAATAAAAATTGAAAGTGATCTCTAACAATTAAGAAAAACTGTATTTTTTTTCTTTGGAAGAAAAAAGTTAATGATGAACTTTTTAAATAAAAATTAAAATTAAACTTCTGACCTCCAGAACTGTGAGAAAATAAATTTCTGTCATTTTAGGTCACTAAGTTTGTGGCAACTTTTACCACAGCTGCAGGAACTTAGTACACTCACTGGCTTGGGTCTGTCCTTTGTGTGGGTAGTTCAGGGTTGAGGCTGTGTGGATTTGTACACAGAATTAAGAGGGGTCCCCTTTCTTGGATTTTCCCTCTGTGATTATCTGCTCCCTTTTTAATCTTTGGGGGCTCCCTTTTCTAATTCCTCTAGCAAGAAGAATGGAGTTTCCATTAAAGTTTTAGGGACTCCATGACTGGGATCCACTGTTGTGTGAGGTCATTTCTCCAAGTTTTGACTCCACTCTGCAATCTGCCTGTTCTTGTTTAATTCTCAAAATCCTCAAATCATTGTTTTGTATTTGGCCCAGTTCTTAATTGTAATTACCAAGTGGGGGCAGGGGCATAGCGGGTTTATGTGCCTGATGGAATAGGAGCCTCCCTCTTCCCTGAGCCTGTCAAGGTGAGCACGTTGCTGTAGAACATGTCCAAAGCAAACCTTTGTACAAGTTGTTCAACTCTGCGGTCTTTCTTGAAATTCTTAGCTTGGGAGAGATGGAGGGCAAGTGGAGAAAATGTCAGATTCAACCAATGCAACGGGATAATTGTAAGTCCTTCGTTCTTTTTATCAATGTGCAGTGTACAACATTACTTTTGCTAACAACTGATTAATCAAGAAAATAGCAGACTATTTTGGAGTAAGCAAGAATGACTAACCTTGAACATCAATTCATTCCACAAATCCTGTGCCCCAGGCAGCATGCTTGGTGTTGAAGACTGAAATGAAAACAAATGATCTCCATCCAAGAAGGGCTTACGATAGGAGAATAAACAAGTTCATGTGGAATTCCCTGCCGTGATTCCCTGTAATAAAAGTGATATACAGGAAATGGTCTGAAAACACAGATGAAGGAGAGATTAATTCTTATGGCATTTGGGTGAAAAATCCATAGGGAGGTGACATTGTAGATTGACTTCAAAGGATGTTCAAATTTCGACAAATGGAGGGCTGACCAGGACATTCCAGGTAAAGAGAACACTGCAAGCAAGGTTCAGAGGCTGACATGCCAGCACAATGCCAGAGGGGGAGCAACCAGGTGTGGTGACAGCACAGGACAGCATCCACACAGACCCACCACCTGAGGCCTCAAATGCCTGGAGCAAGAAGGCCAGGACTGTAGTTCCACTGCTACCATCCCAACCTGATCCAGCAACAAAATAGCAGCAAGATACGCTTTGAGTCAGGACCCAGACGTGGTTCCTCCAAAGGCACCTACTCTTCTTTTCCCTTAATATTGAGATTGGAAATGGCAGGCACTGAGCCTGGCTTATTAAGATAGTAATAAAGAAGGGCTGCCTTCATTCATTTTGTGTTGCTAAACAGCACGTCTGAGACTGGGTCATTTATAAAAAGTGTATATTTGGCTTATGATTCTGGAGGCTGGGAAGTCCAAGATCAGGCAGCCCATCTATTGGGACCCCATGCTGCTTCAACTCAAGGTAGGAGATAGAAGAGGAAGAGGGTGCCTAACAAGACAGCAGACATGACAAAGCACAACCCATTCTCACATTAACTAATCCAGTCCCACGAGAGTGAGAACTCACTCCCCAAAGGAGGGCATTACTCTATTCATGAGGGATCCACCCTCATGACCCAAACATCTCC
Organism: Cebus imitator; assembly: GCF_001604975.1. Taxonomy (NCBI): domain Eukaryota; kingdom Metazoa; phylum Chordata; class Mammalia; order Primates; family Cebidae; genus Cebus; species Cebus imitator. Next base: position 727,434 of record NW_016107833.1, read on the forward strand.
CACTATACACCACTCAGTGTCACCACATTGGGGATCAAATGTCAGCATGAGCTTTGGTGGGGATGAAGAAACCATATGTAAACTGTACAGGGGTCTACATAGGCAGAACTATGGATCAACAGGCATCTCTTCCTTCTACCCCATCTGCCATTCTGCCTTCTTTCCTCCCTCTCATTTCCCATTTCTCTGCCCAAATTTCTCAGTCAGGCAAACTGGAGCAGAGTTCTGACACATGACAAGTCACCCCTAGAGGGAAAAAATGTTTTCCTACAACAAAGAGAAAATAGCATGTGAGGTGCCTGAGTGCCAGCTGATGTTTCAAAATAGCAGTAAACACTGCTGGAAAACTGTGCAGAGCCTAGGACAAGCTTCAGAGTTTGTGCTGATACATCACACAGGGTAACCGCTCGGCTGTGATTTGCTTGGGCCTTGTTCTAGGTCAGTGAAAGGTCTGGGTCACCAGCCTGTTTTGAAACATAATGTGAGTTTACAGCTCCAGCAACATGCCGCCATGGGTTCTGAAAAGAGAGAAAAAAAGTGAATTAAATGTTCTAGAACTTCATCTTTCGGGTCATCCTATTCAGCCACCCAAAAGAAAATAAAAGGTTACCCTTTTGCATATAATTACTGTTGGTGGTTTCCAACAGTAATACACAGTTTAAGCCTTTGGGGACTATAGGCCAAAAGCCATCCTGATCTGAGGTGCAATAAAATTGAAGAGAAACTGGTTCTTGCTACATGATTTCTGGTAGATGTTTATACGGATATAGATAGATAAATATAATAGACATAAATATAAATGTAGATATAGATATCTAGTAACCCACTTTAGTCAAATATTAAAGACATACATATACAATTAAAACTTAAATATTTCTCTTTAAAAAGATTATGTTTGATGTTTTCTGTAGAAGCCACTTCTACAGCACAAACCAGATGGGAAATGCCCGGTGGATTACTGAATGCCAGGGCCAGCTACAGGGAGGTTCCATCTTAGAAAGAAAATCAGTCCCATCCTTCCCAACTCCTCTGGAGCATCTTTTTCACCTTTAGGGCCCTCCAAGGGCTCAAGACATATTCCACAGTAACAGCCTTTGCAAGTTCTTCTTTCTCGGCTTTCCTACCTGCAAATTACCCTCATCCCTGGACATAGCTGGACATCAGAATCCTAAGACCCCTAGACTTTGCCGTATCTGCTCTACCCTCACACTTTCCTTCACACCGTCTCAGCCTGGCCCCTCCGCCACCACCACTGCCCAGTCCATTAAGGAAATGGGACACCCATTGTACACCCTGCTCAACATGAGGCCTGTCCTTTAGGGCCAGACTTCCATTCCTTCCTTTCCACTAACTCCTCAAGCTCTGGCTCTGTGGGAGGATGCATAGATGAATACGATCATCCCTTTGTCCTTAAAGACCTCATGATCTGATACAAGAAAGTCACCTATCTGACTACCTCTAATGTGGCTCAACCATCTATATGAACAAAGTATCAGCAGAGCAAATCCATTCATTCTGACCCAGTGAGGGGATGGGAGTGGGGACACATCAGAAGGTGAGGTGTGAGCTGCGTTATGTACACTGACGAGGATTCTACCAGGTGACAAGAAGGAAACAGGCATCAGAGACACCTTGGGAGAGGAAGTGGCCTGGGTACTCAGAGGAGGGAACGATCCAATGTGGCTGAGACGATGTCCATGGAGGCTGGGGCAGCGGTTGGCTCAAAAGGTGTCCTGCACCTGGATCCTGCCATGCTAAGATGCTTGCTGTTTATCTTGTGGGCAGCAGGGAGCCATTGAAGGTTTTGTAAACAGGGACATGAAAAATATGTCTAGTGACAGTGGGAACACAAACTGGAGAGGGAGCCCCTTTCCTCTTCCTCCTTCGCTATTTCTAATTAGAATCCAATTTAAAACACTGTCGTATCTGTACCCACCCTCTCCTCCACATCTGGAGCTGCAGCCTCACAGGTCTTGCCTCCCCAGAATCTCCCTACACACAGTCACCTCTACATATACCTTAATTAACTCCCTAAAACACAAATACCATCCCATAAGTCCTCTGTCTAAAAACCCCTGTAACTCATGTAAATATCACCTTACCCCTGTATTCTGCACCTGTAAAGCCAAGTGGTGACTTCCCTGGCCATCCTAACACAGATGAAGCCTGAACCAACATGAGGCCTGGAAGCCCAGGTCAGAGGAGCAACGCCAAGAGGCTCCTTTGACCTGGGAAGCTATTCTTCGCTCGTGTTGGTTACTTGCTCTATGTCAAGCACTCTGCTGAAGGTTCTTTCTGAAATGCATCAAGTGAGCATCGCAATTAGAAAGTTGGTAGCACTCCTGTACCCATGTCACAGACCAGAACATGAAAGCACAGAGAGTCCAGACAACTCCTCTCAGGTCACACTCTAGAGGTGATAGGGCTGAGGCCTGCCCTGGCTGACTTGCCATGGTCACACACTAGTAAAAGTCGAAAGTCCAACAAAAACCCAGTTCCCCAATTTCATTCCTAGCTCAAGACTTCTTGAGGTTCCTCTCTCATAGGCTATGACATTGGGCTTCTTTTTCTTCCTTTGCTAACATGACCTTCTGGGTTTTTTTCTGCTGATGTGAAAATAAACTCTAAAAGTCAACAGCATCTCAGCCTCCCTTCTTATAAAGGATTTTTGCTGATCCATTTCTGAGACCTCACATGACTTCAACTGAACATCTTTTAATTATCAGGGTCACACTTCAAACCTTGAATGGTCTCAAAACTTCTCATGAAGGCTTATAATACATCTTCTACATAGGTATTTTTTAATTGATTTAGAATTCAGCTGTAACATTTGTTTGATGAAATGATTATAAAATACATTCTATTTCAAAAAATTAAATTTATTTTTATTCATAGTATAAATGCAAATTATAGGAAAATATTTTAGAGCTTTAAAACATGCCTAGTGACACTGACACAGGAGACTCATAAAGCAAGAGAGCTAGACTAAATTAATACAAAACTCATTTAGATATTTATGTACAGCCATTGAAAATAGTTTCATTGTATCTCGGATTTTGAAAGATTTTACTTCTGTGGAAGACAATTGATTCTACCGAAGATAGGATGATGTCTAATTTAATTAATGAGTGCTGATAACTATGGATCTATTTCTCTTGGGAAGGAGATGAGAAAGATGTCTATAAGGTCAGTGTACATGTAGGAGTGTACACAATTTTCTGAATCCAGCCTTAGCTCAAGGTTTCTGAGGTTATTTTAATTACTATTTTAAGTTTCCACAGGTACTTTTTTGAGAAGGAGGAGGAGACCATTTCACAAAACTGTTTTTATCCCCTGTCTCTCAGAAGCTAGTGTATTCCCAATGCTTCCCAGGAGTTGAGGACAAACCCAAGGTAAATAAACTCCACAGGGCAACCACACCACTTTGTGTTTCTCGAGGGTTTTTTGTAGGCTATGATGCCCTTGTTGTAGTATGCTGAGCCAGAAATCACGTGTCACATACTCTATCAATAACACTTAGAAATGGGAAGGGGAAGACAGAGAACCAAGCAGCTTTGCCTCGGAAGCATCAGGATTGTTTCATGTTGGTTTTGTGTTTTGTAATTTTGATATAGATACCTGGATAAAGAAGACCCTGTCTGACCTGGAAAACTGAAATTCTAGGATCCTAAATTAGCCACATGCAACAGATAAGCAATAGCCCCTCACTGCTCTACCTGAAAAGGTTTTGTTTTGTTTTATATTTTGCTGTCTGGGCCAGCTACATGTTTTGGAGTTCTTGTGCTCACTTCAGCTTCAATCTCCCAAGATGAAGCAATCCTCCTACCTCAGCCTCCCAAGTAGCTGGGACTACAGGTGTGCACCACCAGGCCTGGTTAAGTTTTGTTTTTGTAAAGACAGGGTCTTACTATGTTGTCCAGGCTGGTCTCAAACCTCTAGGCTCAAGTGTTCCTCCTGCTTTAGCCTTCCAGTGTGCTGGGCTTACGAGTGTGAACCACTATGCCTGGCCTGTTACCTCTTTTAATTCAAAATGTTCTTAATAGTTGTAGCAATAGGAATTTTCAAATCCAAATTGAATGTACATATTTCTTCAAAATGTTTCAGAGGATTTGACATGAGTCTCTAGTTAGTGATGTATTTTTTCTTGATTACAATTAATCATGAATTTATGAACTTATTTGTTCATTCATTTATTTCAACGATTCATGAATTTTAATAAGTCTTGGCTTTCTTAATTAAGTCTTCCTATAATAAAACCCATCAAGGTAATTTTGATATAGATACCTGGATAAAGAAGACCCTGTCTGACCTGGAAAACTGAAATTCTAGGATCCTAAATTAGCCACAGGCAACAGATAAGCAATAGCCCCTCACTGCTCTACCTGAAAAGGTTTTGTTTTGTTTTATATTTTGCTGTCTGGACCAGCTACATGTTAGGAGAAGAGATGAAAGGACAGACTTTAGGAGACACTCACACAAGGTCTAGAAAAAATTATCATCAGAGAGCTAGGAAGAAGAAATCATTTCAACAGGGTGGAACAGAATGTGCAGCAGGATTTGATATGAAAGGACAGCACCTTGGAGAAGAGCCAGCATGGAGAGGGTTTGGATGCTAGGTTGGGAGTGACGTCACCAACTAAGGAGGCTGGGCTGGGCTCCACAGTTGATGAGGGCCCACAGGAGGCTAAACGGGCTAAGAACGGATATGTTCTTATTGTGAAGATGCTGGCAGTGATACATGAAAGGCAGGTGGAAGAAGGATGAGGCTGGAGGCAGGAACCACCACTCAACCTATTATAGGTAGAAGAACAGTCACTACAAATATGGCAGGAAGAGCCCTCCTCTCTCATGGCACCCTCTTCCCCAGTGGTAAAGCTACTCTCAGTATTTTAGGTTTTCTTTTTCCGTTTTTTTCTGTCTCCCATTGTTAATGTGTGGGATGGAAAAAAGATACTGAGGTTGAGGGCCTGGCCCAAGATGAAAACTATTGTTTTTATCTGTGAGCCTGGGAAGGTTAGACCCATATGGAAAATTCCCATCCCTTCCTCTCTGACATCCATTGTTTAATTGTGTCTAGAAGTCTGTAAAGTGCCAGACACAAGTTTGACTCCATGAAGAAAGCGGCACAGAGCAGAAGATGATGATATCTGGACTTCAGAATAAACTGCAGACCTGAAGATATTTGGAAACCTTTTATTGGTCCCACACACACAGTTTTTACAGTTACATCAGATGAATAATTAAAGAAGAGAGATATATTATGTAGAAAGAAAGTACAATGTGGTCTGAGTCTGTATCATCACGTTTCTTCCTCTTCAGTATTTTCTTCCATGCTGCTTTATTAATCAAACCAAAAGTGTGTTTTGTTTCTCTGCTAAACAAAGTGAAATGATGGCTGACACGTGATGATCGTTCCCAAAGAGTTTTTCAAATTGGACCTTTCTAAACCAATATTTATGAAAGGAAATCTGACATGTTTGTTTTTTATCTTTTAATGTGCCTTACTTAATGTTGTTTACTTCATTATATTTTGTTTGTTGAAGAATGTTTAGAGCCCTGGATAGGAAAAGACAAAAAAATAAGAACAGAAGAGCAACAATATGGCCTCTTGGCTTACAGCATAATGAAGGCTTCTTAATGAATCCTGGTTATGAACTGAGAATTCGACAATGGGGCTGAGGCCTTCTTACTGGGCCTATCAAAGGTTTATGACAGTTTGAAATAATAGGAACCCCCCTTGCGATTGTAATTCACTGACCGAGCTTGCTACTCTCTGCTGAGCCACCATTTTGTCACTGGACTTTATCTCATTTCTCCTTTTACCCTAGTCGTCCCTGCCCAGCAAAGATGTGGAACTGACAACCCATCGTATCACACATTCTGGCCCCAAGGACTTCCGGATACCTCGGTTGCCCTTCATTTAGCAAAAAGACAGTGTGGGTATGGGTAGAGGGTGAGAGGAAGAATTCTCACTTTAAGGGACCACCCTGAGGACTCTTTATTTTCTGAAGGAGCTCCACACTGGCATTCCTCCCTTCAGACAGAAAATGGGTAAGGAACAGCCACTGTACACCTTTACTCAGCGCTAGGAAGACAGGGATGAATGAAGCGCAACCTATGCTTGGGCAGTAGCCCTGCAGACAGACACAAAGGAATTGCACCACAATGGAGGAGTGAAGTAAGTGTTGGGGCTGCCCGGGGGAGGCGGGGCTAACTCCGCCAGAAGAGTATTGAACCATAACAAATCAGGCAATGGGCTTGTTTTTTTTAAAAAAAATCCTCTAAATTCAAGACTATATGAGCAACCAACTGGAAAATTCAGGATAAGCCTTTTGGTACCCACCCAGGCAGAATTAATCCAAGGGTCTTCTCTCTTAGCACTTTGTTCTTTTCATTAAGTAGAGCCCTACCACGTTGTATAATAGGAAGCTGGTTATCTGCTTGTCTGCCCCCGTGCTCCCCTCGCAGGGCCAAACTCAGGGTTGGTCTTAATGCCTATTGGCATTAAATAAATGATCAAATGATCTAATGATGGAAGCCACTGCTACCTGCTTCTTCTGTGTTTCTATCTATGCATTAGTATGGAAGGATCTTGAAGCTGTTTTCATAAATTAAACTCAGCCTCTTTCTTCCATCCCCACCCCCAATCTCATCGTAGAAGCTCAGAGCCTGGCTCTAAGTCGTGTTTCTTCTGCATTCCCTGACAGTTATTTGCTATAATCGTTTTAGGCACTCTGAGGTTATTTAATAAATGTTGGCAATTTGACTGACAGATGGAATGGGTAGGGATGTTATACATTTGAAGTACAAACAGGAAATGTTTATCGAATAGAATCTTGAAATACGTATTTGAGATATGACAATTTTCTAAACCTGTTTACTGTGTGCAAGAGGGGCTAGATGGAGTTCTTTGATGAATTAGTTTCTTGCCTTTTTTCCACAGATTTCTTCTTCTCTTTTCTTTTCATTAGGGCAAATATTTCCCATCTTTGGTACAAAATTGAAAAGCCCTGGTGGTCCCACTTCTTCCTGTATGTACAGAACAGTAACTTACTGTGTGGCCAACATGTCCGGACAAATCTGAAGGGAGGTCAAGGGACTTATATGTGCACGTGTGTGTGTGTGCATGTGTGTGTGTGTGCACGTGCATACGCCCAACCTGTATATATCTATAGGTCAATTAATATTCTCTCTCCTGCTATAGAAAAATAATATTACTTACATATTCAAACATTTGCTTTCCAAAAGGTAAAAGAAAAAGAAAATAAATTCTTTGTTAAAGACATTATTGGTGGGTGGTTTTGGGGATTGCAAATTACTGTCCTGGACTGCATCTTTTGGAAAATATAATCAGTAAAAATTGAGAATCGCTTCTCAGCCTTTTGACTAAGATGAAGTGTAGTAAAAATTGAGATTATTTTATCAAAGATTTCACCCTTTTGATTTCTCTTAACTATTTGCACTACAGAAAATAAATAATGCATATTTGGAGGCTTCATTTTTATTTTTATTGTCCTTCATCTTTATTTCTTAATAGGAATATTATTTTGGTAATATTTGGACATTTGTTTTTACATACACTGATTTATCTTTTCCTTACTGGTTTCTATGGCCTATTTAAGTGATATTAATGACAAGGATGATGTTAATAATGAAAGTAAAAACCAGGCAAGGTACCAAGAGTCTTTTACATGGTATTATATACATGTATACATGTATGTAGTCATGTGCCATACAACAACATTTTGGTCAATGACAGATCACGTGTATGTCAGTGGTCCCATAAAATAATACTACCACATGTATACCGTTTGTTTTCTATATTGATGTATGTTTAAATACACAAACATTTACCATTGTGTTCTCACTGCCTGCAGTATTCAGGAGAGTAACCTGCTGTGCGGGTTTGTAGTTATGGACAAGGGGCCATACCATGTAGCCTAGGTGGGTAGTCGGTTAGACCATCTAGGCATGTGTAAGTAAGTGCATTCCACAATAGTCACACAATGATGAAATAGACTACTGATGCATTTCTCAGAACATATCCCCATCATCAAGTAATTCATGACTGTACTTGAATTTCCCCTTAGAAATTCATGTGGAAATTTAACCCCCAATATGGCAGTGTTGAGAGGTGGGGCCTAGTTAGAGGTGTTTGGGTCACGGGGCACCACACTCATGAGTAGATTAACACTGTCTCAGAGGAGTGAGTGAGTTCTTCCTCCTTCAGAACGGGATTACCTCCCAACAGCGGGTTGTTACAAATCAAGCCCAGCCTCTTGTGTGTGTCTCTTTGAACATGTCCACCTGCTTTCAGCTTAGCACAGTGGCCCGTATCAGAAGTCAAGCAGATACCATCATCATGTTCTGGAACTTTCCAGCCACCATAAGGGTGAGGAAAACAAACCGCTTTTCATAAATTACCCAGTCTCAAGTATTTCATTATAGTAACTCAAAAGGGACTAAGATGGTTTATGACATGTGTTTCCTTATTCCCCATTTTACAAATGGGAGACCAAAGCTTAGCGAAATGACATGATTTGCTCCAATTCACCGAGAAGGCTGGGTTCTAGCCTGAGCTAGCACTCCTCTTTCACTCTACCTAAAGCCTTAGAAAATTCAGCCACATTGGATGGTTTCAATTGCTACAAAAATACACTGAGGATTTCAGCCTGGATATCCCTGCCAAACTTCAGACTTAAATACTCAACTGCCAACTGTCTGTCCCACCTTTACATTGCAAAGATAACAAGTCCAAATCTGGATTCGTCGTCAACACAACACCAGAGCATTCTCTACTCCTGTATTCTCTGTTTAGTTGATGTTTCCACCTTAAAGGCTAGGATTGTCAGATTTAAATGGGGAAATGATTTTATTTTGTATAGTTTGTTTCAAACATCACATGGGGTATACTCATACTGTTTATATGAAATGCAGATTTAACTGGGTGTTTTCTATTTTGTCATCCTACCAGAAATTCAAACAGTAAGTGTGGGAATGGTCTTTGTATCTTCTCTCATCCTCTTCAGCAATATCATCAACCAACGCTTACTGATTTTACCTTTCTTTCTTTCTTTCTTTCTTTCTTTCTTTCTTTCTTTCTTTCTTTCTTTCCCTTTCTTTCTTTCTTTCTCTCTCTCTCTCTTTCTTTCTTTCTTTCTTTCCCTTTCTTTCTTTCTTTCTCTCTCTCTCTCTTTCTTTCTTTCTTTCTCTCTCTCTCTCTCTCTCTCTTTCTTTCTTTCTTTTTGGACAGTTTTGTTCTTGCTGCCTAGACTGGAGTGCAATGGGAAGATCTTGGCTTGCTACAACCTCTGCCTCCCAGGATGGAGTGTCTCCTGTCTCAGCCTCCTGAGTAGGTGGGATTACAGGTGCCTGCCACCACATCCGGCTAATTTTGTATTTTTAGTAGAGACAGCGTTGGCCAGGCTACTCACGAACGCCTGATCTCAGGTGATTCACCGGTCTCAGCCTCCCAAAGTGCTAGGATTACAGGCATGAGCCGCCACCACGCCTGGCCTGATTTCACCTCTTGAATATTTCTCAAAAACCTGTCCTCCTGACTGTCTATTCCTGGAACTGCTGCCCTAATTCACGCCCTTGTCATTGTGAATATGGACAGTGGTTTCCTAACTATGTTCCTTGTGTTTCTTATATTGCTACCTCCCACTCCACCTTTCCTCCAGACTTCCATCAGAAGGTCGCTTCTGTGTTTCAGAGGTGACTGTGCTGTGCCTTTACTAGAAACTCTCAAACTCTTTAGACCTCCAAGTTCCCACAGCAGCAGTTCTCAACTGTGAGTATGCCTCGGACACCCAGGGAGCTTAAAAAACAAACAGTATAGTCACCACCAGTCCAATTAACTCAGGATCTTTTGTAGTGGGGCTTGAACCTTAATAGTCTTAAAACTCTCTAGGATAATACCAATATTCAACCACAGCAAAACCATCAACCTGCTTCCCGGAGTTCCTGCACATGCTGCAGAGGCCCTCTGCTCACCTGACCTCGTTTATTGCTGTTCCCCGCTCAGCCCTTGCACTCCAGGGACATAGCCTTGCTTGCCGTTCCTCCTCCACGGGGCTGTTCCTCATCTTCATTCCTCTGTCCAGTCTTTGGATTACTCCCCTCCCACTCTTTTCCTACCCTCCTCTCATCTGCTAGCCTCAGTCAAGTTTACAACTCAGGTCAGGAACCATTTTCTCTAAGTCACTGACTTCAGCACCTGTCTTCACGTAGGCTCCATAAAAGCACCCCACCCCACCCCCTCGGATCTACACATCACTCCACTTCTGCACTTGCCAGATCTTTAAGGGCAAACGCCATGTCTTAACTAATTTTTGTCTACACAGGACCAAGCAAATTATGTATTTGAATGAATGATGAATGAATGGTGTCACAGAGCCATGATTCTAACCCAGGTCTGTTTAAATCCAAAATCTGTGCATCCGAATACCCTATATTAAAATTCGTTGTGTCATCCAATAAATTAGAATTCTATTCTCTATATTTGCAACAGAAAAAATGATCAGGTATGATCGCATACGCCCAGGACAATGGTCCTGAAGCCAGTTACCAAGCATATCAGGCCCCTTGTTGCCTTCGCTTTTTGCATAGTTTGCTCTCTCAGCCTGAAATGTTCACTCCCTCTCCTGTGCCTGCTGACATCACAATCATTCTTTAGCATTCAATGAAAATATCACAGCCTGAAAGTCTTCCCCACCCTCCCACCCCCTCTGTTCCTATAGAATTGGTGCACAGTGCAACTGTAGTCCTAATTGTTTGGGACTATGCTTGTTCAAATGTCTGTTTCCCACTGGACTAAAAGCTCTCAGTAGTCTTGTGCAACTTTGAGGTTACTCAAAGCACAATGAGGCACAATGAGGTTACTCGGGAGGTTTTTGTTTCTGAGTGATTATATTCTGTAGATTTTGTTAAGTGTATTTTATACTATTCTAATTCTTTGAAAAATAGGTTAGCTTTTCCCATTCCTGCTAACCAAGTAAGAATTTACACTGTTTTGATCTCTGCTTTTTTATTTTAAGTAGTTTTTACTGTTTGGTCAGAGATTCTTTCACTTCTCAGTGAAAGCCCTAAGAACTTACTAGAAAGAAACCTCTGAAATGTTTTTCACCATCTGCTTCCTACCTACCTACCTGTCACAAGTTGTAATTGGATTGGACAAAGCTGGGCAAATAGTTTTTGACCTCCACAACAGGATTCTCCCAATCCTTTTGCCATGGTTAATTTTATACAGCTCCAAAAGCATGCCATTGAGGCCGGATCCGGGACGAAGCAGTGCACACTTCCCTGCGACTCTTTGATGTGAAGTTTTGGCTCCAATCCATCTCTTCCCTGGGGAGAGCCACAGCTGGTCACCATGTGCAAAGGCAGAGGTGGGGAGGGAGCCAGGGTTCCATGAGCCAAATGTGGACTCCACGGCTGAAGTGGAAAATCCAGCATCCTTAGTCTGATAAGCACACAATGAGGTCATAACCATAGTCAGTCAGTCCTGGGTAAAATCTGACACTCTAGGGCTCAAATCCTGCTTGGTCACCTATCAGCAGTGGTCTTCAGCAAACTCCTGAGGTTATGTCAACTGAGATCCCTCTCATCTATAAAATGGAGTCAACTTTCTCTACTTCCAGTGTTGCTATGAAGATACATGACGTAATCACAGAGAAGGTCCCTATAACACCTAAATCACAGTAGAAGCTTGATGAGTGTGAGTGCCATGTCCATTCTTTGCCCCTTCAGTAGGAATTGTGGGGCAAAATGCAATCAACCAAAGCCTCTTCTTCCCTCAGGATGTCCAGTAAGTAGCTTCAGTCTTGGTAAGCTGCACCTGTGCCTTCCACATCTAAAAGCAGCAATGTAAAGTCCCCATCCTTCCTTTTCAGGTTTTTGCCATGACAGAAAGAACCTACAGAAGCCTAGAATATCTCACTCAAGGCTGGGCGCAATGGTTCACACCTGTAATCCCAGCACTTTGGGAGACTGACACCGGCAGATCATTTGAGGCCAGGAGTTCAAAACCAGCCTGGGCAACATGGCAAAACCCCGTCGCTACTAAAAATACAAAAATTAGCCAGGCAGGGTGGTGGGCGCCTTTAATCCCAGCTTCTCTGGAGGCTGAGGCAGGAGAATTGTTTGAGCCCAGGAAGCGAAGGTGGCAGTGAGCAGAGGTAGTACCATTGCACTCCAGCCTGGACGACAGAGCAAGACTCCATCTCACTCGGAGGAAAAAAAAGAAAGTCTCACTTGAAGAGCCCCTGGATGCAACCTTCCCCGACCCACTTCATTCCACTCATGAAGACTGGTGTGATCAGGGCAGTCGTGAGTTATGGAACCTCATACAATGCCACATTTTGTTATGACCCTAATGTCAAATAAATTCCTCTAACCTTTTTACCAAGAGACTTTAGGAGCCCTAGAAGTTTCCTAAAGACAAGCTGTCATGAGCAATGCAAGATTAGAAATAACTAGGTCCACACGTGTTTGTGTCTTTCCACAATGCCAGGCTTTGATTGATGCAATTTTAATCACAAAAGCCATGAGCTACACGGAGTTCGCAAGGAGGCATTCTCCTTAGCACGTGCTGCTCACCCAGGCGTCAGAGCCGTGGGCACGCAGGCTCAAGCCACTCTACAGGTCAGTCAGCATTGCAAACCACACGTCATCATACACATAATCAATATATAAATAGTATAGGTTCAACATTCCACAGCAAAGTAGAATTTAATATCAAGAGGAAAAAGAAATAGGAGGAGGAGTCAAAGAAGCAGCCCCAGGGGAGTGAAGAAGACCGCAGGAGTCCTGGTCTGGGCCCAGCGGTCCATCGATCTGGCAAGAAAGAGTCTCTGAGGTGGCAGAGCCTTCAGAGGCAGATGCCTGAGCTCCCATCATGGGTGACTGCAAGATGGCGCCAGTTAGGACAGCTGCTTCAAGCCACTGAAGGCCTGACATTTATGGACACAGAGTCCTCTAGTAAGGACTGATGGAGGGAAAGTGTGCTTGCTGTGTCCTTATGTGGTTGGATGGATGTAGTCTTCATTTTTTATTTATTAAATGAAACATCTTATCCTTGTTGGCAAAATGCCCTATAAAAAATGAAATGGAGCCTTTTCTAAGATAAAGTTTGTTATGTCAAAGGTGCTGTATACATAAGCCCTCTGACACCCCTGCATCCAGGGCCGGGTAAGTCTTTCTTCAGTGTTTGACCTACCCAGTCATTGCCTAGGAAGCGCACCAGCCTTCAAAGAGGAAGGCCGGGCTCTAGCCCCTGTGAAGCGAGGTGCTAGGGCTCTGCCTCCCTGATTATCTGGATGGAAGGAGGGGCCAGGAGCAGCAACGGTTCTGCAACAGAGCGAAGCAAGGCAACCAAATCAGAGGGAGAGGAGGGGCTTCTACTCCCCCTCCCCATCTCTCAACAATAGGATCGCCTGCCTGGCAGCTGCTGTAGACGTTTTGGAAATACAGGTCCTTAGTAAATCCTCAAGGTCTCAGGAGAGAGTAAAATCCAGGCCTTTCAACACAGGATACTCAAGTTAATCAGGAGGTCTAATCCACTTAGAGCGTTGCTTTTAACTCCCATTTGAACTGAGAGAGAGGCCAGTACCAAGGCAAATAAGCCCTCCCTCTCAGCAGGGGCTCGGCCACACCAGCACCCCGCGGTAACCTTTCCAAGACTTGTCCAGTTACATTACATGACATATTGTGATTTATATTTTAGCCCTGAGGACAAAGCCCAAAGAACTGTGTCTGTGAGGTAGGCCCCCTGGCTCTCTTTTCATTGCTGGAAACCAGGGACACCTCAGAGGCCCCACGCTGAACAGAAGAGACGCTATTGGGGTACTCTGGATTCCTCTTACGGATGCGGGGAGCCAAAGCCTCTGGGCTGACGTGGACCACATTGTCAGAAAAATAATGACCACACTCTAAAAACAAATAGATGACTCCGGGGCTGTGGGTTTCTGGCAGATGTTCATTCAAATGCAGAAAGCAAACAGTGCTCTCCCCGCACCTCCTCCAGACATGTCCATCCTGAGTGCCCTCTGTGGATGGCCAGGCAGGCGCAGCCAAAAATAAGTTGCTAAATAAATAAAACAAAAATAAACCACCAAAGTTATTATTTTCAAAGACATAATAGAACATGGACAACAGAGACATTAACTCATAGGGAAGAGAAATAGATATTTAAGTCATTTCCTCTTCTGTCCCACCGGACTTTTAAATTGATCTCCACTTTATTTTAAGAATTTAAGAGATTTTAAGAAAACAAAATATTTCAGATACCTTAAGTCATTGTATTATAGTACCTGCCTTTCCTTCTCAGGATATAAGAGTTGGAGATGACACTCCTTTTCCCAATTTCCCTTTTCTTTGTAAAAATAAAAGGATGTGCACACATTTACATGTGCGAGTGTGTGGGGGCGGCCGTGGGAGTGTGTGTGTGTGTGTGTGTGTGTGTTGTATCTGTCTTCCTACCACAACCTCTTAAACTGGTGACCTTCCTCTGGCCCTTATTATGATACAGAAAGTGCAATTTCTAATCACAGCGTCTGATGTTGGGTTTACGATGCAAACATATCCTGCTCTTCCCAAAGCCTGCGTTCACCCACATGCTGGAAGAGTCTGCGTGTGCCTGGGACCTACCTAGATCCCAGTTTCCTTATACATGCCACAAGCCAATCGGAGCAGATGACATTGAAAGTTGCTTTCCTATTAAATCCTATGAGGCCAGGAAAGCTCAGACTTACCAAATGGTTGTGTCAAGGGCTCATTTTCTTTTCCAAAGGACTGGCAGACAGAATGCCTTACGGAGAAGACCTCTGGGTGGATCGTATTTCAGGAACCAGAGTCCCCATCCCAGCCCTCATGCTGATCGATGACCCAACCTGCCAAAACTCCATGCACACTTCTCTTTTTATGAGCATGTGGATAGCAGTCATCTTAGGAGGAAGTTGCTGAGAATCATTTTAGGCTCAGTAGGATAAGAAGTCAGATCAATTAAAACTTAAAAATGGCAGTTTGCTTATTAAAATGTGAGCTCCCGAGCTCTTTGCAGTCCTAGACCATTCCAGCACTTCTCAATGCCCCTTGGTGCTGGCCCTGGATTTAAAGGCATTCTGGAGATATTTATGACTTGAATTGAGGCCACTACCAAGTCAAGGGTGAGAAACGGTCATCAGCAAATATTATGGCACCAAACTCTAGAATGGCTAGTGCCCTTTCGTAAGAGTTCATTGCTCTTTGGGGGGCGATTAAAGCATTTCATATAAATCCTGTTTATGTTTTCCCAAGAATGTGTTTAAAGAATTCAGACACAAGTAAATGTGCCAGGTCTCCTAATCTCACCTCAGAAGATAAAAGAAACATTTCTCTTTTGAAGTGAGTAGGCAGCAGCTCCATTTGTTCTTCTCTATTTCCCTGGAAAGGGTGACTGAGTCGAAGATGCTGGAATGGGGAAGTAGAAACCAGAGAAGCCAAAACCATCACCCCGACTCCACCTGGAGGGCCTCTCTGTTTCTCTGCTGTGGATCTGATACCCTTGCTAAGGGGGTTCATACCTTGCTATTCTGAGCTGGCAAAGCACAGACACCCTGTACATATCCTCATAGGTTCAGAGCTACCTTGGAGACCTGAAGCCAACAGGACCATCTCAGAGTCCACAGCCAGCCTGAGTCAAGGCTGGACTCTGTACTGTGAAAGGTGTAAGCTCTACAGGGGTCTTGGTGAGGCAAGGATTCTTGGAGAGAAACCTGGCTCCTCAGAGAGGTGTGTCTCATTCAGAAATCTACATGGCAACAAACCTCGCTCTCCAGGACTTCCAAGGCATTGTCCCTTTCCACACACCCTCCCCATGCTGGAAGTTCTGAATGTCTGGTACTGGGAATTAATTTATATTTGCATCAAGTTTGCATGATGGCTGTGGGCTGTTTTAAGAATCATCTCTGGGACAAGGCGAGCTGGCTCACGCCTGTAATCCCAGCACCTCGGGAGGTGGAGGCGATCACGAGGTCAGGGGATTGAGACCATCCTAGCCAACTTGGTGAAACCCCGTCTCTACTAAAAATACAAAAAAATTAGCCGGGCATGGTGGCACATGCCTATAGAGCTACTTAAGAGGCTGAGGCAGGAGAATTGCTTGAACCTGAGGGCCAGAGGCTGTAGTGAGCTGAGATCATAATACTGCACTCCAGCCTGGGTGACAGAGCAAGACTCTGTCTCAAAAAAAAGAGAATCATCTTGATAGGGAAACTGGCGGGGAAGTGATCATTTCAGCTCCCAAAGTGGAGAAGGAGAAGGGAATCACAGAGGGGCAGACTGAATGTGCCAGCAACAGGTACCACTGACTTTTCAACTCTGCCCCCTGAAATGGTCATCCTAGGACCCCCGGAGCTCCAGGCCCTCTAAGGACCATGTTCCTTCAGTTCACTAGAGACCAGCACTGAGGGTCAAGAAAGGTCACAAGGCCCAACCACGGAGCAATGAGAAGGACTCTCCCTGGCAGGATAAAAGTGTGGCCCTTCCCATCTCCTTAGAAGCCCTTAGCCCTGTGTGCTATGCCACCTCTGCGTCCATCTGGAGATGGATGTGAAGTGAGAGCAGCAGCCTTCGTTCAATGCACACAGCCCCAATCCAGCAAAACAGCTTCTTGTTCATTTCTCTGACTGAGCTAAAAAAGAAAAAAATTATTTATTCATATCTGATGCTCTTTTCCCCTGTAGGAGATCTTTTTTTAAAAAAATGGTATCCTTCACCTGTGGCTTATTTGTACAGTGTTGCTAGTTCCCAGGGTTTCTTGGAAACACAATGACCTGCTATATTTTTCAAGAGTGAACAACAAATTCTCAATACCTCTGAGTTTCAGCCTACTTGTCCTGCTCATTGTTGAAGAAATTATCATCAGACCTGCATAAGCCATCTTCACTTGAACTCTTTAACTAGCCATGGGTACAATTCTCATTTGTGTTCTCCAGGAAGAATGTTTCTCCATGAAAATCTTGTGTCCTCTACATAAATATAAGACTGGAATAAAGGAAATAGGCTTTTCCCCTATTATTAAAAACAACTGACTAAAGCACTTGCCCATCCTGATCATGAGTACAAGTCATGTTCTCACCAGTAAGCAGTGAAGTTGGTTCTGTGCTGTGGCTCTTCCAATATTCGGGAGGAATCATCATTTAAACTCCTCTCACTGCATTCAGAACTCCTCCTTCTTCCTTTGGTTTCTGTGGTTCCAAGTTATTTTCCTTGCAGCTTCAAAAAGACTGAGTATTTATGAACATGGTAACTCAGATTCTGGGCCACAGTTCCATCACTCTTTAGAATGAATTGCTCCAAATCACTTTGATGTTGTTACTATTTATTGGATCATGTACACATGATACATGTTGAACTACAGTGTCCTGGGATGTACATGGAACATGTGGTACTCCTTTGAAAACCAAGATCGAAAACTGCCTGGGAACATGACATGAACTGGTGTTTGGAGCAAGAGGTAGTTTCATTAGAAATTATCAGAAATAAAAGAATATCTGGAATTACGATTGGAGTTTACTGCTTCATGCCTGCTATGGTCTCAAGGTTTGTGTTCCACCAAAATTCGTATGTTGAATCCCAGATCCCACTGAGATGGTATTAAGAGGTGGGGTGGTTGGGAGGTAATTAGGCCAGGAGTTTAGAGCCTCATTAATGGGATTACAGTAGTCCCCACTTATCTGCACTTTCACTTCCCAGGGTTTCGGTTACCCATGGTCAACCACAGTCCAAAAGTATTGAAAGGAAAATTACAGAAATAAACAATTCCCAAGTTTTCAATGGAGTACCATTCTGAGTGGCTTGGTGAATCTCATACCATCCCTCCCAACATGAATCCTCCCTCTGTCTGCTGTGTCCACACTGTAGACAATCCCAGACTGTGGGTCACTTAGTAGTAGTCTCCATTCTCAGGACTGTCCCAGTGCTGCAGTGCTTGTGTTTAGGTCACCTTTATTTTACTTAATCATGGCCCGAAAGCCCAAGAGCAATGATGCCAGCAATTCAGACAAGCCAAAGCAAAGCCATCACGTGCTTCCTTCAAATGAAAAGGTAAAAAGTTCTCTACTTATGGAAAGATTAAAACTCCATAAGTTGAGGTCGCTAAATTCTATAGTGAGAATGATTCTTCTGCCCAGGAAATTGTGAAGAAGGAAAAAGAAATTCATTCTGGTTTTGCTGTCACATTAGAAGTTGCAAAAGTGACCAAATCATGTGATAAGTGCTTAGGGAAGATGAAAAAGGCATTAAATGTGTGGATGGAAGATAAGAATAGAAATGTGTTCCAACAGATGGCAACACGTTGTACCAGGAAGCATCCAGGCTCCACAAAGACTTCAGCAAGGGATCCCTGAAATGAGTGACATCGAGCCATTTACTGCAAGTAAGCAACGATTACACAGACTCAGGGATACAGGAGGTCAATGGTAGCCTAAGGCTGCATCTCAAGACCTCATTCTCTGTCATAACGTAGTCATTCTATGACCTCACATCATCACAAGGAGAAAGGTGAGTACAGTACAGTAAGATATTTTGAGAGAGAGAGAGAGACCACATTCACATAACTTTGTTATCACAATTATGTTATCATGTTATATTTTATTATTATTGTTAATTTCTGGCTGTGTCTAACTTATAAATTAATCTTTATCATAGACATATGTAAATAGGAAAAAACAGTGTGTATAGGGTTTGGTACTATCTGAGGTTTCAGGCATTCACTGGGGGTCTTGAACGTAACCCCCATGGATAAGGAGGTTCTACTGCAGTGCCCTTACGAAAGAGGCCTGAGAGAGTGCCTTGCCCCTTCCACCATGTGAAGACACAGGGCACCATCTATGAACCAGAAAGCCAGGCCTCACCAGACACTTGATCTACCTGAACCTTAATCTTGGACTTCTCAGCCTCTAGAACTGTGAGAAATAAGTTTCTGTTATTTATAAGGCATCCATTTTATGGCATTTTCTTACAGCAGCCAGAATAGACCAAGACAATGCCCTACTTTATGGAAAGAGAGAAAAACGATTGACCCAAAGGAAATTTGGGAATATGTTTCCACCGATTTGCTAAAGTCAAATACCTCAGCCACCACCTCCTTCGGTTTATACTTAGGGACACACAGTAGGTGCTTACAATATCTTTCCTTACTCTACATATCTTGCTCTCCACCTTCTTCTAGAAAAATATAAGGTAACTGATGTGGCGTTTTATAGTGTTTCTGCTTACCAGGACATTGCTAGACAGACCTGGGGATTTAGGGGAGCAGTCCGTCTCTGATCGCATACCAGTTCGTGTCATAGAGTCTCCAGGACACCAAAGACCAAGGCAGGAAAAGACGTCCAGGAAGTTCCTATTCATCATATTGTCGAAATAAAAGTAAATTTAGAATGAAAACTGCTCTGAAGGTCTGAATGTGTATGTTACTGGGAAGGACATGTGTATGGATCGATTCACTGTAAGTGAACTCAAGAACAACCCAGGGAAGTGGGTCCATGTCTCCATTTACTCCAAAGAAATCCAGCTGCCTGCCTGCGTGAGGCTCTACAGGCAGAGAGGTGGCCTTGGCGGAGTGTGCATTAACCGTCCAAACCTCCCGCCCACATTCCAGCAGACTCCAAGGCCAAGGGAGGGGAAGGAAACAGATCTAATTCTCCACGAGGGTGTGGGCCGTGGAAACGCCCTTCCACTTCTCCTCGGGAGGCCCAGAATGGTGAGCAAGGGTGAGAGGGGAAGCTTGCCAGGGGCTGTCTTATGTCTTTTTTTGGATCTGTTCTTTAAGCGCCTCAGTCAGATGGAAGAGAGGCTTGGTCAAGAGCCTTCAGGGACAGGGTACAGGGAATGACTGCTCATCAAATCGAGTCACCTTGCAGACTGGCAGGAGTGACCCATCCTGTATAAGGCAGCCAGTAACACAGCTCATGATGATTTGTTCGGTCAAAACAGTGGAGCAGAAGTAACTGAACAAAAGACTGTTCTGTGGAACAATGACCTGCTCGCCTGAATGGTGTGAGTCAAATAAGATAAGGCAGGAATTCCCTTCTAGCTTTTCAAGTTTGAAGATTCCACATAAACAACAAATATGCCCGTGCCCTCTCCATGGTGGGAGTTCTACCTCTAGGGTACACTGATTGAAGATGTCTGTGATGACAATAATAACAAAAAGCCATTATTAACTCAGTAAATGTTCACTGAATTTGTATTTATCAATTGCAATGGTGCCTTTAAGACATAGTACGAGCACTATTATTTGTTGTCTGCAAATAAGGGGTGTGTACACAGGATTCATCCCCAAGGGGCACTGCTCAGGCATGGGGCAGTCAGGACTCCACAGAGTTCATAGAATGAAATGTGGTACTCAAACTTTCTTTAACTTACATATAGAGAGAGGGTGTGTGTGTGTGTGTGTGTGTGTGTGTGTGTGTGTGTGTGTGTCTGTGTATGTATGTATTAGGTAAGAGCTGACCTCCCTGATTAAAGGGAGTATGGGGAGGTGAAACCCCAAAGCACCTTCCCCCCACTACTCTGCATTGTCTTTGAGACCCACTTGGGCACTACCTGCAGCTCCCAGCCCGCTGGGACAGGTTGCCATTTACAGAGGTTTATGCATAGGGTTTGGCACTACCTGAGGTTTCAGACATCCACTGGGATCTTGGAACACAGCCCCATGGATAAGGAGGGACTATTGCAGTGCCCTTATGAAAAAGGCCTGAGAGAGTGGCCTTGCCCCTTCACCATGTGAGGACACAGAGAGAAGACACCATGCATGAACCAGAAACCCAGGCCTCACCAGACACTGGAGCTGGCCCATCAGCTCCTTTGCCTTCACCACTGAAGGGAAATCCTGCTCTGACCCGGGCACATTTGGGGTGCTTATATCAAGAGCTGCCCTCCCATATGACAGATGGAGACAGGCGCTTCTACGTTAGAAACACCTTAGATTTTAGAGACTGCTCTGAGTGAGTGCTTTGTTCCTTCATTGAAGATTAAGGTGAGAAAGCAACATTCATTTTTTTTCTAATACAAAAGCATATTCCTAACATATTTTCAACCCTAAGTATTCCATTAGGAATTGGACTCTGGCCAGGTTAGGTAACCAAGGTGTTAGTTACCGTGACTCCTCTTGCAAGAACGCACATTAATAGTAGGGGAAGACTACAAGACCATGATGGAACCAAAACCAGGCTGGCATATTACAAGGGATATAATCACAGATTTAGCCAAAGACAGTGCAATAATGAAGTAAGACTGAGTTTACTCAGTAATGACTGAATCAGGATCCAATACAATACCAAGAATGTAATCATGATTTGCAGCTAGCAGCCTGTCACAGGAAGAACCTGGGGTTATGGTGTTCTTAATGAGGGGGTGTCGGGGGTGAGCTGGCTACACCTGGATTCATATATTTCTTGGCTATCTAATTTGCACTGCAACCAGGAAAAATCTAAAAATATCTTGCAATAAATGGAGGCCAACTCTCCTGATACAGGTGCCCTGAATGAGACAGGCTTAGAGCTGGCCCTGCCTCGTAAGGTGAAAGCAGTAGAGCTGGTGGGCCCAGAAATAGTGACTCTTCTACAAATACGTGCTTGTCCAAGCATGGCTGGGCTGTGGAAAGGAGGCCTGCTGAGGTTCCTGTGTGAGAAGGACCAAGGAGCCTCCCATTAAAGACCAAGGGCTGCACATGCTGAGGCGGGCCCCAGCCCCAAGTCTAAAACCACTTAGCTGCTAGGGTCAAGGTGGGTCCTTGCCCTTCTCTACATTGCAGAGAGCAGGAAAGAGCATATCTTCACCTGAGGACAGGACTGGAACTGGAGACAAGAACTCCCTGAGTGCCCCAGCATGTTGCCCCACCCTCTTTCGGACCCAACCTGGAGTCCTAAAGCAGAGGTTCATGAGAGCATGGGTTAACTAGGAGCTTTGCCATCAAGATTTACAAAGCATTGACTTTGAGCAGAGGGTATCTGCCTAAGAGCAGAGCGTATCAGTGAGGAGAGGAGAGAAAGAAAACTTCCCTCAGCTCAGTGGTGCAAGGGCCACTAAAGGGGAAGGGAGAGGCAGCTGCGGCTTTCCCTGCACAGAGGACAACTGGCAGACTTTAGTCCTCGGAGCATGTGGAGCAAACTGCGAACTGCATGGATTTGCCCTCTGGGGGCAGCCTGAGCGTGCAACTGATCCGAAAGCCGCAGGGGGAAAAAGCACTGAGACGATGTAAAGAAAGCTGCATGCTCCTAGGTGTTGGTAAGAGGACCCCAGATAACGAGATGCCAGTCTGGGTTGAGATCCTCTGGGCTGGCCTGGACTAGTGGCTACTTGAGAAGAAGGAATCTACTCTGTGTAACAGAAAAAAAGGAATTGGAAAGAGAGAGGCAAGCTGGACGGCCAACGCTGTCAGCCAACTTCTTCTCGTGGCTGCTACCCCAACTCCAGGAAAATCTATTGTAAATTTCTCCATGACCTCTAAAGATTCTGAATTCTATTTTCAACAATGATAGTATCTAACATTCAGGGTTTTACTAGGTCAGGCCCGTACTATGTTTATACTAGTAACAGCTTAAGGGGAACTCCTAACTTTATGATTATTTCTAGTTTGCCGATGAGAAAAGTGAGGCTTGAAGAGGTCATGTAACCTCCTCGAAGTTATGTAAGTTCCTCAAGGTCATGTAACCTCCTCAAGGTCATGAAGCTCATGAGATGCCAAAGAGACTTTGACTATAAGATCTTTAATCACTAGACCCCTCATCACTGGATTATTCCAGTAATGATAACATTCTTATTCAGATTTGGACACTGCCAAGATCACCTAAACTTCTGAATCTAGCCTTAAGCCTTCTGGAAGTGAGAGGCAATTAGCAAATCAAAAGGAGTTGAGGCATCTGGGAAAACAATTTGGAAGTTATGACAAGGCAACATCTGAGAAACACAAATTACATTTCTTTAGACTCCCCTGTGGGAGGATCTAACCATCATGGCAGCCTAAAGAGAGATTCTCACCTAATGACACAGAGCCACAAGAAAATTGATCTGAATAAGAAAAGCTTTTCCTAATAGGGAAACCTTTTAGGTTTCTGGAGACTTTCTCCAACGTCAGGTTATGGAAAGCCCATTAGCTGAGTCACTTACGATGGAACCAGACAAATGTTCACAAACACCGAGGAGCAATCCTCTCACACTGGACAAAATGACCTAATTGATCTTTGCATCTCCAATTGCAATGAATCCCTTCATTTTCCACACAAATCACCCTAATCAGTTCATCATCTTTTCCTCTCTTTTGAGTACATAAAAATATGAAGCTAGAATATTATGATTCCCCAGAAAATTAAAATCTCACTCTGTCACTCAGGCTAGAGTGCTATGGCATGATCTCAGCTCACTGTAAACTCTGCCTCCCAGGTTCAAGTGATTCTCCCACCTCAGCCTCCCAAGTAGTTGGGATTACAGGCGTGCACCACCACGTCTAGCTAATTTTTGTATTTTCGTAGAGACTAGGTTTCACCATGTTGGTCAGGCTGGTCTTGAACTCCTAACTTCAAGTGATTCCCCTACCTCAGCCTACCAAAGTGCTGGGATTATAGGCGTGAGCCACCACACCCAGCCAAGAAGCAATTTTTAAAATTCAAGTGCATGTAGAAACAATTTCATGATGTATTCTTAATGGTGTAGCAAAGTGAAAAATAAAATGCCTTATTGAGAACAATCGTCCTGCTTAGATGCCTACCTGTTATTTATAAAGATCCAGGGCAATAAAATGAAATAAAGAGTTTCCTCTTCCTGTTGCCACAAATAGCATAGAAATAGCTTGGAGCTAGCAGTCTCATGGTAATAAGCCAATAATACCAACTGCTGTCTATTTAGTACTTTCCACGTGCCATCCAGCCCTCATAGAAACCTGTGAGGCAGGTGCTATTAAACTGGAAACAGACAGGACAAGGTTCAGAGGTCTCAGAGCTGGGCCAGGGGGCAGGATCAGGGTCTGGGCCTGGGTCTGGCTCCGGAACCAAGAGCTTGAGCTTCACACCACAGCCTCCCATCCAGGGCAGCGGGCTCTGGGAGAGCCACAAAAAGAGTGAAGTCTGCATGTTTTCTGGGGCTGCCATAAGAAATTACCACAAACTGGATGACTTAAAGCAACCCTAGTGTATTCTCTGCCAGTCGTGCAGGACAGCAGTCCAAAGCCAAGGTGTGGCAGTCTGCTTCTTTTGGTGGCTCCAAGGGAGTCTGCTCCTGCTTCTGGTGGCTTCTGGCATCCTTGGCCGTCCTTGAGCACGCCTGGCTTGTGGTCGCCTCACTCCAGTCTCTGCCCCTGTCTCCACGTGGCCTTCTTTCTCTGCGTTGATTTCTTAACCCCTCCTTTCTCTCATAAGGATACCCCAGAAGCCACCATAAATCTACAATCATCTTGTTCCAAGATGCTAAACTTAGTTACACCTGCAAGGACCCTACTTCCAGATGAGGTCACGGGTCCCAGGGATTAGGAGGCAGACATATTTACTCATGGGGCACTATTGAGCCATGAGAGGCTCCCTCTCTACTCTGAAGTTCAGTAACATATCTGGAGCCGCCCTGGGCTGTCAGGCAGGGTTTCAGCAGGACTCACACTGTGGCTTTTACCAACAAGTGTGTTCTTCCTTGTCGCCTCTCTCTGAGGCTGCAGCCTCGCAGTACCACATCGCAGGCCACAGGAGAGACGGTGTGGTGCACTAGCCTGCTGGGGCTGCTGTGACAGC
This sequence comes from Cebus imitator, assembly GCF_001604975.1. Classification (NCBI taxonomy): domain Eukaryota; kingdom Metazoa; phylum Chordata; class Mammalia; order Primates; family Cebidae; genus Cebus; species Cebus imitator. The sequence continues at coordinate 752,195 of NW_016107833.1, forward strand.
ACCACAGCCCACGCAGCTTAAACAACAGAAAAGTAGTTCTCAATCCTGGAGGCTGAGGTCCGAGATCAAGGTATTGGCAGGGTTGTTTTCCCCCGAGGCCTCCATTCTTGGCTTGCAGATGGCCATCTCCTTCCCGTGTCCTCACGTAGTCCCTGCTCTGCGTGTGTCTGTGCCCAGTAAGGTCTCCAGTCCTATCCGATTAGGGCCCACCCTTGTGACCTCATTTTAACTTTTACCTCTTCAAAGGCCCTATCTCCAAATACAGCCACTCTGAGGTACTGAGGATTAGAACTTCAGCACATGAATGTGGTCAGAGGCACCATTCAGCTCATAACAGACAGTGGACGACTTGGAACCAGGAGTGAGCAAGGCATTGAGAAAGGGGATCTAGGTGGTGTCCCATACAAAGTGTGGAGAGTAGACCTGGGGAGTTACCACAAGGAAGAACCACTTTCTCGCATAGAAAGCATGGCAGACACTGAGCCATGCCACTCTCCTGCCATTGCAAAGCCCTATACAGTGTGACAGAGGCCCATGTGGACTCACAGGGAGTGCAGCTCCCCTGGGAAAGTGTCCTTTGCAGTATCAAGAGGAAATATTCCAGCTCTTCTGTAATAAGATGAATCAGAAGTCAATTATTTTCCTTGCCTTGTCCACACCTACAGAAACTAACTAAATTAATTTAGATGTATTTCTTCCAAGAGTTCCAGTCTTCTGTGAACATGAGTGTAATTAATGATTCACATTTTTGCACAGTGCTTTGCTGTTGACCACTCATTCTCATTTACATCACCTCCCTTTGTTGATATTCAGAACCACTTGCCATCTTGGTGTTATTTCTCTTATCCAGACTTTAGAAATGGATCAGCCAGGAGAAATTACTCATTCAGTTGCTCACTTAGTAAGTGAGACAGGTGAGGTTTGAACCCATGGCTTCTAACTCTTCCTCCCACATGGCACAGACTTGCACAAGCACATGGGCCGAAAGCTAGAAACTGAAGCATATGTGTCTCCGACCTCACCTCCCCTGATCTCCATGGGGGGCCCCACTCAAGGCCAGTCCACACCTGGTCCTAGGAGGTGGCCTGAGCCCACAAATGGACATCCATACCCCTGGCCCCACAGTCTTGATGGGTGTGGATGGAGACAGGGTTGGCAAACCTTGGGTTAAGGTGGCAGAGATGAGTCATCAGTGCCTGTGTGCCTGAGAATACCCACTCTCAGCTGCCCCCGTCCCCAGTCCCCACCTGGCCTGAAGTGACGTAATCCATGGGACACAACTCTGCCCATGTTCTCTTTCTTGTACTTCTACCAGCCCTGAGCCCATCTGAGGCTGTGTTCTCTGTCCAGGCCCCAGGGGCCCTGCTTCAATGCCAGCCTTGGCACCTAAGGAAAAGCATCTTGCCAGTCTCCTCCTGCTCCCAATCAGCCCCTCACTGCTGAAGCCCATCAGGCCTCCACACCCATCCGAGGCTGCACAGACAGCGCTCCACTCAGAGCTCTGCTCCAGCGTTCCCCCTTCAGAGAGCTCCTGGAGCAGCCCAGCTAGCATTCCTCCCTACACTTCCTCTCTGGCTCCTCTGCTCACCTGCAAAGCCACTCTAATTACAGGACCTTCTTACAGCACTAATCACTCATGGAATTACTTGATTTAGATTTTCTCTTGGTTTGCTGGCATCTGGAACTCCAGTGTTACAGCAGGCCTGGCCCGCACGTCAGTGTCAAGAAGCACATGTGTGAATGAATCCACAGCACTAGCCCTCTGGACACTGGCACAGCCTGGGCCACAGTCTCATTTGATAGAGAAACTCACTGTCAGCCTTTTGGGAGCCTGCTTGTGTAAGACTCCGAACCACTTAGTATGGTCCCAATAAGGAGGGATAGAAATGGACCTCTGTGGCATTGAGATTCTTGTCATCAGGCCCATTTGATTCAAGTCTGATTGTCTTGGGATTGTTTTTTCTTTCCTACAGCCAGCTCCTGGAAGGGCGATAAAGGCACTCTGACAGAGGACAGAGCAAGCATCGGAAACTTTTCTGGCCACTGGAATTCCCCTTCTTTCTTCCCCCTCCTATCCTTCCCTCTAATCATCTCTCCACCTTCTCCCTTTGGACAATGAAACTTGGACATCCAGACTGGTTTAATTTGCACCAAGTAAATACAGAAGTTCTATTAGCCAAACTGTGCATTTGTCAAACATCCAGAATCTCTTTCCCACTGAAATGTCCCTGGGCCAGAACGAGCTGGGCTTTAAGGCTGGCCAAATGGGGCCATTAACTCTGGCGCTGCAGTGACAACCCAACCCTCTCCTAGAGGAGGATGGCGGGAGAGAGGATGGGGATGGGGAAGGGAGGGAGGCTGTGCATCTGGGTGATGATTCATCAGGGCAAAGTTCCCATTTTCTCCCAATGATTGTGGAGTCCATATTTAATCAATGCCCTAGTTGCTTTGCCCAGTATCAAAGCCGAGCTCTTTCCCTTGGTGGATTTAAATGTTTAAAGTGGATTTCCTCGTAGCTGGGGTTTAGAAAGAACATGAGAGTCCAAGACTTTATTGCCCACCACCTGAAGTTTTTGTTGTTGTTGTGTTCTTATTTGGTTTTGGGATCAGGGTTATATTGGCTTTGCAGAATGAGTTTGGAAGAATTCCAACTCCTTCCATTTTTTGGAAGAGTTTGGGAAGAATTGATGTTAGTTTTTTAAACATTTGGTAGAATTCAGCAGTGAAGCTGTTTGGTCCTGGGATTTTCTTTGTGGGGAGACTTTTTATTATTGATTCAGCCTTGTTACTGGATATTAGTCTGTTGAGGTTTTCTGTTTCTTTTTAGTTGAATCTTGGTAGGCTTTATGTAACCCAAGAATTTATCTATTTTTAATAGGCTTTCAAATGTATTGGAGTGTAGTTGTTCATAATAGTGTCTAATGATCCTTTGTATTTCCGTGGTATTAGCTACGACATCTTTTTCATTTCTGATTTTATTTACTTGATTCTGAGAAGTTATTTCTAATATATTTAACTATTAGCCAAGGGCTCTGGAGATCCACCAAACACGGTCTCCAGAGGGGGCTATTGTGAGATGCTGATCACTAAAACTTGGCATTACCCCTCGTGTGCACACACACACACACACACACACACACACACACAATCCCCTGACTACAGCTAAGAGTCCCCAGGCATAATCTTAGCCCCACTCTGTCCTCACTTAGACAAAGTGCTGGTGCTAACATAGTGGAAACTCTTTTACCTCAGGTGTGAAAACACAAGCGACCACTGTGTTAATTCACTTGCTCGAGTATTGCCTTCTGGCAGGAATTTAAGAACATTGATGCGAGAGCCAGCCTGTTCGTGCCCTGGCTCCATCGCCAGCCAGATCAGCCACACTGGGCCAACTGCTAAGCTCTCTACGCCACAGGGGTAGCAATGGTGCCCACCTGATAGTTAAGGCACACTAGCCACAGGCTTCCATCAGGAAAGAGTTTAAAACAATGCCCAGGCCACAGTACAGACTGTGTAAGAGCCAGACATTATTATTAAAAGGCCATTATGTGTGAGAAAAGTCTTACACAGCATTATATCACAGGTTCTTGATGTCCTACTTTTGAAGCTTTTTGATGCCTCTTTATTGAACAAGTCCACTAAGAATAAATCATAAACAAGCCAGACTGCACCCTCAGAAACTCACATTCTAGAAGGGGAGGAGAATAAGTAAGCAGTGACATAAATTCCGCAACAAGGGTGAGCTTGGGGCACTTCATTCCTCATAGGCAATGTTCCTAACTCAGCCTTAGAGGGCCAGAGACAGCTTCCCTACAGGAGCTGGGTCCTACAGGTACATCCAGAGTTCCCACACGTTTTTTCACCTATCAAAAGCAGCAGCTTTTGTGTGCAATGGGATTATAGTTATAGGTAAAAAGGAAGCTCACAGATTTTCCATGTTTAGGACAACATGCTTCTGACATTTAATGCTCTAATAACTTGAAGACCAGACTGCTATTAGTGTAGAGTCTCAGAGACTGTGGGGCTGTGGGGTTGTAGAAGAAAGAAATTGGAATGTAAGTCAAGAGACTTGGCCTTCAGTGTTTGCTGTCTACTGTTAAATTAGGTTAGCCTAAAGCTGCCTCCTTATATATTTTAAATTCAGTCTAACATTTCTCTTTACATAGTGAACTGTAACCTAACTGCATGGGTAAACTAGTGTAACGTGCTCTTGTAACAAGGAGCCATGTCTCAGCCAATCATAGAAGTCAGACTTCAATCATTCACAGGTGGCCAACTATTTCAAGCACATTCAAATAAGACAAACACCAAGCTGTAACCAATCCAGCGGTTTCCGTTCCCCACTTCCATTTTTCACACATCACTTTCCTTTTTCTGTCCATAACTCCTTTCCAACCACACAGCACTGCCAGAGTCCCCCAAACCTATTCCAGTTGGTTGGCAGCGGGAGGAGGGTGCTGCCTGACTTGTGAATCATTCATTACTCAATTAAATTCTGTCATACTAAATTTGTCTAAAGTTTTTCTTGTTTTTGTCTTTTTTTAACAAATGTGTCAGAAGTGAGACTTGAAAGAAAACTTCCAGCAACCCCTAGGAGCATCCAGCGACCAAGTGAGGCACTCAGCAGACCCACTGTGCTCACTGCTTTCTCATAGCAGCTGGGAATCACGGGTAAGTCCTCTCTCAGGTTCTGAAGCTCCATGGTTTTGTGTTTTCAGCTCTTTGAGTTTGAACAAATTTTTTATTCAAACTGGGCTGAAAAGTCCCAGCAAAAACTTGAGTAAGTCCAGGATGGGAGAGAGCTGATAATTAACTGGCTTACATCCATGTAGAGGCCTCAGATGTCCTCCTGGGCCAGACAGAAACTGGCAGTGAATAATAAAACTGGAGTGCAGAGGGGCTTTTATGGGGGTGTTTGTGTTCTGTTTCCCTCCCCTCTTTTTTCCCTGCATGGTTAGGTAGAGAAAAATCACTGGCTAAGTTAATAAAGGGGATCTGAGCGCCAAAGCCAAAATTCAATGTAAAATTAGAACTTTAAATTCTAAAAAACAAAGCACCCCACTTCTCTAACTGCAACTACCCACACATATATAGCATTAGACCCCCAAAACAAGAAATGCTTACACATTAGACAAAATCTTACTAAAAATAATTTAAAATTACAATGCAATATTTAAAATAATATTAAAATTAAAATACTAAAAATAATTTAAAATTACAATGCAATATTTAAAATACAATGCAATATTGTAAGTTTACAACACTATACTTTAAAAAATACATTTTCAAATGAAGGTTCTTAGACCAATCTAAACATGTTTACTAATGTGTGGAAGTTTCTAAAGTGTTTTCAATATTTTTATTGTCTCTTTTAAAAGACTGTAAAAGACAAATAAAAATCTTAATTGACTAATTTAAAAAGTTAAATCTGCTAACCTTTTGGCTTAATTACTATTCTTCTATAAAGGTTTTTAAAAGGCTATTCTAAATAAAATATTTACAAAAGATAGACCCTCAGGTAAAACACGTTACTTCTTTTTCAGAGCTGTCCACACTGAGTCCAGACATAGAAAATATTTTCTTTGCACTATTCTTTAATGAGCTCCACCCTAAACTCAATAATTTTAGCTAAAAAATAACTAAGTTCAAAAGACCACCTATTAAACTAAGTCTGTCTCCAAAATACAGCTTACAATGTTAAGGTAGCCATTTTCAAACACTTTTTTGAAAAAATTCACATCTATAAAAAAATTCAGTTATAAAGCTATCTGCCTCTCTGTGTCGAAAAGAGAGGAAGGTATGGGCCGGGCATGGTGGCTCAAGCCTGTAATCCCAGCACTTTGGGAGGCTGAGGCGGGTGGATCACGAGGTCAAGAGATCGAGACCATCCTGGTCAACACGGTGAAACCCCGTCTCTACTAAAAATACAAAAAATTAGCTGGGCATGGCGGCGTGTGCCTGTAATCCCAGTTACTCGGGAAGCTGAGGCAGGAGAATTGCCTGAACCCAGGAGGCGGAGGTTGCGGTGAGCCGAGATCGCACCATTGCACTCCAGCCTGGGTAACAAGAGTGAAACTTCGTCCCAAAAAAAAAAAAAAAAAAAGAGAGGAAGGAATGATTCACTAATACCTCTTACCATTAGTTTAACATAACTAGTCTTTCTTGAGGTACTTTTCCTTGACATACTGTCTTACCTGGGCCTTTACCTATACCCTCATTCCATAATTTAAACAAATTATAATACAATATTTGAGCTTAACATCTCAGCTCTGTACTTTTGAGATAAACATTTTCTGCCTTCGTATTAGGCTGTTCTTACATTCCTATAAAGGAATACCTGAGGTTGAAAAATTATAAAGAAAGTTGCATTGGTTCACAGTTCTACAGAATGTACAGGCATGGCTCCAATATCTGCTTGGCTTCTAGTGAGGGCTTCAGGAACCTTACAATCATGGAGGAAGGTGAAGGGGGATGCCAGCATATCACATAGCGAGAGAGAGAGAAAGCAAAAGAGAGAAGGGGCAGTCCCAGATTTTTTTTGAACAACCAAATCTCATGTGAACTAACTGAGCAAGAACTCACCACCAACAGGCTGGTGCCAAACCATTCATAAGGGATCCATCCCCATGATCCAATCACCTCCCACCAAGCCCCACCTCCAATATGAAAAATCACACTTCAACCTGAGGTTTAGAGGGAACAAACATCCAAACCATATCAACTTTGTTTTACTTAAGAATCATTCCTTTAAAAATAGAAATTTAGGGCTGCTTGCTAACAAATACTTAAGATGATAAAATGTATAATTTAAAGATGTGTAGTCTAAATAGAAAAAAATGCTATCAGCCACATAAGGTACCTCATGCCTGTAATCCCAGCACTTTGGGAGGCTGAGGCAGGTGGATCACGAGGTCAGGCGTTCAACACCAGCCTGGTCAACATGGTGAAACCCCATCTCTGCTAAAAACACAAAAATTAGCCGGGTGTAGTGGTGGGCCCCTGTAATCACAGCCACTAGGGAGGCTGAGGCAGGAGAATTCCTTGAACCCAGGAGACGAAGGTTGCAGTGACCCGAGATCATGCCACGGAACTCCAGCTGGGCAGCAGAGCAAGACTGTCTCAAAAAAGAAAGAGAAAAAGAAAAAAAAAACCATTTAAAAGACAACAAATAAAAATTCTCTATAAAAGCTATAAGATCTGATTCTGCCTAAGTGTCTATATATGGTGTGTGTGTGTGTGCGCGTGTGTATGACTGCTATATCACATTTATATATGCTTGATAAATAAAACTAATTTAAAATTTTAAATAAATTAAAAATTCTAGTAAAATAAAAATGTCTTCAAAATTGTCAGTTAAACATAATCCAAATATTTTTGCCTAGTTCTATGGATCAAACAGGTTTATACTGTCACCTCTACATATTTTAAGGTAATACAATGCTGCTTCTATAATATGATTGATGCTTACTTAATTTGTCTGTACACTAAAGAGAAAGGCTGGCTGCTAGCCTCTCCCAGAGCCTCACACACGTCGTACTGTGAGCTTGTCTTTTGTTTTGAGGTTATAAATTCCAGGACCTAGATATGTGGCATAAGGAGGCCTGGAGACATGTCCTCAGTACCTTGCCCACCAGCTGCAAGAGGAAGTCAAACCTAATATGGCTCCTTTCTCCCTGGCCCATCTTTGCCTCCTGGCTGTGCTGAGAGAATCAAATCTTCCAGACATCCTCTTCACAGCTTTGTCCTCTCTCTTAAGTTTATATCTGATATATAAATTCAGGACCCAAAAGGGCTGTATCATTCATGGGTGTCCTGGGTGCCACATGGGTACTCAGGACCTGGGATGACGGGGAAAGACATTAGGGAGGGTAACTGTGTCATAGTTTCAAAATTCCATTCAGTAGTTTAAAATATTAAAGTCATATTATTTTTTATTCTCTCTTCTTTGAGAAGGAGTCTTGCTCTGTTGCCAGGCTAGAGGGCAGTAGCACAATCTCAGCTCACTGCAACCCCCATGTCCCGCGTTCAAGAAATTCTCCTGCCTCAGTCTCCGAAGTAGCTGGGACTACAGGCATGCACCACCACACCCAGTTAAATTTTTTGTATTTTTAGTAGAGATGAGATTTCACCGTGTTGTCCAGGATGGACTCTATCTCCTGACCTCGTGATCCGCCCACCTCAGCCGCCCAAAATGCTGGGATTACAAGCATGACCCACCGCACCCAGCCGTTATGCTATATTAAGTAATAAATAATAGCAAAATGTCTGAGTTATTTCTAACTTAAAATACTAAAACATTAATTATTAAACATAAGTTTAAGTTTATATACTTTAGCATCTTATTTTTACATATAAAAAAGCCATATATATTTCGACATATTAATAAACAAAAAATTAAGGCAATACATCCTTCTAAATTATGAAATAGATTTTAATGTATAAATACTAATATAAAACAGTTCAAAATTACTTACTTCCTAGGTTTTCATTAGAAATTAGAGTTACTATCACTTCTTGGCCTTTCGGCTAACATCAAGTATAGAAATTAGAGTTAATACGAGTTAAAATTATAGTTGATATGATAATTAAAACTGCTAGATATAAAAGAAATAATTCTGTGTACAGAGTGTATTTAAAAAGCAATATATGTTATTGGCAAAAAAGGTTATAAAGGCATAAAAATGTATGTTGAGATATGTAATTTTGTCTAATTTAGAAGTTATACAATAGTTATCTCAAGTAAAAAAATAAAAAAGAGAACATGGCCAACGAGAGGCAGGACTAGATTGCAGCTCCACATAAGAGCAGCGTGCAGAGGCTCACACTGTGAATTTTAGCTCCAGATCGACTGCAAGAACAAACCAGCAATCCCGAGAGGGCCCACAGACCCTCCTAAGGAAGCAGACTGTTCCTGCAGGACCTGGGAGACACCCCAAATACTATGAGTGTCAAACTGCGAAAGTGGAAAAGGGAGACCCCTCTCTCCTGAATACACACCCCCATTGAAGAAGCTGAAGTTCTGTTTGTAAGAGAAGTTTCCAACTTTACCTGGAGCTGAGTCAGCTTAGAGAGCCAAGCCAAATACAAGAGGAAGCAGCAGAAAGGCCCAGGAGCTCACTGGCCCCCTAACAGCCCGTTCCTGCCTAGTACCAAAGGGACCTATTGCAAGGGTGGCCAGAGGAGCAGGGCAAAACACCACAGGAAGAAAGAAATCTCTAGCTGTGGACTTTGTAACAATTTGAACAAGGCGAATAGCCTCCTGGCCAGAACTGGGGGGAGGGTGCAAATCCAGCCTGCAGATTCCACAGGCAGAGGAAGAACTAAGTCCTTTTCTTTCACTGCTGAGAGGCAGGTAGCCTGGGGCAACTTTTCAAACCCACCCCACCCTCCACCTGGAAACAGACTCGGGGCTGTTGTGAGGGTTAGAGTGGGAGGGAGACTGGCCCTTCAGTTTGGGTGGGAGCTGGGTGAAGCCTGTGACTTCCAGCATTCCCCCACTTCCCTGACAACCTGCACAACTCAGCAGAGGGAGCCATAGTCCTCCTAGGTACACAAATCCAGTGGCCTGGGAATCTCATCCCCATCCCTCACAGCAGCCACAGGAAGACCCACCCAAGGAGAGTCTGAGCTCAGATACGCCTAGCCCCACCCCCACGTGATGGTCCCTCCCTATCCACTCTGGTAGTGAAGACAAAGGGTATATAAAATTGGGAGTTCTAAGTCCCTGCCCACTGCTGGTCCCTCTCCACACCACTACAGCTGATGCTTTCTGGAAAGTGCCACCTCCTGGCAGGAGGCCAACCAGCACAAAAATAGAGCATTAAGCCACCAAAGCTAAGGACCCTCATGGAGTTCATTGCACCCTCACCGCCTCCAGCAGAACAGGCGCTGGTATCTGTGGCTGAGAGACCCATAGACAGTTCACATCACAGGACTCTGTGTAGAAAACCCCCAGTACCTTCCTGGAGCCGGGTAGACTCACTGAATGGCTCGACCCAGAAGAGAGACAACAATCACAGCAGTTCAACTCACAGGAAGCCACATCTATAGGAAAAGGACGGGAGTACTGCATCAACGTAACATCCCATGGGACAAAAGGATCTGAACAACAGCCTTCAGCCCTAGACCTTCCCTCTGATAGAGCCTACCCAAATGAGAAGGAACCAGAAAACCAACCCTGGTAATATGACAAAAACAAGTCTCTTCAACACCCCCCAAAAAAATCACACTAGTTTACCAGCAATGAATCCAAACCAAGAAGAAATCCCTGATTCACCTGAAAAAGAATCCAGGATGGTCTCAATCTCCTGACCTTGCTTAACGGCTAACCAGGGAGGCACCAGAGAAAGGTGAAGCCCAATACAATGAAATCCAAAAAATGGTACAAGAAGTAAAAGGAGAAATATTCATGGAAATAGCATAAAGAAAAAACAACAATTCAGGAAACTTTGGATACACTTAGAAATGCAAAACGCTCTGAAATGTCTCAGCAATAGAATTGAATAAATAGAAGAAAGAAATTCAGAGCTCAAAGACAAGGTCTTCAAATTAATCCAATCCAACAAAGACAAGGTCTTCAAATTAATCCAGTCCAACAAAGACAAGGAAAAAATAATAAGAAAATAGGAACAAAGCCTCCAAGAAGCCTGGGATTATGTTAAATGACCAAACTAAAGAATAATTGTTGTTGCTGAGGAAGAAAAGATTCTAAAATCTTGGAAAACATATTTTGAGGAATAATCAAGGAAAACTTTTCCAGCCTTGCTACAGACCTAGACATGCAAATACAAGAAGCATGAAGAACACCTGGGAAATTGATCACAAAAGATCTTTGTCTAGGCACATTGTCATCAGGTTATCTAAACTTAAGACAAAGGAAATAATCTTAAGAGCTGTGAGACAGAAGCACCAGGTGACCTATAAAGGAAAACCTATCAGATTAACAGCAGATTTATCCTACAAGCAGAAATCCTACAAGCTAGAAGGCTTTGGGGCCCTATCTTCAGCCTTCTCAAACAAAACAATTACAAGGCAAGAATTTTGTATTCAGTGAAACCAAGCATCATATATGAAAGAAAGATACAGTCATTTCCAGACAAACAAAGCTGAGAGAACTTGCCGTTACCAAGCCACCATTACAAGAACTGCTAAAAGGATCACCAAATCTTGAAACAAATCAAAACAGAACCTCTTTAAAGCATAAATCACACAGGACCTATGAAACCAAAATATAAATTTAAAGCAAAAACAAAACACCAAAGTACATAGGCAACAAAGAGCAAGATGAATGCAACAGTACCTCACGCTTCAATACTAACATTGAATGGAAATGGCCTAAATGACATAGAACCACAGAATGGATAAGAAGTCACCAACCAACTATCTCCTATCTTCAGGAGACTCACCTAACACATATGGACTCACATAAACTTAAAGGGGTGGGAAAAGGCATTTCATGCAAATGGACACCAAAGCGAGCAGGGGTAGCTATTCTTATTTCAGACAAAACAAACTTTAAAGCAACAGTGATTAAACAAGGCAAAGAGGGCCATTCTATAATGGTAAAAGGCCTTGTCGAACAGGAAAATATCACAATCCTAAACATATATGCGCAGAACAATGGAGCTCCCAAATTTACAAAACAATTACTAATAAACCTAAGAAATTAGATGGCGGCAACACAATAATAGTGGGGGACTTCAGTACTCCACTGACAGCACTAGACAGTTCATGAAAACAGAAAGTCAACAAAGAAACAATGGATTGAAACTACACCGATATATACAGAACATTTCATCGAACAACTGCAGAATACACATTCTATTCAACAGTGCATGGAACTTTCTCCAAGATAGACCATATAATGGACCATAAAATGAGCATCAATATATTTAAGAAACTTGAAGTTATATCAAGCATTCTCTCAAACCACAATGGAATAAAACCGAAAATTAATTCCTAAAAGAACTTTCAAAACCATGCAAATACATGGAAATTAAATAGTCTGCTTCTGAATGAACGATGGGTCAAAAATGAAGCCAAGACAGAAATAAAAAAATTCTTTGGACTGAATGACAATAATGTCACAACCTATGAAAACTCTGGGATACAGCAAAGGCAGTGCTAAGAGGAAAGTTCACAGCCCTAAATGCCCACATCAAAAAAACTGAAAGAGCACAAACTGAAATTCTAAGGTCACAACTCAAGGAACTAGAGAAACAAGAACAAACCAAACCCAAACCCAGCAGAAGAAAGGAAATAACCAAGATCAGAGCAGAATTAAATGAAACTGAAACAACAACAACAAAAATACAAAGGATAAATGAAACAAAAAGCTGGTTATTTGAAAGATAAATAAAATTGATAGACCATTAGCAAGATTAACCAAGAAAAGAAGAGAGAAAATCCAAATAACCTCACTCAGAACAAAACAGGAGATATTACAACTGATACAGCTGAAATACAAAAGATCATTCAAGGCTACTATGAACACCTTTATGCACAAAAAATATTCTAGAAGAGATGGACAAATTCCTGGAAAAATACAATCTTCCTAGCTTTAATCAGGAAGCATTAGATGGCCTGAACAGACCAATAACAAGCAGCAAGATTGAAATGGTAATTTTTAAATTACCAACAAAAAAGTCCAGGACCAGACGGAGTCACAGCAGAATTCTATTAGAAATTCAAAGAAGAATTAGTACCAATCCTTTTGACATTATTCCACAAAATAGAGCTAGAAGGAATCCTTCCTAATTCATTCTACGAAGCCAGTATCACCCTAATACCAAAACCAGGAAAGGGCATTAAAAAAAAAAAAGAAAACTACAGACCAATATCCTTAATGAACATAGATGTTAAAATCCTTAACAAAATACTAGCTAACTGAATCCAACAACATGTCAAAAAGATAATCCACCATGATCAAGTGGGTTTCATACCAGGGATGCAGAGATGGTTTAACATGCGCAAGTCAATAAATGTGATACACCATATAAACATAATTAAAAACAAAAATCACATGATCATCCCAGTAGATGCAGAAAAAGTGTTCAACAAAATCCAGAATCCCTTTATGACTAAAACTCTCAGCAAAATCAGCATACAAGGTAATATGGTTTAGCTGTGTGCCCATTCAAATCTCGGCTTGAATTGTATCTCCCAGAATTCCCACATATTGTGGGAAGAAACCCAGGGGGAGGTAGTTGAATCATGGAGGCTGGTCTTTCTTGTGCTATTCTCATAATTAGTGAATAAGTCTCATAAGTTCCGATGGGTTTATCAGGGGTTTCTGCTTTTGCTTCTTCCTCTTTTTCTCTTGCCACTGCCATGTAAGAAGTGCCTTTCACTTCCTGCCATGATTCTGAGGCCTTCTCAGTCATGTGGAACTGTAAGTCCAATTAAACCTCTTTTTCTTCCCAGTCTTGGGCCTGTCTTTATCAACAGCATTAAAACAAACATACACAAGGGACGTACCTTAATGTAATAAATGTTATCTATGACAGACCCACAGCCAACATAATACTGAATGGGGAAATTGAAAACATTCCCTCTGAGAACTGGAACTATAAGGCTGCCCACTCTCACCACTCCTCAACATAGTACTGGAAGTTCTAGCCAGAACAATCAGACCAAGAGAAGGAAATAAAGGGCATCCAAATCAGTAAAGAGGAAGTAAAACTGTTTGCTGATGACATGATTATTTACTTTGAAAACCCTATGGACTCCTCCAGAAAGCTCCTAGAACTGATAAAAGAACTCTGCAAAGTTTATGGATACAAGATTAATGTACACAAATCAGTGGCTCTTTTATACACCAACAGCTACCAAACAGAGAATCAGATCAAGAACTCAACCCCTTTTACAATAGCTGAAAAAAAAAAAAAATGCAATACTTAGGAATATACCTAACCAAGAAGGTGAAAGACCTCCACAAGGAAAACTACAAAACACTGCTGAAATAAATCCTAGATGACACAAACAAATGGAAACACATCCCATATTTATAGATGGGTAGAATCAATATTGCAAAAATGATCATATGGCCAAAAACAATCTACAAATTCAATGCAATTACCATCAAAATACTATGACCATTCTTCACAGAATTAGAAAAAACAATTCTAAAATTCATATGGAACCAAAAAAGATCCCAAATAGCCAAAGACAGACTAAACAAAAAGAATAAATCTGGAGGCATCACACTGCCTGATTTCAAACTATACTATAAGGCCATAGTCAGCAAAACAATGTGGTACTGGCATAAAAATAGGCACGTAGAACAGAATAAAGAACCCCAAAATAAACCCAAATACTTAAGCCAACTGATCTTCAATGAAGCAAACAAAATCATAAAGTGGGGAAAGGACACCCTTTTCAACAAATGGTACTGGGATAATTGGCAAGCCACATGTAGGAGAATGAAACTGGATCCTCATCTCTCATCATATACAAAAATTAACTCAAGATGGATCAAGGACTTAAGCCTAAGACCTGAAATTACAAAAATTCTAGAAGATAACGTTGGAAAACCCCTTCTAGACACTGGCTTAGGCAAGGATTGCATGACTAAGAACCCAAAAGCAAATGCAATAAAAGCGAAGATAAACAGCTGGAACCTAATCAAACTAAAGAGTTTTGATGGCAAAAGGAACAGTCAGCAGAGTAAACAGACAACCCACAGAGTGGGAAAAAATCTTTGCAGTCTATACATCTGACAAAGGACTAATATTCAGAATCGACAACAAAAGCAAATCATCAAGAAAAAAACAATCCCATCAAAAAGTGGGCTAAGGACATGAATAGACGGTTCTCAAAAGAAGATACACAACTAGCCAACAAACATGAAAAAATGCTCAACATGACTAGTGATCAAGGAAATGAAAGTCAAAAGCACAATGCGATACCAACTTCCTCCTGGAAGAATGACCATAATCAAAAACTTAAAAAAGAACAGTAGATGTTGGCATGGATGCAGTGAACAGGGAACACTTCTACACTGCTGGTGGGAATGTAAACTAGTACAGCCACTATGGAAATCAATGTGGAGATTCCTTAAAGAACTAAAAGTAGAACTACAGGTTGATCCAGCAATCCCATTCCTGGGTATTTACCCAGAGGAAAAGAGGTCATCATTAGAAAAAGAAATTTGCACACACATTTGTAGCAGCACAATTCACAACTGCAAAATCATGGAACCAGCCCAAATGCCTATCCATCAATGAGTGGATAAAGGAACTGTGGAATATATATATGATGGAATACTACATGGCCATAAAAAAGAATGAATTAACAGCATTTGCAGTGAGCTAGGTGGGACTGGAGACTATTATTCTAAGTGAAGTAACTCAGGACTGGAAAACCAAACATTGTATGTTCTCACTGATATGTGGGAGCTAAGCTCTGAGGGTCTAAGCCATAAGAATGATACAGTGAACTTTGAGGACTGAAAGACTACAAATATGGTGCAGTGTATACTGCTCAGGTGATAGGTGCACCAAAATATCACAAAGCACCACTAAAGAACATACTCATGTGACGAAATACTGCCTGTACCCCAATAGCTTACAGAAAAAATGACACAGATAAAACTAAATAAATAAGAAAAGTTGAAAAAAGAAAAAAAAATTAAATTTTCTATAAGAGATAATAAAATATTAATTAAAACTGTGTGTGGTCAAAAGCTGAATAGATTTGGGTTCTTTTTTATTTAAATTAGCTTTAGTATTGATAATACAAAGTAAAATTTGGTTTCTCTTTTGAACAGAATTTTGTATAGTATTAAGAAAAGACAAAAATATTTTTGTTCACCCTTTAAATAAACTTTACAGAAAAAGAGAGGAGAGGAGAAACAGATTCTATTTCATGCTGTCTTTATTAGGGCTTTTGATTATTTGAAAAACTGAACCTCCTATCTATTAAAAATAAACATTTTTTATTTGAAAAATCCTTTGTCACTTTGGCTAAATAAATGACTATGATTTTATAGTGGCCTGTGATCCAATTTTGATTAAGTGTTTTAAACATTTAACATATTTAACAGGCTTCTGAAAATCAAGTTTCAAATTCAAAATTAAATCTTTTAACCTCAAACTAAATTTGAGATGTTACAATATCCAAAGGAGAGATAACACACAGGCATATTTGATACATTAAATTACATTGAAAGCATTGTCAAGTAGAAATAATAGTTAACTTTCTTTGTTATATTTTTATAGATATGTTATTAATATATGTGCCAAAATTATATGAGATTCCTAAAATACGAATATGTCTTGCTGTATTATCCATCATAATTATGGTTATTATGTTAAATTATTATAGGTTACAAAAATAGCCAAATTTTCTTGTCACTTAACTCTTTAACCATGACCATTTTGTTTTCACAATTACTTAGTTTTACTTTATTTTCTAAAAACTATTTAAAATAAAATCTGAAATATGATGTCTTCAAAGATGTTCATTAAAAAGATTTTAAAAGAACCCGACAAGTACTCTTAAGTACAGGTTTCTGATAACTTTAGGATCATATCATTTAGAGTAGGCAAAAATTCCCCAAACTCTAATAAAAAGACTGACTGATTTATAAAACTATTAACCCAAACAGGACAAAAATTAATCAAATACCCCCAAAAAAGTATTCTGCTAGATTTTTATGCTAAATCAACCAGCACTAACATTGTTAAGGTATGTTTATTTAAATAAACTCCATGGACCAAGTCAA
The DNA here is from genome assembly GCF_001604975.1 of Cebus imitator. Taxonomy (NCBI): domain Eukaryota; kingdom Metazoa; phylum Chordata; class Mammalia; order Primates; family Cebidae; genus Cebus; species Cebus imitator. The sequence goes on from NW_016107833.1 coordinate 768,918, forward strand.
ATGGCCTGTAATAACCCACTTAATGAATAGTGCTATACACATAAATTTAAAACACAAAATTAATATTTAAAAAGATATAATTTCAATATTAAGTGTAGATTCATGGAAAGCCTAGATGGCCATCTGATCCTTAAAACTTCCATTATTAAAAGCTCTACACTCTGTGACTTATAAAAAACCCAAATAAACATATATATATTTATATATCTATGTAAAACAACTGTTTTAAATTACTGAAATGTTACTACATAAAATGATTTATGACCAATGTTTGGTTTGTCAAACGCATAATCCTACAAAGATAATCAAAACTTCAGTTTTAATACATTTCTGTTACCTAATGCCATTTTCAATACATGTTTTCTAATTATACAGAGGCCTTTTCATTTAAAAAGGCTAATGATATAACAATATTTATAAGATTATTAGAAAATGTTTCCCTCATGAGACATTCCAAAAAAAAACCCTCCAACAATAAAGGCTTATTTCACCAGACAAGTTATAAAATAGTTAAATAACGTATTAGCAGCTACAAAAAAAATTAGACAAAAGGAACTAAATTAAATAAATTGCCTTAGTCAAAGATATCACAGATTGATGACAGTCAAATCCACTTCCAAATAAATTGGCCATTTATAAGACAGTCACTAAAAGGCCTTTGCCCCTAATAATGGAACACCATATATCTTTTGCTCCTGAATTCTGATATGACGAAATGCTGCAAGGCTTTAATACATTATGCCGAAATATATTTTCAGATTAAAAAAAGCTGTTCATGTTCCACCAACTAAATATAATCAAACCCTTCAAGATCCAGAACCCAAAGATAGGGTCTTCTAAACACGACATCCAAGAAAAATTGCCCTTACGGAGGGAATGTGTCCTTTTTCCGGGTCCACAAGGGGGCATAGTTTCTGGGGCAAGAACCTCCCAGGGCCACATTTTCTCCCCCTCCCATCCGTCTTCATCCGGGAAATTTAGGGGTTTATGTTTAAATTTCGCAGGCATGGGAAGAAACTAAGAGTCAGTCACCCTAGCGGAGGTTTAAAAGAACTCCTTTCGTTGGCCAGAGGAACCAGGGGAGGTGAGAATTTCTCTCAGAATAAATTCCCCTGCCCCTTCACCCACACCAGATTTTCAGCTCTCTGGAATCCCCTCCCACATAGTGGGAGCTCTCTTTCCCCTCCTGGATTTCCCCTCTGTGGTCCACTTCCACCCCGTGTGGAAGCTGCTTTTCCTCCCCTAAACTCCATCTCTCTCTCAATTCCCTTCCACTCAGTTGGGAAGCTGTCTTTCCTCTCCTGGATTCCATCCTTCTGGATTCTCTCGCTCAGTGTGAGAGGAGCTTTCCTTCTCTGGTTTTCCCCCTCTGGGAACCCCTCTCACTCAGTGTGAGAGCGGCTTTTCAGGTCTGAGTTAGCCAATTAACTTTTTAGCACTTCAATCTTGTACCTTGCTTTGTCTGACAAGGGACTAGAGGAATGAAGAACAGGGGTTGTGTACCCTGACTGCATATTAGAACCATCATAGAGAGCTTTGATAAGTTTCCATTTTGGGGACTTACCCCAGACCAATCAACTAGCAAATCACAATCTAAACATTACATCACAATTGCTTATTGTTAATTATTAAATGACAGTCTCTGGAGAGTGGCGCCCCGTCATCAGTTTTTGTTTGATGCTGTTTTTGTTGTTACTGCTGTCTGTACTGTAGGTGATTTGGTGATTTCTGTGCACAGCCGGGAATAAGAACCCTGTATCCGAGCTATGTTCTTCCTGCCTCACAGGCAGTCTATGATGGGTCACGAGACCATGTTTATTTAGAGCAGGGCAATCTGCTCATGAATGTGCCCTGGCTGCTTGGCCTCTCTTCTTGTACATTTGCTGTAATTGTTGGTGAGAGTTGAAGTGCACTCGTATAGTATGGTTGTTATTATTAGCATGAGAAGAAGGAATGTTCATGGCTTTTATCAGAACCCATGTATTTGCATTACTCACTGTATAGCTAATGACAAGCAGCATATGCATTTTTTGAAATGCCAAGTAGGTACCCAAATAAGATGAAAGAGCTGGAGGGCACATGGCACTGTTACCAAAATGCATTGTCTATCAGATGGATTGGATCTAAGCTGCACTCCCCCTTCCCCACCTGCCCCTTCTGCCAGGTGTGTGCCCCATGAGGCAGAGGATCTAGGGTTCTGGCACAGCCCTCACCAGCTCACGTGGGAGCCAGTGGCCTGGGCAGGGTTGTGTGGAGACAAATACTTCTTTCCTCACTTTGAGAGCAAAGCTGTTAGATAGGCATGAGCGGGGAGGCAAACTGTCCTTTAGAACTTTATGCTAGAAGGAGATATGAAAACACATTAAAAGTCATGATAAAACTGCAATTACTTCAGCACCAACCTAATTTATAAAGACAATTTGGGAATAAAATAAGTCCAAATAAAAAGGTTGACTTTAATTCATATTTTTGTATCTTGACATGATGTGGCCCCTAATAACTAAAACTGATACTGGGTGGGGTGGGCTTTATGGTGGAAGACAGGTCAGTTCTGGGTGTTCGTAAGATTCAGCAGGTGCAGCCAGCTCCAGGCTCGCAGGAAGGGCCTGTGCATTGGCAGAGAGACAATTTCCCAGTGCAGCCTAGTGTCTTTCCAGTGAGTGACTTCGTCCTCTGCCCAAGTCCTCTTAATGTAAACGGGAGGGTTCCAAGCCATGCAGTAAAATAAATCGAACCTTTGAGTAGCCAAGCAACCCTCTGAGGTGCTGCTCTGAAGAGCCACCTGTCTCCTACTCATCAGGCGGCTCCCAGCAGGACAGGACTGTGCCAACCTGTATGCATTCCACTGTAACCCTGGTTACACAGACAATGTGCCTTCTAAGTGCTATCCTGGTCCCCAACAAATGGACCTCCCCAGGCCCCTGCCCTCGGCTCCTCCAGGCCCAGAACATCCTCTGAACTCCTTCCCCCAGTTTTCCAGTGCCTACCATCTCTCAAGCCCAGCTGACATCCCTCCACCTCCCTAAGGGCTGAGACCACTCTGCCTCCACTATCCCAGTACACAGTGATGAGAACAGAACACACCCATAGTCCTTTTGTCATTAAGCCCAAACTTTACAGCGCTCTGAAAAACAAAAATGTTTCACACCTCATTTGGCAGCAAAACCTTACCTGAATTGCCATGAGGCCTAACTGCTGCTGCTTGGTGCCACCTGGCCCCACTGCCATGTTGGCCTTTCCCTCGATGTATTGCCTTGGGACATCTAAAGATGAGTTCCTACCCTACAGTTAACTTTCATCACTTTTTCTAAACAGAACAGAAAGAGCATGCAAGACCCTGATCCCTGGAGCAAATCCACAGCAGGGAATGAGTGTCTCCAGGTTTGCAGGCTGAGCCAGAGGAAGATTTATCAGGGTGAGTATAGGCAGTGCAGCGGTGGGCACCTGGGACCTAAGAGCCAGGACATAGGGAGGAGGTCTAAGATTTCAAGGGCAGGAGGAAGAGCATGTGGAGAGCTGGAGAACTCTAGGCACCATGTCCCGGGGCAAGGCAATGCTGTTCTCAGACAGGGGGTGCCTTTCTGTTCAAGGTAAGATACAGTTGATTTGCTCTTAATCAAAAACAAAGAAGAAAAGAAAGAAGCTAGGAGATTTTTAGCAAGTAGGAAGCAAGCAGGAGATGTGAGGCAGTATGGGGCAGAACGGGGAGTCTGTCACCCACAGGCAAGACCCTGAAGAGAAAGCAAGTGTATTCCCCAGGGACAAATGAGTGATGGAAGAACCCACACCTTTTCCTGCTCCTGATGCCCAGCTGTTGGCTGCCCTGCACCAAGCATCACCCCCAAACTCAGCAAAGTTTGTTTATTTGTATAAGATGGGGTATTACTCTGTCACCCAGGCTGGAGTGCAGTGGCACGATCTCAGTTCACTGCAGCCCCAACTGCCCAGGGTCAAGCCATCCTTTGCCTCAACCTCCAGGGGCGTGACACTACACCTGGCTAATTTTTAAAAATTATTTGAAGAGGCGAGGTCTCACTATGTTGTCCAGTCTGCACAGTTTTGCCACACACTGTAGCCTTGGCTGCACTTGTTTAGGGACCTATAGGAACAAGGGTTGTGTCCCCACGAAATTGGCACTGAGAAAACAGAATCGCCATGTAAGGCAGATTGTAAAAATCATCAGGAGTTCACAGGGACCAGAAATCAAAGTGAGAGATGGTGATCACGAGATCCAAAGCCCTTAAAATGTTTCAGAAATGTGGAGGAGACACACCTCACTTGGCTGCTAAAGGCCCAGGGGTGGGGCCAGGCCTGATGGCACCCTGTTGTCCCAGCTACTCAGGAGGATCTTTTAGCCTGGCAGTTGAGGCTGCAGTGAGCCGTAACCTCATCACTGCCCTCTAGCTTGGGCAACAGAGGGAGATCCTGTTTTTAAACATAAAAATTAAAAAAAAAAAAAAAAAAAAAAAAAAAAAAAAAAAAAAAAAACAGGGAAATTTATTTAGGTCAGTGACATTGCACATGTATTTCTTTTTTCAGCCTCACAGTGATGATTCAAACTGTATCTGACCCCAGAACCTGTTTTCAGACACAGGTGGGACTTCCGTGGTTGAAGAGGGGACCTGGGGCTGATTCGCCCTGGGCACAGGCCCTTCCCTCTAAGCCCAGGAGGATTTCCCTGCTCCGCGCCCTCCCCCACCCCGCCTTTCCGCAGGGCCTGGGGCATTTGGGGAAGTCCTGCTCCTTCTCTCCTGCAGCCTTGCTCCATCCTGCCCTTCTCAGGGCTGTGAGCACAAGACTGTGGACACCAGGCTTGCATGGCCTAGCTCCGTTCCCTCCATTCCCTCCAGCGGGCACATCCCCAGCCAGACTGTCCCCTCCTGGCCGGACAGAGAGAGCACGCCTATGGTGGCTCGATGGAAGGAGGACCACACACAGCTTGGCAGCACCTCGGAGGCGCTGGGAGCAGGGGCATTGGGACCCTTTGTCTCAGGTGAGGGGCCCAGCAAGAAGACAGCCAGAATGGGGCAGAGTAGCTGTGGGGCCTGGGCTAGAGCACAAGGTCTTGGTCTAGGCAACGTTGCTCCAAGGAGCTCACTTAGAAAGGCCGATCTATTGGCCAGGGCTGGAGAGATGGGTGTAGTTAGCCATCCACAAGCCTCCAAAGCAGTACCCCGATTGTACACACTCGCCTGGCTCCTCTAACTCTAACTCCTGCTGAAACCCTAAATAGGATCTCGCAAGTGTAAATCGGACCACGTCTCAGCCCCTCCACGGATCCCCATGACATACAAAGCCTGGTCCAGCTCCCTGAACAGGACCCCCACTGGCTCTGAGACCTCCTGACGCCCCTCCTTTTCCCCAGGCTGCAGAAGCAGTCCTGTCGGTGCCCCCTTAGGTCCAGCCTCTGCACCTCAGCTTATGGTGCCCAGGTTAGAACCCACTACGGCTTCATTGCCCTGGCTTCCCTCCCAGCTGGGCGATCCTCCCTTGCTAGTGTCCATATCTGTCTCTGGCATGGAAACCCTACCTCTGTAACTGCCCCCTCAGCCTGCACCAGCCCTTCTCCCCTGCCATAGGCCCTGCGCCATTCACCTTGGGCCTCAAGTCCCCAGCAGAGAATTCACGCTGGAGGGGTCCTCGCCGGTTTGTGCAGGGCAGAATTAAACCTCCTCTGGCAGGTACCACCCAGCGCACAGAAACCCAGCCCTTAGAGACCCTGACTCAGAGAAGAAAAGAGACCTCTGTGAGGGACAGGAATCGCCCGGACCTCCGTGGAGACAATCTGGAGCCACTGTCCTGCCTGGATCAAGGTGTCTTTCCAATGTCTGATGAGGCTGGGCATGCGACTCCCAGTGTGCAGAGCCCTCCAGGCCATCCCGCCCAGAGCCTTTCTCCTGCACCTGGAGAAGGTGGATCAGAGCATGGGTGCCTCAGGCCTCAGGTGCCAGACAGTTCACAGCCGGGGAGTTTCCCTCAGTAAGAGACCCCGTCTAGATTCCTCCACTGCTGCTCGGCAGGAGGGATAATTCAGAGGCAGAGCTTAATACCATTTCCCAAAATGTTCTCATTCTACCTGGGATTAGGCTCCAGCTGTCACTGCCAACTGGCTGCACAGTGTGTCTTTTGTTGGCTGCCTCCCTTCTTTGTCCTTTCCCCATGCCCTTTTAGCCGTTCCCTATAAATTCCAAAATAAATGATTTGGATTCAAACCCTCCTCTCAGGATCTGCCCTTAGAAAAACTCTAGCCCAGACACCATGATGCCAAAATCAAGGACACTTATGAAATATCTGCTGCTTTAACTTTTTTTTTTTTGCCTGAAATCAATACACCTTATAAAAAATAATATTGATAGTTTTGTTTTTAAGAAAAATAAAATCCTTATTTCAGTAAAAAACAAAAAAATGGTCCACACGTGGGCTGGGCACAGTGGCTCATGCCTGTAATCCCAGCACTTTGGGAGGCCAAGGCAGGCGGATCGAGACCATCCTGGCCAACACGGTGAAACCCTGTTCCTACTAAGAATTCAAAAATTAGCTGAGTGTGCTGACATGTGCCTGTAGTCTTAGCTACTCAGGAGGCTGAGACAGGAGAATCGCTTGAACCAAGGAGGCGGAGGTTGCAGTGAGCAGAGATCACACCACTGCACTCCAATCTGGTGATAGAGAGAGACTCTGTCTCAAAAAAAAGAAAAGAAAATTGTCTGCATGCAGTACACTTGCTTGCAGTCCTTGTTTCCATCAGACCAGTGTCTCCAAGATGCATGCTGAGCGGATGTAGTCAGACTGAGAAAGGGCCCATCTGCATGATGGAAATAAGGAATCCTGGCCCATTCCCTCTGGGGCTTGCGGATATCCCTTACAGAGCTACTGAAGGACCTCCTTCCTGAGCCCCTGCCCTAGCAAAAAACAGCATGTAGCACCAAATCAGTTACTCTCCAGTGGACTTGCTTTTCTTTTTCCCTTGAGTTAAGGGAATGGGTTAGGAAATGAATCGCATCAGCTCCTAGAAAGCTGATCCATGCTTCAACAGGCAAAGTGTCAAAATAGTAGCACTGGCTTAGCAAGGAAAACCAAACCTGATGTTTTCTGGCTCTTCCAACAATAATGGGAAGAGGCCGCTGAACTGGAACCTAGCAGGCTGCAGGCTGCTGAGCCTTGGATAGGAATGGGGTCTGCACCGCAGCTGAGCTTCTCTAAGCCTGGAAGGGCATGGGGTCACTATTTACAGTGTGATTTGCTGCAGAAATGTATTGGAACCTCTGCATTTATAACAAAATATTTATGCATTTCAAGAGAGAATGAAGTTGCTCAGTGGCGGCTCAGTGGCCACACACACTGCTGCCTGTGATGCTCTGGGAAAGTGCCTATTGCACCAGGTGTGGACTAAAGAAGTCCCCTTCCCTATACCTGCCACCATATGGTCTGCTGAATGCCTTTTCATTCAGACACTGAGGCAGCATTAAAATTAAGATGTAGCCAGCTCAGTGGCTCATGAGTAATCCCAGCACTTTGGGAGGGTGAAGCCCACGAATCACTTGAGGTCAGAAGTTTCGAGACCAGCCTGGCTAATATGTCCACTAAAAACACAAAAATTAGCCGGTCATGGTGGCACATGCCTGTAACCCCAGCTACTTGGGAGGCTGAGGCAGGAGAATCACTTGAACATGGAAGGCAGATGTTGCAGTGAGCTGAGATCATGCCACTGCACTCCAGCCTGGGCAACAGAGCTAGGCTCCATCTCAAAAAAAAAAAAGTACTGTTTGAAAGATGAATCATTTCTGACAATGATGCCCTATCTAAAAGTATAAAGTATGGTACCAAAAAGATATCACGTTCACAAACCAATATGATTACCCCTCAAAAGCAAAAAGTTTCATAATTATGAAAAAGCCGACAAATCCATAATCATAGTGGAAGATTTGACATGCCTCTCTGAGAAATTAATAGACAAATCAACAAAAGTTAGGTAAACTATAAATGCTTTAAGCAACGAAATTCAAAAACCTGATCTAATACTGTAAATCAATATAAATATTATTTACCCAAGGAAGAACAATATATTGAAATTACACATCAAGGAGTTGAAAAAAAAAAAAAAGACTACACATTAAATACAAAAGAAGTGTTAATAAATACCAGAGAATTTTCTCTGACAAATTTGCAATTGTATTAGAAATCCACAATTAAAGATTGTTTAAATAAATATAGCTAGAAACATTAAAATTTCACTCTTACATAATTCCAGATTAAGATAAACCTGTTACAGAAATTACAAATTGTTGAGAAGAGAAATGAAAGTACTCCAATACCTAATACAAGTGGTACTTAGAGGAAAGTTTATTGCCTTAGTGTTTATTATAAAACCAAAATGAGTGCATTTATGTCAACGAATTAACTGGTCAATGCAAAAAGTTTGAACAAAAAGAAAAGAAACGTAAATCTAAAAGAAGATATAGGATGTAAATAATAATGATAAGAGCAGGTATCGATGAGCTGGAAAACAAAGATTTAACAGAGAAGATCAGCAGAAATGAAAGCTGATCCTTTGAAAACACCAAGTAGAACAGCTAGTCAGACCCATTGAGACAAAGAGAAAAAAATATAACTAATATCAGCAATGTAAACATGGATACCATAAAGATTTTCCAAATCACAAGAAGATACCATAAATAACTTTCTGCCAACAAATTTTAAAAATTGGAATAAACGGATACTTTTCTAAAAAATATATAAAGTTATACATAAATTTAAGTTAAATATAAACATCAATGAAAAGTTTATTCAAGAAGACATAGAAACCCCAAAAAAACACTTAACTACTATAAAAACTGTTCTAGAAAAAAAAGACATTTCCTCCAAAACACACCAGACTCTGGGTGACTTTACGGGAAAGTACAATGCAAATAATTACAGTTCAATTTCATTTATGAAACTATGCAAGAGACTCAAAACATTGGCAAATTCAGTTCCACAGCAGGAGAAACCTAAATAAGTTGTTAAAATGTTGCAGTTGATGCAGGAATACAAGAATGGCTTGAATCAGTCTTTTAAAAAAGGTAAAAGTAGTTGCCTATCCCAGATCACAGTGGTAGGGAAAGAAGAACGGGCCTTACATAGCATATAAAGGAAAAGTGTAGAAAAACTTGCCTGTAGGGAATATGAAGGTCAGAAGATGATATAATTGCAAGAGGGAAAACCATAAAATGATGCAGGGACTAAGAGAATATTGCAATTTTAAAATAGAACAACAGACACCCTTCACCATGCTTGACTAACGGACTCTCGCTATTTTGTCCAGGCTGGTCTCAAACTTCTGGCCTCAAGCAATCTTCCTGCCTCGGAATTCCAAAGCACTGGGATTACAGGTGTAAGCCACCACACTAGGCCTAAAATAGTACATTTCTTAGTTATCTTTTTAACCTCATAGTAATCCTGCAGAGGGTTCATTTGTAAGTTTTTTTTTCATTCAGTTTTTCAGGTTTGGGAGAGGTCTATGTTGAACATGTTCTAATTAGAATATAATTAAAGCTTATCATTTAATCAAAAGACCTAGTTGTTTTTTGAAATACATGTAGTTTGCAAATGCTGTTGCTTCCGTTACCTACATGGTATGGGGCTATAAAATCCCATATGGCACAAAAGCTAGTGGAAAGAGGTGGAAAGTTTCAGTCTGAGCCCAGAGAAGACCCATAAGTTGAGGCAAACAGCATCGAGGCTGTAACGCGCACACCAGAGGGAACCGGGAGTTTGCACCATAAGTTGCTCCCCTAGTGAGGCCTGAACAGACACCAGGCCATGGTAGACCCAGCTTCAGGCCCAACCTCTTTGATCTGGATGGCCTGGAGTTCTTTCCAGGGTAGTCCTGATGGACATCTGGAACCTATGTCCCAGTTTGCCGAGGAGTTTTCACTGCCCGAAGGAGGCAGCCCCTTCCTGGAGCGGTTCCTACAGAAATCGGAGACCACACTGCACCCGCTGCCCTGAGCACATGGGTGAAGCTATTAGGACCAGGAATGCGTTTAACAGGAACCTGGGACAGCCACAACCTAAGTGGGGGAAATGCGGCCGAGAGCATCCGCCTCCATCAGCAGACAGTCCCGCGGCATGTGAAGGAAAGGTGCTCCTTGGGGCCTCCAGAGGGTGAAGTGTTGACATCATCCAGGTTGGTGACATTCGCCAATTTAACTGATCACAGGGCATCCGTGTCCCATGTCTCCAGCCTTAGTGTCCTCAGCAGCTTGTGCAAAGTCTTCTCAAAAGCTTTGAGGAAAAATATATTAATAAATAATTTAATAAGTAGAAGTGTAGCAAAATACAATGTTTAAAAATCACAAGTGTTGTGTGATTCATAGGGGTCAAAATTGAATTAAGGCCCTCTGAGTTTTCCAGTAGCTGTCTCCTCCGTGCTGCACCAGCCGTTCGAGACCTTTGAAGGAAGCTTCTGGGCAATTCCCCCAAGGGACTCCCCTCCCCAAGGACCTCAGAACCCCGCCAGGATGAGAGTCACATCCGGACGAGCAGTGATGGGCGGCCACTGGGGGTGTTTCTGGGGTAGACCCACTGGGAAGTGAGCTGCCCGCTACTCCAGGCAGTGGGAAGAAAAGAGACATAACAAAGTGGTTTGGAAGTCTCTATCAGTTCACACAGGAAAGCAGCCGGCAGAAAGAGGGGAACACTGCCCAAGGATTCCCAGAAGCGTTTCTCAGGCACTCACTCCTCAGTCAGCTGATCACTGGCCTGCGGGCTCTCAGTGTTCTACACAGGACCCCAGCAGGCCGGCAGTAGGCTAGCCCCGTGATCATTTTATAACTGTTCTTTTCACCTCTGTTTTATCTGTATATAAACCTTTTCAAAGTTTGTTTTCAGCTGTCTGGCCCAGGAGAAATGGTCTGTGGTAGACAACTGGGGGAGTTTAATTTTCATTTGTATTTCCTCTTAAAAGTTTCCTTGCTCAAGTTTAGGTCTGTAAACTAAAAATAAAATCTTAAGCTCCCCCATCACCTGAATGGACTCCTCTTTGCCTGGGGGACCCTGGAAACACCTTAAAACTGAGTTCCTGGCCATGACAGGACAGGGGGTCAGACACGTCTTACTATACCTCTCCCTCTCTAGTGGTGTAGACACAACAGCCAACCAGCATGAGCATTAAAATCAAGATCATAAGACGGACACAACAGATCCTTTGTGGCAATAAGATGCCAAATTCCAAACAGGACTGAAGGCCATGCCAGGCAAGGGTGCAGTCACACACCCTACACTTCAAGAACAAACTGTGCTCTAAATCCCACAAGGTTTTTATTTTTCTCTGGAAGCTGAAAAAGCAGTCACCTAAAGATAAGCAACATTCTAACAGGGCCCGGAACAGTGGCTCACGCCTGTAATTCCAGCACTTTGGGAGGCCAAGGCAAGCAGATCACCTGAGGTCAGGAGTTCAAGACCAGCCTGGCCAACATGGTGAAACATCATCTCTACTAAAAAATATAAAAACTTGCCGGGCCTGGTGGCGGGTGCCTGTAATCCCAGCTACTCAGGAGGCTGAGGCAGAAGAATCGCTTGAACCCAGGAGGCAGAGGTTGCAGTGAGGTGAGATGGCACCACTGCAAGTCAGCCTGGGTGACAGAGCAAAACTTCATCTCAAAAAAAAAAAAGCTAAAGTTGTAGCTCACTAACAGGCACTGACTAACTGACCTCTTGTTCCACCAGCCATCACTACAGCTTTGGCTGAACAAGGCACTGATTTCAGTAACCTTCTCCAGATAAGATCACTGACTATGCACTAGTTCTGGCCAGCTTACAGAGGCTGCACACTTACGTGCCTTCATGTCCTGAAAAATCCTTTGACACATAGGACATAATTGTAATACATTTAAGTGTTAAGTCTCCACCCCAAAGTGAACATGTGTCATATGTTAACATACATGTTTGTTCAATATGCATGTCTCAGAACTACCTTCATGAACATTCACAGCTTTTCCTGTAATCTGTTGAATGTGCGTATTTAGCCAACCTGTCCAGCATAAAGCTCCAACTCCCACCCTCCTCCATTCAAATGATCTGGGCTTTGCAGAAGGCTACACTTCCTAGCCCATGCAATGGCCATCTTGTAAGTGTAACCCTTTAGAAGTAACAAAGTTTCTTTCTCCGAATGTATAAAAATCTCCTGATGTTTTAAAAGTTAACAGGTCTGATTATGAGTTGGTTGATGAGAGCTCACCTGGGTGACCATCCAGGCGTTTTTCCTCATTGACTCCGTGGCCATCCTGGCCCACAACTGCCGCTCAGCCCCTCCACGAGAACTGGAGGCATCCAGTGTGATACTATCCTATCCCCTGTGAGACCACTGGCAGGCTTTTCCAAGAGATCTGGACAACAAATGAAAAAGCCTGTCTGTGTACAAATGAAGGAAATAGAAAGGGGGAGGGATTAAAGATGAACAGATAGACCAGAAATCCACACAGTGATTGTTGGCTGTCTTTTGAGAAATTTCTCAAATGATTGATATTGTCTTGAATACCTTTGTGTCACTGCAATATTTAAATTATTAAAAACAGTTACTGTTCACTGATGATTGTGGTATTTGATGCCAGATTCACTCAACATTTGACATAATTTTCCAATCATTAAATTTCTGTTTACATTATAAATAGTGGAGAAAATGGAAACATTAACACTATAAATTTGTCCTTGGTTAGTTCATATTATTCCATTGATACAAATAAAGATTATTCACACCAATATCCCCAGCTGAGGAAGGATTCTAGAGTGGGCCTGCAACATGGTTGGGATTTCTGGGCCCCTGAAGTAGAGTGCTCAGGTGTAGAGGGGGAAAGAGAGAAAGGAGAGGCCCCCCTGCCTTGCATTTCTTGCTCTCCATCTATCTGAATAATCAAAATAATTCCATCATTTTCATACACAGTCCCAAGACACTATAAGGTCAGACCATTTCCTTGACGAACACATAACCCTTCTCTCTCTGGTCTTTTTGTGATGAGACTAAATCTGTCACCTCTAAACATTTATTTGCAAAAATAATAATAATGATTATTTTAAATGTATGCTGCAATAATCCATATCTGTCATCAGACAACAGCATCAAGCATTTGAATGTCTTATACCCCAGGTCCTATTCAAGGTGCAAAGGTGTAATATACTAAAGAATATACCTGGTCTTTTTCTGTAGATTCTGGCCTGGAGCTTCAAAACCCTTGGGATTTCCTGATGAAAGTCTCTTTTGTTATTCATGAGCCCGTCAGCCACGTCTGACGGTTTTTGTTTGTTGCTGTTGTTGTTTTGGTTTTGGGTTTTTTTTTGTTTTTTTTTTTTTTTTGAGACAGAATTTTGCTCTCGTTACCCAGGCTGGAGTGCAATGGCGTGATCTCGGCTCACTGCAACCTCTGCCTCCCAGGTTCAAGCAATTCTCCTGCCTCAGCCTCCTGAATAGCTAGGACTGCAAGTGCACGCCACCATGTCAGGCTAATTTTTTAATTTTTATTTTTATTTTATTTTTAGTAGAGATGGGGTTTTGCCATGTTGGCCAGCCTGGTCTCAAACTCCTGGCCTCAGGTAATCCACCTGTCTGGGCCCCCCAAAGTGCAGGGATCATAGGCATGAGACACCATGCCCAGCCCATGTCTGAGTTTACACTGATGAGGTGGTGGCTAAGGGTGAGCCCTTAGATAATTCCAAGGAAGGGATTGACCATATTGGGAAAAACCAATATGGCCTATCTTCTGACTTCTGCAAAGGATGGGAGGGCTGGAGATTAAGTTCAATCATACAGCCAGTAATCTCATCAATCATGTCTACAAAACAAAACCTTGAGAATGACTCTGGACATTGACGCTCAGCTGAGCTTCTGAGTGGTAAACACCTCAATGTACCAGGAGGGTAGCACACTGCACAGAACAGAGGGGCTCAGGTTCCCAGACCTTGCCGCCCTCTGTACCTCTTCATTTTATTGTTTCTTTGAACTCTATACAATAAAATGGCAACATTAAAGATAGTCCTTCCTGAGTTCTGTAAGTCATTCTAGCAAATTATCTAAATTTAGGGGGAGGTGAGTTGTGAGAATTCACAAATTTGTAGCCAAGTCAGACAGAAGTGTAGGTAGCCTGGAGGCCCCACTTGGAGATGGAATGTAAGATAAAGACACTCTTTGGGGAGGCTTTGCTCTTCAACCTGTAAATCTAATGCTAAGTCTAGGCAGTTAGTGTCAGAGTTGACCAGAATTGCAAGTTGGGGTCAGAGAATTGGCATTGAAATGTTAAAAGAAAATAAAAATAGCCGGGCGCGGTGGCTCAAGCCTGTAATCCCAGCACTTTGGGAGGCCGAGGCGGGTGGATCGCGAGGTCAAGAGATAGAGACCATCCTGGTCAACATGGTGAAACCCCGTCTCTACTAAAAATACAAAAAAATTAGCTGGGCATGGTGGCACGTGCCTGTAATCCCCGCTAC